>NC_051848.1:6679752-7007918 GCF_002237135.1 Teleopsis dalmanni
GTCTGACGTCAAAAGGAATATATTCACATAATTAAAATAAATTCTACTAGAAGAAAATTGATATTAATTAATTTATGTATATTTACATATTTGGATGGGATTTGAAGAGCAATGTCAATATTTGAAATTTCAGAGTCAAAACGAGTCTCTAAAGTGTTCGTCTTCCCAATCAGTGAAATCACTTTATTGTGGTCTGAGAAGAAGCCGATTCTAGATAAGTTATGTGAAGTTCATAATTTCCGAATTCCTTCCCCTTTAAATTTGTATTTGAAAGATGAATTTTGTAACTTAGTCTCATATTTTTAGAAATGGCAAATACTAATTTTATATAGAAAAATCTGTGGCGATAGTTCACCGGTGGGACTTTTGTATTAAAAACAATTTTTCTCTCATAAACAAAAATTAATTTCATTATGTGATTAGTTATTTTTAAACTGCCGCAAAGTGAAGATCTTTGAAAATAATGGATCTTAAAGTTACTTGGAATGCTTTCGTAAGGCAGTAAACTTTTTTAAAATACAAATTAATTGTTGTTTGTTTCTTGTATAAAGGCTTTGCAAATTGCACTTTACTGTATTTTGGTGTCAGAGAGTACGCAGTACCCACAAACCGATGTACTACCTAGAGTTCAACAGGAATCCAATAAAACTTTATACGAATTGAGGTAAACTTTAAAATATTAGTTTGAGAATATGAATAATATTAACTGCTTTTAGCATAAAACTTCCTGATAATAATTTTCGCGATGAAATTGGCAGTCTACAAGCATCTGGAAGCTCTGATGAACAACTATCTGTATCTGGATTGATACAAATAAATTTTATGAATCCGAATGCAATGGCGAACTGGATATACAACGCAGGCAAGAATGGTTTCCGCGTTCGATATAGTTACAAGCAGTTAAATGGTCCTCAACAAGGATTGGGCATTGTTTACACCACACCATCGAGCACAATTCTACCAAAGACAACGTATCAGTATACAAAACCCAAAGTGTATGCAACTAGCAGACCGACGCCGCAATCCTTGAGTCCACAAGCTTTAAAATCTGCAGGTGGTTAATGACGTGAAAATGCCTCTAAAGAGAATTAAATTATCTTATGTAATTTATTTAAAGAACTAAATTATAACAATATTTTATAGAAAACAGAAAATGTGACCAAAATGATTAAGTTAAAAACAAGAAATCCTAAATTCAAATTAATTTTGTTGTTTTCAAAATCAGTTTCAATATGGAAACTCTATGCAGCTTTCATTGGCTCAAGTAGTTATCGTTTTAACATCTTCTACTCTTTTTCGTTTATAACGTGAGTCGGATCAAAACACCATCCTTGAAGTAGTAGCCTTAGTTTTAGAAACAGAAAAGTGTCCCAAGAACCATGTCGGTTGAGTATAGTACTTACTCGACTGTAATTTTGTACAACAATCGTGTCGTGCCATCGCAGAGCAATCAAGAGTGTAATTACACAAACAACTCATGCACATTTATTGAGCAACAAAAAAATTTTGGTTGTTTGGTTGTAAAAATTAAATTTAAAATGAAAATAAATAAATATTTATATATATATATATACATATATATAAGTATTTATAAGTGTTTTCTAACCATAGAATATAACTACAATAATTATTGTCTATACTTAAATGTTTGTTTTGTTATTATTCATTTATAACTAATTCTATTTTAAAAATATCGGAAACTTATATTGTACTTCAAAGAGTGCATATAGTAGATAACGTCACAATTTTCTTCCTATCTGTTGGTTGCTTTGTACTGTGTTATTTATATATATATTGCGGGATGTTGGGACAGTGCACCGTTTAACAAGTAACCTCACTGAAGTGAAGGATTTGCCAAAGTAGACCACGAAACGACTTGGGTCCATTTTTATCCTTCGATTTTAGAAGTGCTCATCTCTCTTTACCTGTTAAGATGAAGTGAAGTTGTTCACTTTGTACTGTGTTAATATGTGAGATATGATCGCGCTCTGTTATCTACAGAGTTAACATAAGCTGTTTCTGCAGCTATACTTTGGACTGCATTGCGATGGCAGAAGGCTTTCATTGTGGAATAGCAATCAACGACAGTGATTGTCCAGGCACCAGGATTGTCTTACTTGTGTTCTCAATCTGCGTGATTTTTTTCTTGTTTTAAATTTAATGTGTCGAGTGGATTGCGGGTACGAGTTAAGGGCCTTTCTAAAATGTTTGGAGGACTGGAGCAAGTGCTGGCATAGTTGCATTGCACTTAATGGAGATCACTTTGAAGGTAACATAATGAAGTTCGTTGATTGATGATATTTTTTTTTGTGTGTTTTCCCTAATAATTTTAGATATTTTGGACAGAGAATGTATATTGTAAAAAATAGATTGGTCTTACTATAAAAGTGTTGCGCACATGCCAAGAATGTTGTTACAAAATGAGACTGCAGTAGGGAATGGTAGTGGCAACGATAAAGAGCTCTAATGACACACTTTTTCCTGACTTTGTCTTTTTTTGGTATTGCCTGTGAGAGTTTATACCTGTGCTCTTTCTTAGTAAAAACATTGGGAATATTTTGCATAAATACTCGTATTTTAACAATTATTGCTCATGTCCAGCAGTTTTATTTTGGTTCGGTTTTAAAATCAAAAATCACTTAAAAACGCTGCTGTGCGCATTTTAATTGTTAAGGTCTGTTCAGACGGGATAAAACGCCTCCTACTGTGCAGCTGGCGCCAGTGGAAGACACCTCTGAAGTGCAGGCGACTTGCAGTTCGACAGTGTTTCTCTGTTGATTTTAGTTTTATTTGCATTGCCGTTGCGTAGCTGCTTTCCGTTCATAGTGTGAAGTCGTTTTAATTCCTGCATCATTTCACGCAGCTTCCAATGGGAAGGATTAAATATTGTATGACAGATATAATTTTTATATTTTATTAGTTTTTTGTTGCTAAAGGCACTGCAGACAGCATATAGCGGTCACTTAAAATAACATTCTGATTATTACTGTTGTGAAGTGTGGACTTACTTTTGGTTTGCAATATACAATATTAAAAATTTGAAAATAAAATCAAAAATTAAATTAAATATTTATTTTATGAACTCCATAAAGAGAGGATATTATATTTTGATGAAGTTTTCTTATGTTGAGATAGAAAGATTACTAAACGTTGCAGCTAAACCCACAGTTGAAACTTGTTTAATGGTTAATTCCTTCTAAATAGCCCAATATGCCGAACTTATTAAATTTTTAAATAGTAGAACATGTGTTGAGATATAACTTAATTTTATATAGAAGTACTGAATACATTAGCCCTTCTATTGCACAATTCATGAAATCGGCATTCTTTGAAACTAAATAATTTAATACTCATTTTGATAAAATTTTGACTGTTCTAAAAATCGTTTTATTAATTAAAACCGATGTTGCACATAACAATTTTAATAAAAAACTGTTAATTGTACTAGAAAAAAAAAAAAGGAAATATGACGGAAAGCTATAGGAAAATCATTATGAACAATAATGTTCCAGCCTGAATGTAACTAAAACCTGAAAAAGTTTACAAAGAACGGAAATTAGTTCCTCAAACTAGTATATTTCTAGTACTTCTCTACATACAAAGCGCATAGACAAAAGATTTTCTAAACAATAGGGAACTAATCTGAATTATTTCATTCAAACTATTCCCCCTTCTGACACAATGCAACATTTTTGTATAATGTAAAAATGGAAAAAATTCGATTTCAAAAATCTTCGGTATGGTGATTATCCTAAATGATTACGTTCCGTTCTAACGTTCCGTCTTCTGGCATAGCAATTACATAGAATAAATATGATATCATGCAAATCGGGGTTAGCAGAAAATCTGATTTTAAAAAAAATTTTTGTCTTATGGTGTGCATGAATATTGATTTGAAATAAGAATGGTAGAGCTTATGCTTAGTAGCTTTATCATAAATATAATGTAAACAGATTCAGCAGTTCAGGAGAAAATTTAAGTTATGCCATAATATCTTATAATAATCTAATAAAAAAAAGTACTATCCGTATTTTCAGATATTTTCACTTTTCCAATTTTTCCCTGCTTCAGACTTTATCGGAACTATAACGAATAGTTTTTAATTAGAATTAATTATATCTATCCAGCTATTTTGAAGTATTGCGCTTACCAACAAAAAGCAATTAATTTTTATTATATATAAAATATATAATATATTATGTATTCGGATAGTTCTCTTATAACTGTTCAATCTTCCCACAAAGCAGATGTGATGGTATAAATTTGCAATATTTTCTTAAGTTATCATATTGTTTAAGTGGTTGTAATTTAATATGAGTAATGTAATTAACAAATTCGTTAACAATATTAAGTGTCCTATATATTAAGCACCCGATTTCCTATCATTAATATGTAATATACGTTTAAACAACCCCCTCTTCGGTGAGACTTATTCCTCTTCGGAACTGCTTTCGCATTACTTCGAGGAGGGTCTTTTAATGTTGGCATTTCAAGCCTTGCACTTGTGATTTACGAGCTGCGTACAGACCTACACTTCTTCACCGCATTTTCCTAGTGTCTGTACTATTTATTATTCTAGTTTCTGGTATTTCTTACTAAGTCTAATTTTTTCGTTTTTAGGACTTAAATCACATATGACCCATCCTTTGCCAGCTCTCTGGGTTCACTCTCATCTTTACCATTATAATTTCGGGATTTATTGATTCAATCTGTGCTATTATGTCTGGAATAAATATCGTGAAATTGTGATCAATTTAAGTTAAATGTAGTGTATAAAATAAAAATATAATAAGATTATTGTTGTAATAATTTAAGCTAAATATTTGTTAAATCATATGATCACCTGCATCAAAATCGTTGAATGTTGAATGTTGAATGTAAAAGAAGAAGATGAAAGCTTAATATATAATGTGTTCCCGAAGTAAATGGCATAAATGCGGGTGATGGTTTTTCGATGCTAAAAACGAAAAGACTGTATATAACACAAAATTAATATATAAGTAATTAGGACAGATCTGTAGTTAAAAAGAAGAGGAATATGACATATTCCTATATGGGCTTTATATATTCAGTATACAGATTGTATATATAGCTCTATATATAGAATCAATTAGTTCAAAGATATCCAAAAGTATATGTGTCCTGATGGTTAATTTTTAAGCTGTATTCGCAGAACATCATGTCGCAATATAACTTTAGTCATACAATGATGATGACGATATTGGTGCCTGATGATACTTAAGAGAGCTTCACATATGATTGTATGAGATAAAGAAAAGCACCTGTCAAACATGACCGCACGCAGCAATTATTAATTTCAAAATGCCAAAAGGAATTGGCGAGCGCATCGAAGGCAATGCGGAGCATACGAACAGCTACTAGCACCAAACAGCGGGCAGACATAAGGTAGAAGGCAGCAGGCGGCAAGCGGCAAGCGGTAAGCGGCAGGCGGCGATCAAATTGATGATGAAGAGCTGTAGTGTGGCATGGTAGTTGCAAGGAAGGAATGTATTGGCAACAGCATTGGTAATGAGCATGCACACGGCAGCACATGTGTGAATATTGAGCGATGCGATGAGCGAGGAGGTGATGGCAATATGCGTATAAATGTTGCGGAGCACCTTTCGATTAACACTACAAATATGCAAAAACACAAAAACTTAAACAAAGTTGCAAAAAAAAAAAAAAACAAAAGCAAACGCAAAAAAAACTACAACAAATGCGAATGGAAAGCATAGACGGATGAATTGCATTAAAAAATATTGTTGCGGTGTATAAAATACCCAAAACAAAAAAAAAAAAATATACTAAGTTTTCTTTTGTCAACAGCAAATGCCGCAATCAATCGTCAGCAACAGCAGCAGACGTAAGTGTTGCACGCAGCAATGAGCCAAATTGCAATAAAACAGTAACTAAAAACAAAAAATAAAAAAATCGTTGGACGCTGGGAAGTGTGTGGTGAACAGACACAGAAGAATGTGTCGCATGCAATATGCATTGCAGCAACAACACACGAGTATAAAGCTGAGTGCCAGTTGCTGTTGCTGCTGTTGTTGCTGCTGCTGTTGTGTGCTTTTGTCCGTTGAGCGATTGGCTGCTGCTGTTGGTCAACTATCGGATGCACTTATTCGTGCTTGTACTTGCAGAGGTACATCTGGTGGAGTAACGTATATGTTTGGTACGCGCCAAGATGATGCGTGCACAAGCAGCAGTTGTGGCAGTTGTGGCAGTTGACAATGCACACAATCAATAGCAACTAACAACAGCTATAAAATGCTATGCTTGCGTTACTATGGTGCGGTATTATGAGCATTGCAGACTGCAAGTCATCGCATATTGCATTACAGTTGCGCATGTGCGCATGTGCGGTGGAGTTGAAGTTGTCATTTTCGGTTGCAGCCGCCGTTTCTGCTGCTGAGGTGTCAATAATGTTGTGGTTACGTTGTTGCAAGTGGCACTGTGATGCATGGTGCTATCTATGGTGTCACTTATGTAGCACCAACATTAACAAGTCTCTGTCTTCGTAGTATCAGACCCGGCAACTTATGCGGGTTGCGTTGGCACATATTTAAGCGGTACCACAAAATTGATTCAATAATTTTGTGGCTCGCATCTGATCATGTAATTTGCATTTACATGGTAAATTGGTTCATGTATTTCATGTCATGTATGTCAGCGAAGTTAAGAAAAAGGGAAGGTATACCTATATAAAAAAAATTTACAGATTCAATTAAAAACAATGTGTAAATGATAAGAGAATATGCGATTACATTATTATATATACAGTATAAAATTAATAAAATAAAAACCCGATTAAATGAGTTGTTTTGAGGTTAAACGAAAATATTAACTTGTGTCGTAAAACAATTTCATCAAGACTTTGGCCTAAAGTATGGTAATGAGCGGAAACTGTTGCAAGGATAATTTGCATAAAACACAAATTGTAAGTTTTTTATTAACAAATTTTAACCGATTATTATATCATAACGGGCTATAACTTGTGTCTAAGTGGCTCTTGGAGAGTAAGGCCGCAGCGCGAACCTAATCTAATCTAAGAACTAGACAGTCTTAGTGGACTATAGTCTATAGCATAAAAGTAAATATCTTAATATAATAGTAAATAAATGTGTAAATGTATATAAATTAGGTGTGGACAATGACACATGGCAAATAACTATCCTATTCTCCTCAAGTTAAAAATTAAGCTTGCTTATAAATATTGCAATATATAGGACCCAAACTAATTTCGGTCAAATAGAAATCACTTGAAGTTGCCAGAATCATCCCGTGGTTACAACAGGACCCGAGTGCATTTCAAATTAATCAATATGTTACTATTAGCAGCTGTGAAGCTCCTCTTTGAAATGTGGTTGTTATAAAAAGCAAATCTAGTTAAGACATTAATACCAGTATTCTATTAGTATATAACATATATTATAAAAGTATTGTGCCCATTGTATATTATTTTTTGGAATAACTTGATTGCTTTGTGTAGGAAATTTCTTTTGAACTGAAAAAAGTTGGAAGACAATAGACAATGATTGATGGATGAAAAGAGTTTTCTTTTTGATACCCTTTCTAATTAGAGTTGAGTTTAACATAACTTTAAAAGGTTAGTTCACGTTATTGGTATTGTAATATTAAATGGTGATTTCGTCTTTTAAATATCAACTCGAATTCCAGCTGATATATATATAAATATATTATTTTCTGTTAGTATTTACTTTTAATCTATATAGCATTGCAGTCAGTTTGAGTTAATTTATACCATTTCATATTGAATTCAGTTATTTCTGAAAATTGTTTGTTATATTTTTAAAAAACTTCGTTATATTTCTGAACACTTCTAGGTTAACGTATATTGGACGGATAAAATTTATATATATTTTTTTTGGTTTAAAATCAAAATGGCAAACACCCCCTTCATTCCGGAAGAAATAGTAAGGTGCTTCGACTATGTGTTAAGGCAGAAGTATGATCTTTACAATGACCATAAGAGCTATGCCGAAAAGGAAGAAGCCCTGGTTGCACATCTGTACAATGACATATTGTTTAAGTCTAGTAAACTAAAATGGGAATATTTTCAAGTTGCACTAAATTACACCCATTTCACTTTGAAACATAAGATTATTCAA
This sequence comes from Teleopsis dalmanni, assembly GCF_002237135.1. Lineage (NCBI taxonomy): Eukaryota > Metazoa > Arthropoda > Insecta > Diptera > Diopsidae > Teleopsis > Teleopsis dalmanni. Next base: position 6,687,888 of record NC_051848.1, read on the forward strand.
GTACCTCCAAGAAACTATGTGGAACAAAATATATATGACTGTCGTGAGTTACACGATATTATGGATAAAGCTGGTTCACTGTTTCAAGTGCGTATGCTGTTGGATTGTAAAATTAGTCTCACCAGGCATACAGATAGTTTTAATTTAGTGTACTTTATAGTCATGCTCAGAGATCAGCAGTCATTAAAAACTATCAATACTACGGATTTTATTCACAAGTGTAATATCAATTTTATTGACAGAGGTCTCTTAGTTCCACGAAGAATAGTTGAAGTGACATATGATGAGAATTCCGATGTTGAAAAGGATTTCACCATTGAGAAACTATCGCATCCAACATCACATGCATATTTCATGATTGATACCGAACACTTGGACAGCGTCATTTGTAGTGGACTAGAGTCGTATATAAGTAGATCTTCTGAAAATGCTTTGCAGCTCTCACATGAACCGGTAGATATTAAAGTTCCAGCTGTGGCCCAAGACAATCCTCATTTCAATTATCGTGCCATGGTCGTTTGTGAATATATACGGGACTTAAGACGAATTGATAAGTTCGGTGCATGTAATTTCCAGATACGAACAGCACACGCAAAAATGTTAAAAGTGAAGTACGTGCTCTCCTATTACGCAAATATCCCTATCCAGTCTGACCCGCCTAATGATGACTTCTCTGATTTTAGTTTTTATGTATGGTTTGCACCATTTGCTGTTTGTGCGTTGATTTGTTTTTTGAGTGAATACCTCCAGATGTTGAAAAAAGATTAATTAAATTATTTAGTAAAAAAGTTTTGCAATTAAAATTAATGTTACATTTATTTTTTTTATACATCGTACAACAAATTATATATTAGTTCCGTAAAGATGTTTATAATGTAGTGTCATTGGTATTGGATAAAGTACACATATGCCTACTTAAACAGCGCTATCGATCATTTCATCTTGATTCTGAGATTATAAAGAAAACTCTATAAGAACCTTGGATGGAGACTTTTTCTGAATCTAAATTTTTAGCAGTGTGAATATAAAAGAAATTAGTTATTATTCGGATGTGAAATGTCACACGTTAAAAATAAATGCGTAAGTATTAAGTTTTCTTTTAAATGTGTGCCCAGAAACACGGGTTAGATGGCAGTATTTCCTCTAAGCATCCAAGTCTTTTAACCATTGGTATCAAAACTGTTGTATACAGTTGTATCTTGGATGTTATAGTAAGGCCCCTATATAATGAGATGTAAAAATATTTTAATTTTTGTCTTAAATAATTAATGTTTTATTACTTTCTAATATTTTCTTTCTTTGTTATATTTCTTTTTTATTTATTTAGATTGTATTACATCGATTTCAGATCTCATGATATAGAGTATATACACCACTATTGTTTTTTACAACCAACACTTCAGACTTATTTTCAAGATCCATCAGGCGTCTTTAGTCTTACAGCAAAACTTACTCTATTGGTAACATAAAAGCGAGCTCTAATGAAATAGTTATTATATTCTGATAGCTGAGATTTTTTCAACTCGTCTCTATAACTTGGTCCACTATGATTTTCGAGATTTTCCACTTACCGCCTAAAGTTAGGAATAATGATGGAGATTTCTTGAGTAAAGAGTATTACTTCTTAGAAAATTATAAAAAAAAATATAAAAAAAGTGTTTCTATCTTGGTTTATTTACGCATTTTGTAATATTGCTAACAATATGATTTAAAAATAATTAAAGTCATTATTATAAACACAGGAAAAACCCAACGTTTATTAATGAAAATTCTTACTATAAGATTAGAGGAATATTTAAATGAAACTCAAAAGTTTGTTTGGGAAAATCCACAAATTTTGTGAATTAACAGCGAAACTCTTTATTTCATCTGGTCAAATTTAGATCGATCGTAAATAAAATACCTCAGCAATCTTTGGTTAGAAGGAGAACAATCTGCCAGACACACATGCAGACATGTGCTAATGTAGCAGACTGTGTAACCAGACGTAGACTTAGACGAAGTCAAATACGTAGCGAAAGGAGTTCAATAGGTCGCGGGAGCGATGCAGTCTCAACTTTTATTTATTTATTTTTTTTTCCTGTTCGAGGAAGCAGGACACAGCTGTGTATATGATATATATATGTATAAGGACATCAGGTGCAAATGTTGCACAGGTACGAGTACCACAACATACTACACTCGCAACACTTGCAGTTTCCTTCGTTTGTGTTTGTATTTTTTCGAATTGAGGGATGATGGCATAGAATTAGGTCGTTAAAGATTTGCACCTGATTAAATGTGATCTCAAGAAAGATTGGAAGGTTATCTACTGGTTAGTGGTGAGTGGTAAATGAATAGCATTGACTTTAAAAGTCTTTGTTTAAAAGAACGAATTTAGTTCCTTCAAAATTATAAAGAGAAGATAATTTTATATAATTTTGGAATTATAAATTATTATCGAATTTGGACACTTTTCAATACTTCGTGATAAAATAGTTTAATTTATTAATATTGTGTATGTATATATCCGGTCAGAATAATTATTATAATATCAAGCAATCGATTAATGAGGTGCCGTTTATTATATATAAAAGCAAAGAAATAGTATTGATATAAATAAACATCAGCATGATATCTAAGGAACTTATAGATAAATAACTTTTGCCTGTTAGAATTATATTTTAATCTAGCATAAATAGTATGTTTGATAATTTCTTAGAATAATAGATTGCGGTAACAGAATTTGAGTCGTAAAAACAATGAACATTATACTAATTTGATGGTTTAAATATAACCATCAACCATCATATAGCCATTATTCTAATAGATTTTATTATACTATACGTGTCGTTTTAAGAAAATAACGAATACTTAAAAATATTTTGAAAAAGCTTTTCCACACTAGAACTTTCTCTCACTACATGTCAACTTAGAGCGCAAATGGTAATTTGATTGCTCATTTTTCTTTGGTATCGCTCATTTGAATCAAATCAGCAAAAAAGCTTTTTCTTCTTTAAAGAAGCGCAATAGCAATGGAGCGTTGCATTATACAAAACTTACATAAACAGCTTTCGAAAAATTGGACAGTTTCAGACACGATAAATTGAAAACTTTTGATTTGTATACAAATTTTATACTAATTTTGATATTTATACCATTCAGTTGTTTCTGTATATATTATTAATAATGCAGAAAATATTTTAAGGCAAATTATATATATTAGAAAATATTAGAATAAAAAAATGACTTTGAAACCGTTTGGAAAGAAGATGGCCACTATTTTTTTTGAATGATTTATATTGATCATCTTAATTTGGATTCAGTCAACAATTGTTTAAAGAGGAATTCCTTTGAATCACTCAAAAAATCACCACTCGGTTTTTCATATCCTATTTTAACACTTTTTATAATATAGCAGAAGTTTTTGTAATATTTGGGACTCTTCCAAGGATGATATCGTTCGCGTAATGAATTCTGAGTAATTTTGGGTTGTAAATCAATTTGTGTGACGCATATACTTACTTACCATTAGATGTTCATTCTACAAGTTACTATTATCTAGCTGCTCAATAAGTTTCTCAGCCCGCCATCTGTTTTCTAGGATTATGTTGCTTTAGTACATCATCTCAATCCATGCGCTTGGAACTGCGAAGCTATTAAAAACATCTTTCTATATCAACAATTCTGTTATGCATGAAGGTTCTATTATTGAAACCATCACGTAATAGTTAGATCACTTAAATTATTCGTCAATGTAGATGATTATTTCAACAGTACTTTAGCTCTGTTTATAATAATTTACGCAACGGAAGGAAGATTTGCCGATTTCCGTTCTCTGTTACTTTGAACAAGAAGCGGTGTTACTAAAATATATATTTAGACTGTCAGATTTTTACATTGCGTATCAAAAGTGGCGCACACAGAGCAAGGAGTAAAGGTGCTAACTGTTACCAACTCCATTAAATCACAAATCAGTCAATGTATATATAGTGTTGAAATATTCAATATATATTAATTAAGGAACGGGTTTTTTGTTCAGTTAATAGTGTTGCTTCATTTCGAAATGAACTAAAATTCATTTCCGATATTTAAGCTCTCTTTTATCGTCATCGTTGGAGAACAAGCGAAATATAAAATTACGAAATTATAAATACTTATATACAATATATACGTATAATGATATTGTGTAAGTAAATATCTTACAATGTTTGTAGAAACGTCAATGGAATTAATTATACTTATTATAATAATATTTAGAGAAGGACAGAAACAGAGCCTAACCCAACTATAACGGATATTCTTCCATCAGTAATTAAATTTAAAATGCCGGTTTCATTTCATCAATAGTGGCTGAAAATGGATGTTGTTTCCCCGTGTTCTTTTCCTTGAAGTAAAACGGGGTCATCGAAGCTTCACTAAAAGAGTGTGATTCAATGCTAAAGAACAGATTGAAAGGCATAAAAAATAATATTTGTTTGGAGGGTCTTCTGTGCCATACTTAACACACTCGAAGCACAGGCAATTAATTGCACATCATAATAATTGACAGGCTTCACTTTAATGAAATTGGTGTCGAGCAATTGCGGCGACTTTCTCTCTCCGATCACGGCTGGCAAGTAAACGTTTTGGGGTTTAACCTTTTTTTCTGCTTAACAAAAATATTCCAATCTAATCTTGTCTCTTAGGTTGCAACCAAAAGTCATTAATTTCTGAATTGCATTAATATCCAATGGAGTATGATAGCCCGAACAATTTACATCCACGGTAGAAGCACAAGCAGAAGCAGTAGCAGCAACAACAAAAACTAATGAAACCCATAAAAAATCAGTAACAACAGGTAACAGAATTGCTGTCAACATTCCGAACAAAAACTCTTCAAAAAAAAAATATATAATACAAAAAAAAAAAATACTGAAGTACACCTGCACATAAATTTCTTATAAAAATTATATAAAAAAAAAATTAAGAACAGTAAAACCACAGTTAAAATAACAAAAACAAGACACGGGAAAAAAGTATTGCTTAAGAAGAAATCCACAACAGAAAAAATGCCTTAAAAGGATTTTTTATATCTCAGAGGCGACAATGAGAGGCAATTTTTATGTTAAAAGTTGCCGCATATCAGTTGCCACAGTTAGTTCTTGTTGTTGTTGTTGTTGTTGCTGTTGTCGGAGTTGCTGCCGTTTGGTTTTGGATATGTCGGTAGTAATTGGTGTTGCTTAAAAATGCATGGTTGTTTTGTGTTGTTCATGCGACAAATGGGATTTTTTTAGTGGTCTAATGAAAATCAGCAACGAAACTTGCCTCAATGACTCAGAACAATCTGGGAGTTGAGTTTGAAATACTAAATCATTAGTGCCCACCGGCACTTAACTGCCACCTAAACCAGCCGTTGTTGGAGCTGTCAATTGATATCCAATTATGGACATCAGATTTACTGCATACTTTACACAAGCTGAGCATTCAATTGAAGTCGTTAAAAATTAATTAAAGCTACTATAGTTCAAATATAGGCTAAGTCACAGGCGAGAAGTGGCTAGTAATGTTTTCTTAATTACGAGTACGAGCACTTGTAGTGCAGCTGTTAAAGTATGAGTCAGTTTCGGTTTACAAATTAAGTTGTTATGAAAAGATATGACTACGATTTTTATTTAAACAAATCCGAAGTACAATAAATATATATATATATAATATTTCATTATTTTTAAGTGAAATTTTCTTTCCGAAATAAAGTCTATATATATATATAAATATATATATATATATACTTATTTAGTTTATTTAGAATTAGTTAGGATTTAGATATATATAATTATTATACCAAGTACACATGTGTAATGGCGACTTTTTATAAAGGAAAAGGTAGCTAAATACGTCATTAAGAGCTATATGTTATATTATATATATGCATGTATGTTATCTTATTGACATATATGAGGTGTATGTATGGTTTTGATTTATTAAACAATAGAAAAAAGTTTTTTTAAATTAGATATATTATTTAAGTAATTTACATACGCCTTCTTAACATAATTCATTAACTTATAGTAAAATGTAATCTTTTCTATTTATACCTAAAAACCGTTGAAATTTCCCACATTATAATTGCGATGTCAGAAATCTTTTAAAATTTTTGAATATCTGGAAGTGCTTCTCTTCTAGAATACTGTGTGTAGTTAGTTTCAAGCATTTATAATTCTCATCGGGTTTATATTAATTACTGTGAGTATTTAGCTTAAAGAATTTATGGTTCTCATCTAGTATAGTTAAGTAGACTTTTATAAGTAAAAAGTAATTGAGTGATGCAATAGAATTTTAATGTAATACTGATCATCAAACTGAATTATTAGTAATCCTGTTTCATTACGAATGTGAATATTAGAAGAAACTGAAAAATATATAAATAAAACTTTGCTAAATGGATGCTCTCCCAAGCGCATATGTTTGAATGTTTATTCATAATAGCCCCAAATATTGAGAAAAAATTAATAAATTGAGTAACAAATTAAGAAAAAAATATATATTAATGAAACGTAAATTTTTATACATTTTTAATAAACCATAAAGAGTCAAATTTAAATCTTTTTAATTAAATGTTATTAACAAAAAATTTGGTTTTGAGTACAAAAAATCAACTGTGATTTTTGATTTTTGATTTTGGAAAACAGAGAATTGGTTTTAATATTGTTACATTCCTTTGTAACTAATTTGATACTATAAATAAGGACTCCTGACAGGATCTAAGCAATCGATTATCAATTGTCACAGGGCACAATATTATAACAGTAAGACTTGACTCATTTTATATAGAATAATTATAGTTGGTCTAATTGGTGCTGTAGTTCATGTCGGTCTATCGTTCTTCAGCTAAAAATTGTAGAGCTATCAAACATTAATTAAAATTTAATGTTTTTTCAATTAGTTTCTTGTACTTTCTGTAGCTATTTTCTCTCCATAGGTATCTTTTGAGTATATAGCAAGTAATCTTCAGTTGAAAATATTTACAATATTGGAAATATATAAATGCAGCTCAAAAATTGTTATCAGCAATAGTAATTGTCAAAATGCAACAGCAATAAAAATAATAGCAATGAAAACAACAAATACACCAACAACAACAACAACAGCGAAAGGAACAATACCAATAATAAGTGGAAAATCTGATTTTAGTATTATTTAAAAAAAAATATAAGGAAAATTACACCAACTGAGTAACTGGCGCCAGTGAAATTACCAAACCCGTCTGCATTATTTTTGCTAATACAATGGCAATATAAGCAACATCAGCAACATCAACAACACCAACAACAAATACAACAATAACAACAATGACAATAATAACAAAAAAACAGCAACGTCAACAATGGTAAACATAATAAAATGGCATAATAGCAATTGTATTAGGAACAAATTTAGCTAAGGACTCGGGCTGGAGAATAACAAATTCCATTTAAATACAAAAAAATAAAAGAAATTATAAATGCAAACTGTGCAATTGCCACTTGTTCAGGATATATAGGGACAACGACGATTTAGGGAAACACCAACACCAACACCAACACCAACACCAACACCAACATTATAAGCAACAACAGCAACAACAACAACGGTCGAAGTAGATATAAAATTAAATTAAAACGGATACACCTGCAAAATGTCAAAAAGGACATTTCATATAACAACAACATAATCAACAGGACAGAAAGACAACAACAATTGCAGCGAAGTGTGTGCACTCACTCAACAAAACAGTAATGACAGCAAGGATAACAACAAAGCCTGTAATGTCATTATTTAGTGTTACACCCACAAAATTAACAAAACGCATTGATGCATAAAGGGACTTTACCAGCTCATTTTGGATTTGATTGGATTTATACTTTTGTTACCAGCAATCATCGTATGAGATATAAATTTAATATTTTTATTTTAATAATGCAATATCATTTATAATTCTATCATTTAAAGACGACGTTCAGGAGAATTGATTTTAAATTAAAAAAGGTAGCGATTCTTTATGTTGATTCATCAGAATTATGGTATAATGGAGTATTATTGTCTTTAAAAATGCATAGAGATTGACCATTAATAATTAATTGAAAACTAAGAACTTATAGTAATACGAGTAGATCTCAAGTGAATCCAATAAACCCGCTAATCTACTGTCAACTCATTTTTCTCATATAAGCAATAATTTATTGACACATTCCACAACTATTCTTTTGCAAATATTGTCAGGGATACTTCAATACATCAATTGATAATAATAACTAAGCAACTTTCAATATGCCATCGGATAACGATTCTGAATATTGAATCAATACACATCTTTTAACCAAAAAATAGATAATTTGATAGGTTAGGTGCCAAAAAAAATAAAATAAAAATATAATAAAATATTGAACGGTTCAAATCTGAATAACAGCATGGACTGTGTTTTATTGGAATCTGTACTAATTATATATACAGACTTCAGAATTATATAATTTCCTATATAAAAATAACATAGATGTTATCCTAATTTTAGAAATCCGTTTATTTTGCGAACATAGATAGAAATTATATGGAACCAAGCATTCAAATAAAAAACAATATGGAGGCAGGAGGTCCAGTGTTTAACGTGATAACCTGCCGCGTAGGCATAACATCGCGGTACTCAAAAGCACAACGTCTAGTTAACTTCCGCCGCAACTCCAATGGTATATTTATTACACACAACTATGAGTTCAATATAAATTCAGTAAGACCCCGCTTAACGCTGTTTAGTTTAACGCCGTTTCTGATTAGCGCTCTTTTATTTCAAGCCGAACATTTAAACAGATATTTAAAAAAACAGACGGAGAAGAGAAGTAATCAATAAGAGAATTTTGGATAAACTACAATATCATGTAGAAAACATAAACCTTTCTAGGAATCACATAAAAGAAAAATCTGTTAAAAGAGTATGGAAGAACATTTGGCCAGATTTAAGTAGGAGCGAAGATATTGAATGCTCTGTTGATATGGATGAAGTAGTGAAATTAGCGAAAAAAAACCGGTTTAGATGAGGTAAATGTGGAAAACGTCGAAGAAATAGTTCAAGAACCAGCAGCTAGTCTTTCTAATGATGAGCTCAAGGAATTAACTAAGCAAGAAGAAACCAAAAATATTGATAGTAGTGAAAAGCAAAAAGATCTTTGTAAGAAGGAGTTTGACCACTACAATTGAAATTATGGATCAATTTGTTGAAAATGATCGAAATATTGACTGGAGTTCAAAATCAAGATGGGGTGTTATAGATGTTATATCCACTTATCAAGAACTTCTGACAGAATGCAAAAGGAAAACGCAAACTACTTTAGATGCCTTCTTGACAAAAAGCAGAAAATTGGAAACACAGAATAGACTGAATGATCTGACTGACTTAGAATTTTATTTGTTTTTATATATATTCGTTTACATTGTTTTTGTTTTAGTAAAAAATATATATATGGTTTTATTATTAATAAAAAAAAATATAGTTAATAAATTTAATACCTAAACAATTTTCTATCAATATTTCCCTAACTCCAATATTTACATGTTAAGATAGTCTCGTTTAGCGCTGTTTTGCATTACGCTCTATTTTGATGGAAAGTATCCTATGCGTTAAGCGGGTCTTACTGTATATATATTTCATCATAAACATCTACAGGATACCTCTATATGTAGTTTAGAGGTATCCTTTCTCTTACTTTCTCTTCTATATACTCTCTTCTATATATATGCATTCTACAGACCATCCGAAAAGGCACTACAAAGTTATGTCTATATGTAATTTGTAATCTATAGATATGTAATCCATAAATTGAAATATATCGTAATTGAGGAACATTTTAGTAAAAAATAAACTAGTTGTTTTCTAGTTTTGTTGTTTTCGTTTCGTGGACTTAATGACTTCTTGTACTATAGTAATGGTACAAATTTTTGTTGGAAATTGTCGAAAACTTCTTTTAATTTCTTTGAACTTCTCACCTTCATTTATAGCGACATCTATTTTTTTATTAGTTGCTCTGATATTTAGGAATCCTGTGTTACGTTCTTTAAAATATACATAGTGTGTATAGTATATAAGCGAATTTAATAGGTAAATAAGAACATAAAATAAGACAAACATCTTTAATCTTTACTAAGACTAAGAATTATAAAAAAAAACACGTCTTAATAATTGCAGCAATTAGTTTTACTTAAAATAGAAACATTTAGTATTACAAGAATTGATCCCGAAAGTATAAAGTTTGTGCTTATGGAAGATTTATGTATTAATTTTTAAATGGATTCATGAGCTTGTAGAAGTCATCAAACTTAAACTTGCCATCCGTACAATTTTGAAAAGCCTCTTGTATTTCGTCCTCCGTCAAACGATCACCAAAGTTTTGCCGCATCTCATCAACAGTTATAAAACCCTTGGCATCCCGATCCATGCCCCGATAAATTTTGCGCATTTCAACTGTGGTATAAGCTTGGACCATCTTTGCAGTAATGACAGCTATGAATTTATCGAACCCAAACAAACCTGTACCGTCACTATACTCCTGTGCTATCGCCTTCGATCCATTTTCTGTGATGGGTTGCCCAATGGAAACACACACCGTGCGTACAGCTCTAGCAAAGTCACTAGCATCGAGTTTATCATCAAGATCCTGATCAAACTCAGTGAACATCATTTTTAGCAATGCAACATGCTCGTCTGTTAATTCTTTTGCCATGATTGCCAAAAATAAACAGAACCGAAAATGTTTGAAGTACTTTCTGTCTTTTAATTACTAAAAATTTAGACATTACTTCCGACAGAGCGTCGAAAGTAGAATATCAAATTTTCTACAATGTCAATTCAACGAGTGTAACAATGATTCCAAAATAAAAATTTTTGAATTTGTGATATCTATTCAATTTTCAAATTTGTCAAAGCTAACTAGACTATTTAAAAATATATTATAATCATAAAATAATACTCCGAAAATATTTTAAGAATATTCACAATAAATCGTACGGATTTGGTTAATTGTTTATTTATATTGTAAAAGTAATCTTTGTTTTGACTGTAATTTTGCTTGTCTGGCCACAAAATCGTTACAAAATCAAGTTGAAATTATTATTCCATATAATAGAAAACCCCGATAGATTTTAAAGTAATTGAGAGATGATTTGTAAAAAATAAAGTTGACGTCTGATGCTTAATTCACAATAGTGCACTTATGTAGCGATATTGTGAATAATTACGAATAATTAAAGCAAAAGGAAATCAAAAATTTGTTGAAACAGAAGATGACTATAGAATATAATCAAAGAATAGGTCAATTAAAAAACAAATCTGGATAAACTAATTAAGGATTTGTAAATCATCTTACCGTGTGAATAGGATTTTATCGAAGCGAGACGAATGAAATTTTAATCAAATTTGAGAAAACTTGTGCCTTGTGAATACGCGTATCGATTAGCTACTATAATTGAGAATTTATAAGATGATCCCATGAAAGTGCAACTAACCTTAAACTGGTGTACAACCAAACTGGTTCATATTTTGCCTAATGAGTGCTCATTGTGTTTTTAGTAGTGTACGGAAGCAGTACTATCTTGGTTATCTTGAAAAACTTACTTAAAGACAGTAAATTCTTAAGGTTGCGCATCTTTATATTTGGCCGGAATATTCTCATCCTTATAGTACTCTCTTATGAGTACCAGATTAGTTGTGAGGTCAAGGAAGATAAATAAATATTCGAACGCTTGTTTAGTAGTTGTTAAGCTCTGGCTAGAAGCAGAGCGAATTTCTTGCGCTAAGTAAATACATACGGTGGTATCTAACGAATGCGTAGTGCTTAGATGAGTTGCTTAACTATACTTTTTTTGTTGTTATTTTCCACTTCTAACCTAAAAGTAAATACACAACAATGTCTGTTCATATTAAAACTAGTAACAAGAGAACTAACGAGTAACTTGCCATTGATGTCATCATATATTTCTGCTACAAGATTCTTAAAACATAACAACTACTACTAAGTCGTACTAAGCCCGTGGTATTGAGAAGCCTGGTTGCTTCTTCATTTACATGGCTCTGGAGTCGCTAAGATGATATGGACTGAGTGCTGCAATAACTTAACCTAAACATTACTAAGCTTTTTTTTCGATTAACTTTTTTGCTAAGAAATATACACACACATTGAAATATAGATAATATACAATATACATTATTATTACTCGTACAATATACTAATTATAGGTTATTACTATGATACATATTGTTTAATTGCGTGAATAATAAAGCTAACGACTATATTATATCTGTATTAATATCTGAGTTCTGTCAATTGTAAAAAAATTGTGGTTAATTTTAATATAAATTAAAAATTTATATTTATATATTACTATATATATAAATTATTATAAATATATATACTAAAATCTGTGATAATGGCAGATTTTTTTAAATATTCCTGCTTTAATATAGATATATTTTAAAGCAGGAATATAAAAATTCGATCACACTTGACCACTGTTAGGGCTATGTTATATAGACAATAATGATCACGTGACTGACTAGATATGTAAGTATATCCATATCAATAATATGGATATACCTTTTGCCTATTAGTGCATAAATCACATACAAAAAATGTCAAAACAGTTGTAACAACACGAAAGTGACAGTTGCCACTAGACACAGTGTTGACAACTTATAAATTACACTTCTAAAGAATTGTCTTTTGAACAAAAATTTACTAGATTCAATATTTCAAATTCGAAGGAATTACAATATTATTTGATAATATTTTTAATTTAATCTTCCACTGCATCCACTGCATCCGTTCTGCTCTTAGAATGTCGATATCAAGTATAACAATTTTAATCGAAAATGCAGACATCGATTAGCATAAAAAGGAAATGTTTAAGTCACCTGAGCAATACATGGTAAAAATTTAATTTTTGGTAAATAATTTTAAGTAGACATGCTTTTGCGTATGTGTCTTCGCTTAAAATCAGGAGTATCCATTCTCAATCTGAACACAAAAGAAAAAACCCTAAGGACATTGATATAAATATGCTTGCATGCAAAACTGAAGACATAAAAAGCCACTGTCTGAATTCATGGTCAAAAGTAAAAAACTTCAATTAAATCGTTTGAAAATGAGCTCAGCCTGAGTTACGACAGAGCCACGAAAAGACACGACCTGAGATCTAAAACGAATAGAACGCAAACTCCAAAATCAAAATTTTTCAAAATTGTACGCCTGCGCAAATTAAAGGGTCAGTCAGCCAGCCAGCCAGCATTATGCACAAAACAACGTGACAGCCTTAAGGTGGAATCAATCAAATGCATGCAATCGATATTCGTCGGAACAGATATTCGCTCTTCAGATATTTCAATTTTTTCATTTTTCGAAATATTTACGCCATTAAAATATTAACTGAAGTGCTACTAAAATTTAAGAAACGAATTAAAAATTTGTGGAAAAAAATGAAACTAACGTCAAGCATTAATTTATGCAAGGATATGAATACAAAGTCCTTTGAGTGGTGCGTCTTACAAATGGCAAAAGTTCACTTACGCAAACGAAAGGTTAAGTTGTCATGAATGTTACTTTCGTCTTCTGCTGGGACTTTTAGTAAATGCCTTCAGGACTTTCTTCTCGGTCATGCTTTGTAAATATGCTCGTACTTTTATTAATGACTTAGTCCTTAATAGGAACTTCCATTGCATTTGTTTGCCGTTTGTGTATCGATTAAATTGGCAGTCCTTTTTATGATAATTGAGGCGTTAAGTGCACGCGAACTTATCTGTTACAGTGGATGTGGCATTTGTTGCATTTCGCATAAACTAACAATAAAACTTAGTAAAAAAAAGTGTGTAAGTTGTGTGCAGATACCATAAACAATTTCCCACGCTTCTCCAAGTACAGAAGGTAGCACAGCAGCGTCAAGAATACTCAAGATAGCAAATTATTTCAACAAAAAACGCTCCGCAAAACACCCTCAAGCTTTTCTTGAGCTCCTTTTCTTCCCTTTTGAAGTGAGCAGCTTTTCATTTAATAATCTAAAGCAAGTAGGCGGTATAATTCAGGCGCGTCATGTTAGTTCTTTAAGTGGTAAGAAGTTTTGAAATGTTTATATATTTTTGATACTTTATTACGACTAACAACATGGAGGACATGAAGGCCATGAAAGAATTGACTGCCTTGCCAAATATAAATAAATTGGATCTAAATCATTCCCAATAGGGTCAGTTTTAAAACAGCATTAAATATAAAAGACTAAAGACCGTATGCGTGATAAAAAAGAAAGGAAAGGACTGGAATGTAGTGAAGGTGGTGTTTGTGAATTCTAGATTAAATCAGAAGCTAACATATAGTTAGCTGATATTCTTAAAGTTGATTAACTTAAAAGTGATCCATTGATATTTTTAAATTAAGACCTTTTCATGACAAGTTGTGCAAAGATTAGATAATATTAACTAAGTGTTTGAAGTGCTCTAACTAACTAAGCCATAGATTACAAAGACGTAGATCAGGAAACTAAATTTTTATGGCGTTGTAATATATATATATATATATAGAATCATTCCCAAAATGGGATATTTAAGTAATTTTGAAAGAGCAGCAGATAACTTTCCTCTGACCTCAATCAGTGATTTTTTCCAGTTTTACTACCACATTCCTCCCAGGAAAGATATAATATAAAAAACAAACTAAATTAATTCCGTCGAATTAATTTCTAATATCTATTAGATAACTTAATAGATTAAAAAAGTACTTTGCTTAAAAACCTGTTTCCTCTGCAAGCCAGAGTCGGTTATTCATAGAGAAAATACTTAGTAGTTCCTTTTGCTGTAAGATTCCATGATTTTTGCAATCAAAAGAGTGCACAGTTTCTTTGCATACGTTCCTAAGTAGTTGAAGAATTGTTGTTAAAAAACAGGGAAAGTAATACTTGAAACGTTTAAATATTATTTTTTTGTTCCTCTTTAAAATCATCTCAAATCAATACTTTAAGAGCTTATAAATTGATACCAAACAGCTCGTAATTCATAGTATTATAGAGTACTCATATACTTACGTTGCGATTTCCATTGCTGACTGTAGCGTACAGGTTTTAATTTTCCCTTGTTTTTAACACGTTTTTTTCTCTGCTTCTGTATTTTTCGCCCTCGAGTTGTAAACATTTTTTTCCATTTAACATTCCCGTTGACCACAAAAGGCACTGCATTTAAATTGCATTTACTAATGCAAAAATCGGGATCGCCCTAAGCTGGTGGCAAGTAATTCCGTCAATCAATCAGTTTTCAAAGAGTTTGGCATTGGCTACCGTTTTTATGATTATCAACAAAATTATTTTGACTTCTTGCATTAATTTTGAACTCTTCTTCCTTTTCCACCGAAGTACAGCGAAGTAGAAGATTTGATGCATTATTGAATTGCACTATCTAATCGGGAGCGTGGGAGTGCTCCTCGGATTGTTTCAAATTGATCTCCGCATGTGGTGTCAAATTAAAATTTGTTGCTATTCTGGTGTTTTTCGTTAATTATTTCGAAAATTCTTAACAATTTTTTCTCGGCTTGTTTAAATTAAAATTTATTTATTCAATTCACACAAAGTGATTTTTTCTTTAGTGAATATTTTGAGGCAATCGATTCCGATGTGGATGAACTATGGATAAGGCATATCACTAGAGAAACATGAAGATTTGAGTTGATTGTAATATTTCTTATCACATATGATGTGTGTAGAAATGTGGGACTTCTAACATTTCTTCCATTTACTGCATTCCTTCAACATGTAATCGTACATACCTCGACTCAAGTTTAACACACACGGAGCGTGTTTCGTGCTGGATTTTTATAGTTTGTGTGGTAAATTCTACTCGAGCGTTTAATAGATCATGCACCACTTACACCAATTGTGGTATTCAAAATAGAAGTGCCACATTAAGAGTTTCCCTCACAGTTTGGCTTCAATAGCAAACACTACATTGTGTGTGAGGGACGAAATTATTAATCGAATAAGTTGTTTTGGGCTTGTAGAATACGTGTGTAACAACATATTGAGATTATTAAATTTATTTAGCGTTAACCATGACTATAATCATCATTTCAACAACACCAAATTTATGTCAACACTGCTATTACTAAAGAACTGTTATTAATTTCCCAACAGGATCTTGAACTTCATAACACTTCATCAAATTTTCTTTTGTTTACATTTGAAGTAGGATAACTCGATGATCTCGACCTTTTAAAATAAATGATACTACTGTAGCGTAAAATTGTTACAATTAATGTATTTTTGGGTTTCTGTAGAGTGTTAATGACTTTGCGGAGATAGCATCGTCCGCAAAATCGATCGACTCTTATTCCACATAAAAAATCTGGCATTACACCAATGTATGCCTTGCTCATTCACTTAATAAGCAAAAACTAAGCATTACAGCTGATTTATAGTTCAGAGAAACGACACTGCCAGTGCAATCATTACACAAAAAACCGAAAAAAAACGGCATGATAAACGAGAAATAATTTTAAAATTCTAGTTACTTTTTAATGACATCTTGAATAAGTATGTCAATGATTCAGAACGCATATTAACCAAAATTAATCAATGCAAATATAGTATTTAACCATACGCAATATATGGATTCGAGCATAAATACCAACTGTTTTGTAAAAGAAGGCTAGGACGATTTTAAAACATTTTTATTTAAACTTCAATTCTATAAAAAAAAAATTTATCTTAATATATTATATAATTGAAGGGCTATACTGTATAGATAGGCATAGCTTAATGGTCGCGGCAATTTTAGGCTCTTCTTGGTCATAGCCAAAAGGCATGTTATAGAGAGAGTCATACCACAATTGTCAATTTAGTACCTTTACTAAATAGTAGTAATAGTAAGTAGTGGTAGGTTTATAGGTGCCTTAGTTTTTAAAAGATGTTTATTTTTATATGGATATGCTTACAAATTTACTAGTAATAGGCACAAATTCTGACATTTATTACTGAGCAATACTGTTTCAATCAAAGTGATTGGATATAGAAAGTGCTTGGAGAGATCACCTTAACAAAATTCTCTCTCTCATTCTTAATTTACTTTGAAAACAACAACAGTTTCAAATTTGGGGTAATCATGGTTCTCAAGGGCCTTACCTAATAGCGCAAAGAAAATTTATTAGAATTCAAATTTTAAGATTTTTTTATTTGGAATTATAATCTGCTTGATGCAAAATTGTTCTCAAATTCTTTATATAAACAAATTATCGCTAATAATTCTCGAATCTCTAAAATCTATAATTTCTTCTTAAGGAAATTTAGAGCAATACTTTAAGCCAAACCAAATACAAAGACGAGTATCGTCTTTGTATAATAAGTCGGGATATTAACATTACTTTTTAGATAAACGAATGCTCCAAGTATAAAATTATAGTTTTTTAAAAAATTTTGAAGCATATAGTCAGCATTGTTGTTAATTTAAAATTTCTTCAAAGAACTTTATTCAAATAAATTAAATTAGAAAAATTTTTATTAGGAAACGTTTCAAGTTTTAGCTTGAAAAAAAAATATTTTTTATAAGTTTATTTAAATTCAGATTTATGTATTCATGCGAAAGTTCTGCTAAATTTGAAAAGAAGCTCTATTAAAGTTCACTTAGTTACAAAAGTAAAATGGAGTCCACGATTCCAATTGATATAATCCATTGTTGTGAGTATGTTTTTCGTGATTACTCATTCATTGATGATAATGTTAAACTGACCGCTGAGGATAAGGAAATAGTACTTTATCGTCGACTTTTTCGCAATTACCAATCTTGTCAAATTGAATGGGGTCTTTTTCTGGCATCATTACGCAAAGCTTATATAGACACAAAGGACGTTAAAATTAGTCAGCCACCGAAAAATGTGGCCGAAGAACAAGTAAGCGATTGTCGTAAATTGGTTAATATAGTTTCGATCATGCCAACAATGGAGTTTGCAAAGACCTTTTTAAGACACAATCTTTTGGAGACCCATTACCCACGAACATTTGCCACATATTATTTCGTTCTAATACTGAGAATTCCGTCAATATTGCAGACCATTTCCTATGAGGAGTTTGAGCGTGAAACTGGTATCAATTTTGCACAAAGTCATGTGAAACTACCAGTGCACTTAATCAAAATCAGTTATGACGCTAACTCATGTAAGGAGGAATTCTTTCAAATGGCGCGCGATGATCAGAAAACTAGATTCGCCTACATGGTTAACGATATTGCAGACTATAACATAATTGTTTCAATGGGTTTACGTGAATATGTTTGGGATTTGCCAGGTTCTTTGCTTGAGTTTTCGACTCAACTTGCATCGCTTGAGTTTCCGGAAGAAACTCTAGAACCATCTAGCACTTCGGCAAACGGTAGTAAATTTCTGCGCACTGTGACTGTAGGCGAGGTAAAGGACGGTTACCAGAAAATCTCCAATACACGTGGACTTCTAAATATTGATCAGATCAGCCTTATGCAAGTAAGGTATGTACTTTTCTTTGAGGAGTTCGGCGGTGAAGCTCGTTCAACTACTCAAACTTCTGCTTGCAACAAAATTACTGCATATACATGGCCGGTCTGCATTCTATGTCTTTATATCAAGTTTAGATCATATTTGGGAATACCAGGCAAAATTTTAAATTATATCATTAATATTTTATATGCTCTTCTTAATCGAATTCGTTAAATGTGATTAGAATATTTTCCATGAGCATTAAAACGGTGATTAGATAAATAAATAAAGAAACTTTGTAAAAATAAACTTGTTTTCAATTACTTATATATAAAATAAAAAAAGCATTGAAAATATATAATTAAATGTGATTGTCATAAAGTATGATATTAAATGAATTCCGTTTACTACTCGAAGATACACAAAGTATATTGATGGCGATTAGTGAGTTCAAATTAGGACAAGTGATCGAGAATTATCATCGATTGTTGCAATTTAAGATTTATTAAAATGATGGTATCTATCCCATTATTAGAGAGAGATGAATATGTAACAGGCAAATGTCCTTTATTCCACAAATTTAGTAGAATCTAACATCTCTTAGTACTAGCATCTAAGTACTCTGAATCAATTAGATTGTTTTCATATTAGAAAGTTACCACTTTGAGAAATATTTTTAATATTTAGTTTGCAAATCATCATTTATATACAGTAGTTCAACATTTTAAAGCTTATATAGGTCATTCCAAAAATATTACTGGGTTTTATTATCTTTACCGATAAACTTAAACTTGCTTTGACAGTACGTCACAATAATACTGTTTGATGTTGTCTCTAATGATTGTTAACAGTTTCGTGTCAATCTGGCTATCTGCCATAGTATAAATATTGGTATTTACCACTTTATTACACATTGCCATATCAGTCATCTCTAGACAGTCCATTAATTTACGACTAAATGACTAATTAAATGTTTCTGAGAATGTTCCATCTCCGTCTATGGAAATGTTGTTATTAATTAGTGACAATGAGCTGGTACTTACCAGTTTAGTATTTCAATATTTTTTAGAAGAGTTTTGTGTTCCATATTTATCATCGAATGTAATAAATGAATTGATTTAAGATATGATGGAACATTGGTTTTTTTTCCAAATTTATTTAAAGTAATTAGTTTCAATTAAATTTTTTTTGGTTATAAGACTGCTCCGAAATTGTATCAATCGTCTTTAAACTCTAATCATATAGACTGGATTTAAACAGTTTATGCCGTTCACTTTCAGTAGCTAAGACTTTTTTACCTAGGTAACTGTTCTCTACTTCCCAAAAGTAGGTCAAGCATAGAGAAATTGGAAAACGTTTCCATTTCTTTAGCCGGTATGACAATGAATGGCGTATTTGGGAGGCTTATGGTACATATCTAGCATGGTACATGTATCTTTGGTCTAGCATATCATTGTTCATCATTAAAAATCCACGTGATCTTAAAATAGATATACTTTTTAAAACTGATTAATATAGATTATGCTATTTAAAAAATTTAAAATCAATTGATGGTTTCAAGAACATAAAGATTTGATTTACAAAACCACTTATTAATATAATATCTGTCATTCATTCTTTTGAAATATACATATATTTAGTAAGTTTATGTCATTTGATAGACTTATATTAATATTGCTCAAGCGATTAGTCGTCACTTGCATCTGTGTATTACAGATGCCACTTGGGGGCACAAACAACATTATAGGGTTTGCTGTTCCTATGTGTGGAGCAGCGACTGACTCGTAGACAGAAAGTCGGGGACATGAATTTACTTAATTTTGAACTTTTAAGTATGTATAAATTTTGACCATGTGGATAAAGTATATACTGTAATATATGGGCCCATTATAGTTACAGAGCTCCAGTTATGAGCCCGTCTAATGTTTGACTGCGCGTCTTGGCAAAGGATTAAGATAAATGTTGTAGTGTTCAATTTATCGTTATTTTAGAAATATTCACTTCAATGCTTCATTCTTTTACTTAATCGAAGCTCTGTTAATATTTTTTTTTTCTTTTTGGAAATATTGTATTGTGCTATATTTTGGCACTAAGTAGTATAACTGCTTAGATGTCCTTTTCAGATGAATTCAATATTAGTTTTTTTAAAAACATTCCAGCTAAAATTGTCGCAACCTTTTGCATATGTCAGATGTTCAATTGAGCGCAGCATGGCATTACATTCTTTCCTTAAAAATCAACAAACGTCAGCTCGTATTTCATCTTCCCAGATTGCAGGACACGTACATGACAAATGAAAATAGCGATCGGAAGTACTTAGTAGTTGTATCATGAAAGCCGAACATGTGTTGGCCAAATATTTTGCAGTAAATTACAGAATTTCCAGAAATTATTCAAATACCAAAACCCTGCTACAGCAATGTGTCGTCCGTTTCCCACCAAAGTACCAAAGCACCAATGTACCAAAGTACCAAACTACAAAAGTACCAAAGTATGAAAGTACCAAAGAAACCGACGAAATCGGAAGACACTATGTCGTCGGTTGTGTCAAAATGTTGTGTGAAGGCAGAAGTGAAGCAAAGGAATTGGAAATGCATGTGCGTACGAGTACGAGGGAACGTGTACTTTACGATAATTCACACATTTTGCATGCATGCGAGCGAAGAAATCAAAAATCCACATCAAGGTCGGTAAATATTTTACAAAAGCGACGAACTTTGTTTGCATGCAGCGCAGTCGCTGCCAAGCAATAGTTTCGCACAAACGTAGTTGTTGTTGTTTTGACACTGCAATTATTGTTATACTTAGTTTATGTGTAATTTCCCCCGGACTTCTGGTGTACATATGTGCTAATGCACATATTGGTAACAGTTTCATTGAGAATCATAAGAGTCATAGTGTCGCCATTGAAGGTCATTCGGTAATTGGACACATTAACTTACATTGCTCTCATTGCTCACGATGACGCTTTTCCACCACAGTCACTTCGCTTGTATGTCGTTTGCTTGGATTGCTGTGGCTCTTGTTTTTTATTTTGTTTATAATTTTGGTTTTGTTTTTTTTTTCTAAATTAATTTTATTTCTTAGCTCTTTAATTGTTGTATTTGCACATACCGAGCAGCACATTTAATTGAGTGTGAATGTTACAGCTAAAACACACAATAGGACAACGCAACGCAATGAAACCCAACGAAACGCACATGCACATGTGTTTGTGCCAACTCAAGTGTTTTCCACATTTTAGTTGTAAGCGCACATGTGTTTTTCTTTTTGTTGTGTTTTGAAAACGCATTTGCGGAGACAAAAACACAAACTCAAAACAATTGATGCTGCTGTCTGTTGTGGCTCTGCTCTGCTCTGTTCTGCTCTGCTCTGGTCTTAACTACTTTGTTCTGTTGTGTACACTCATATGCATGCACAGAAAATACTTGTATCAAAGGATATTTGCTCATATGTTTTGTATGTTTGCGCTGCAGCTGTTGTTGTTGGCATTGTTGTGGAAAAGTCAATTTCACTGCAAGTGGGATGACGAGCAATCATACATATGTGTGTCTGGTTTAACGTGTATGTTGTAGCATTGGGCTATGCTTTTATGGCATAGCACAAATGGCAAACGTATACAAATCGTACTTGATCGTTTTTGTTGTACTTCTGTGCTGGGTTGTGTGCTGTGTGTTGTGTGTTGTGTGTTGTGCTCTGTTCTGTTTTTTATTTTATTTTATTTTATTTTATTTTATTTGTAAGTAAGTAATCCTTTATACTTTATACTTTCTTCATTTTTGTTTTTGTTTTTATTTTTTTATATTTATTTTAGACAGTCTATTTTTATGTTAATGCTTATTGTCGTATTGTTGTTGTTGCTGTTGTTGCTGCTGTTGCTGGATTTTGTCGCTTTAGGCATGTTTTATTGTTGTAAAATAAACAATTCAGATGTTAAACAGATTGTCGGCAAATTGTCTTCAATTGTAAAGAATTTATGTTGGGACGGCTGGATATTGTCGTTTTTAATATTGTTTGCTCGTTTTTTTTTTTTTTTTTCAAGGAAACATATATCTGAACATGTGTTAAAAAGACTCCTAATTAAATAAATTCAAGAAAGGAAGCAAAAATATAAGTTAATTGGTTGTAAAAAAATCTGTAAAGACGTTGCCTTCTCTTCCATATGCGTGACATACATACTCAAAACGACCGTTCCTGATATGAACGTTGACCGTTGATGAATTGAAAGCTAGTAGAGCACTTCAAACGGCATTTGTCTAAGTAACACCCTTACTCCATCCAAAGCTAAGTAAACAATACGAATAATCCGTTTGTTATTAGACGATTGCCTTGGAAAAAAATCGAAAGCAATACACGTGTTAATATTCGTTTTGTGTTCAAGTGTGTGTCTCAAGATGCTTAATATCCTTTAATTTGGTGATGAAAACCTATACCCACATGACATAGCATTTTTTTTCGCAGGACATGTTCATAACTCAAAGGACACTTCAACAAATGTTGTGAAAATATTGTTGCTGCGGCAGTAAAATGAGAGAAAATTGCAGAAAATCAGTGGTTTGTTAGGAAAATGTAATGAAAATGTTCACAAAATTCTTAAGATAGTTAATCTCCAAAAAATTTATGATCTATCGCGTCAACTGTTGTATTGGGAGTTTGAATCCGTCGTTTCATGACATTACTTATTATAGATTTTCTTAAAATATAAAAGCCATCTTAACATAAAATGCTTTACCCCCAAACAGTTTACAATTTACCGCGTCGTATGTTGAATTTGGAGTTCCACTCAAACGTTCCATGACTTATTTTATTATAGCGCTTTCTTCAGACATAAGCCATGTTTCTTGAGCTGGTTCATTTCCAGAAAATCTACAGTTGCATATTATATAAGGAGTTCTATATGTATGAGATATTTCATAATTAGGCTTTCTTAAGACATGACCCATGTTCCTTAAGTTGGTTCATCTACAGTCTACAGAAAATCTACAGTCTTCCGTATCGCATATTAAATAGGGAGTTGTATAGGGAGTTAAGAGGGCTTTCTAAAGATGTGCTTCCAACCAGTTAAATTTTCGTCTTTTATTTTTATCGTTGATGTTTTCTTAATATATTATATATGGCAAGTCTTCATTTAATAAGATTTTGAGTTTCCATATTTTGGATATATTATAAGTAAAGTGATTGATAATGCTCCACAATTTGTGTTTAATATGTTAAATGATCAGCCAAATTTACTAACCATATACCTGTTAATTTTATTAGTTTCAAAAGACTATTTACATTCCATATTATAAGATGGTTTTAGAAAGATGTCTCGTGCTTTTTGATTTTGCTCTATGTACTGTCAACAGCGCCTCCATCAATAGAGATAATGCTTACCAAGTACTAAAAAGTATTTTAAGTTTTGCGTTAAGCAAACACTGATAACAAAACTAGATTTTGTTGAGTCCTTTTTTGTTAGCGCTTTAGGTTTATCGATATTTATGATATTTATGTTTAAATTGGCAAAAAATACTAATGTTGCTAAATCGCTTCGATTGTAAGTACAATAATATCGTCGACATAACCTAAGTTTTCCAGGTGTTAATTGATTATCAATAATAATCCACTATTGGCCGACGGAGAGTACAAAACTATGCATAACATCAGTTATCAACTTGTTATTGATTTTTCTCAGATATAGTCCTTGTGGTTTAGAAACGTTCTGTCAAAATATTGCTCCGTTTGAAAATCGATGTTCTTCGTGAACATGAAATATGTGATTAGTATCCAACATTGCTCGCTACTAAAAATTTTTAATATTTTTCGAATATATAGCGCTTTTTGTCAAAATGGTTTCGTTTCATTTTATAACGCTATTGATATCCTCTAACTCATTGTGCTTAATTTTGGCAACAGTTTAAAAATTATGGGACTTTAAAACTTGTTGCCGTTCAATTGGTCCCTTCTCTATGAACTCACTGTATTTGTTTTCATGTTTAGCGTCGATTATTTTTATTAATTAAAATTCAAAACAAATGAATACAAAAAGCAATTCGGCTTTCAGAAGCTATTTAGTATGGACATCGAATCATTGATGCCTCAACTTAATATGACGGAGTATACAAAAAATCCCAATGGAATTACTCACAAACTGAGAGATTAATTAGCTAACAAACAGACAGGGATAGAAATAGATAATAAATCAGATAGTTGGGCATCATTGAATCAGCTCATCTCATTAAGCAGATTAGTGAAAAGATGTGGTTTATATGTTCTCTAATGTCTTCTTTGTGGCTTACAAACATATTAACTAATTTCATACATCAAAGGTAAAAGCCTTATAGATGAATTGCATAGTTTGGTCACATAGATGAGTTGTTTCTGCTGATTTCCCAACAACATTTTCATTTTGGGTCACATGAGGAAGCATAATAGTACTAGGTTCATGTATTTTAAAAAGAGCACACATATTTTCTACTATGATAACTTTTTCGCTGATGGAACTTTGTCTGTGAAGTGAATCAGAAAACTATAAAATGAATTGGACGAATTCTATTAATATATTAAAATTACTTATTAAAATTACTTAAACAAAATCACTAGAAATAATTTTTTGCAAATATTAGATGTTAAGATTCTGCAAACATTTTCAAAAAAATGTATTCGTAGTCTCTCAATTATACTCTCCTCAGTCTTTGAGGATAGTAAGACTCAAAAATTATTATTTTTTTATCTTTATTTTGTATTAATCTTGAAATTAATAACAAACTTTTTTTGGTATAATTAAGTACGATGCCTAATTTGTTAGCTTTGTTATCTGAATAACTATATAGATTACTCACGCCTAATCAGTTCAGTGCAAGCGTACTGGACATAAAAATAAAATTATATGATATAAATATATTTACTGCTTTTTTTTTTGGTTTAAATATAGACTTAAACCGTGCTATGGAGACAACAATAGACCAATCAACAAAAGAAACTACGTAAATAACATGTACACGCCTTTTATACCATATTAGTCATTCCGCCTCAGAAAAGTCCATTTGATTGGGAATGGACTTCAGTGGATATTTTGGCCTGTCAATTAGAGTAACATTATTATCTGCATTTCTGATACATTTAATTGATACCCTTCAAAGGGAAATGTGCATATCACCGTAAATATGATTGGCGTACCAAAAATGGCAAAGAATGGAAAGAGAAAGACAGCACAACACAAAAAAAAATAAAAAAAACTTTACAGAAGAAAATGCAAAATGTTGATCAACTTTTAAGTACAAACCTATTTGGTAAGTCTTGACGGTTATAGCAATTGAGCTACAATGAAAATACATGGTTGATATGTGAAGTAAATGTGCACTTATCCCCTATTCATACGACACAGGTTAAAGTTTAAGAATCAGTTATCTGGATTAAATTGTAGGTTTTGTTTTTGCGTTTATGGTTTTCGATTCGTTCACCGAATATCGAAACAGATTTTTGTTTCATTTTAAACTTTCTTTTGCATTGGCTATTATTAGTTTAGTATACTGACTCTTTACAGTTTTAACTATTTAATTATATAATTGAACTATACGTATCACGTATTCTTAAATTCTCCAAAGGTAATTTAAGGTTGAAAACAGGTTTCATTACGGGACATTATGGTCTGATATATCACCTTCATAAGCTACGTTTTTCTGTTAATTCGAAATGAAGATTATGCCTTGAAGATGAGGAAACCACTATGCATATACTTTGTGACTATCCAGCTTTAACAATGCACAGAAGAAACTCATTTCATATGGACTTTCTGTCACCAGAACTGATTATGAGCTTTTCTTTAGATTTAGTTTTGGACATTGTTCACAAAGCTTTAAAGGGCTTTGTGTTTTCAATAGTAAAATTGGTGCAATAGGAGTCTTCTGGCCGCAGTACCGGTTGTTGGGCGACTAAACTTTAAAAATTTTTATATCAATAATAATAATACGTATCGCCAGGTAAATGAAAACAGCTATCTTTGATATTTCAATATAAATAATATTTATGTATACCATTAATTGGATGTTATTTACAATTAATTGAAAAAGAATCTGTTTTGATACCTCTCTCTACAGAAATAGAAATAGAAGATAGGAACTTCTCAAGCTTGTACATCAATTAATGATGAACAATTAATGAATTAAATATGTACTATCGAAAAAATATTAGTTCTATACGGATATCATTTTTAGATTTTCACATAGTGCAGAATTAAGGTAGCGAATTATAAAAATCGTGTTGTATAAAAAATATTTTTTCTCTCTCTATATAAATATATTCTTTATGAAAAATATATTCAAAAGGTTTTTCGAACAGTAGTGAACTACAATAACAAAAATTCATTTTATATTATTTTAATTGATTGAATTTCTGGCTGAGCATAAAGTTGTTTCGAGTATTGCTAAATACTCATCATAGGTGGTCTGGGAAATAATTCTTGTATTTAATTATTCGTATATAATGTTTTTGAGACTGTAAGTACCAGGAATCGAACTCGGGTCCTGTCGAGTTCGAACTCTCTATAAATAACTATATTTGTTATCAATAAAAATCTGTTGAATTGTATATAATAAGAATTACTTGGACATTTTTTGATTCGTTCGCATTGGTGCATCTACGGACTCAACAGAATGGCTCTAGACTTATCCATTGCAGTTTGTTGTAAGAATCTGGTTGTCGTATAGTTGCTCATTTTGGGCTGACGAAGAATATCTGGTGTTGAGTTTCTACAACCAACCTACCTCTTAGGTGTTATGCGTACCCTACTAATTCGAACGCAGCAACAATTTAATTACTTCCCCTGTTTTGTAGCTCACAGAGCAATACTAATGTGAAAACCCAATCTTTATTATTTTTTGTTTGCAAACTTACCACCCCGCATTTAGTATTTAGCTTAGGAAATACATACATATAAGTAAATGTAAATACAAATCAAAAAAATTTATGACGGCTACAACAACAAAAATTGCAAATATAACAAAAACGTGTATGAAATGATGAAATTTGCGAATGCAAGTACAAAAGCACTCAAAAAACAATTGAGCTGGAATTAAAAACCCAATCAAAATTTGTATAATTTACAATATAAAAGTAGGGAAATAGGAAAAAGCCAAAACAAAAACAAAAAAAATACACAACAACAACAACAACCATAAATGCAGCATCGATGGTTTTGCTTGTTTTATTTGAACCAATGACAAGTAAATTGCCATTGCAATGTTGCCGAAGTAGTTAACGAAGCCGAACGAAAATGAAACTGAAAGCCTATGTTGGTGCTGCTGCAAGCGATGCCTGTGTTAATGCTGTAGTAAGTGATGCCTCTGTTGCCCCTGCCGCTGCCAGTGCTGTAAGCGATGCTTGTACTCATGTTAATTCCTTTGTTGACATTGGTTTGAGGTGTACAAATTATGTTCGTATACGCAACGTTAACAAACAAAATGAAAGCCACGTGACGTGTTGCTACTGTTATTTGTTATGCTTTTGTTGTTGTATGTTGTAAATTTATTATCCCTATTGTTGTTGTTATTGTTGCTGATAAGCTACTGCTGTTGCTGTTGCTGTTCCTGTCGCTGTTACTGTTACTGATGCTTATGCTGATGCGATTGTTAATGATGTGGTTATTGCGCCCACTCTACACCCAATGACGTCACATGCACAAACATGTGCGGATTATGTATTTAAACGAATATCACAACAACAATAACAACAGCAATAACAACAATGGGATTGTAAAATAAAATACCGACAACATTAGACAGTTTTTGTGCTATCAAAAAAGTGTGTGTCTGTTTAATGTTTTTTATTTTTTTCTTTTTGTTTTTTTTTTTTCATAAGCAGCTTTAATTACAAATGAAAAAAACTGCATTTGCGTTTGTAGTTGTTCGAGCTTTGGATTTATTTGGCATATTTTAATAAATAATAATAAAAAAATAAAAATAATGTTTTTTTTGAATGAAGAACAAAAAGATTTATGCGTGCATGCATCATTTAATGAATGCAACTAATTGTCTATGCTGGCTCTCTGGGGGCGCTACATTCGATTGAGCTATTTTACGCATGCCGCGTCTGTTGGCACCGTTAATGATTTGCTCTAATGAATCAAATTTTTATCTGATATTTATGTCAGCCTCTTAATTTGTCTGATTTTTTTTTGAGATTTACAAATTTTTTTTTTGCAATTATATAAAGCAATTTTTAACCACAAACAATAAGAGGTTCCCAGAAGAGAAAATACTTGATTTCAATTGATACATAGTCTACATAGTCAGATCCAATGCGATTAGTCTCAAAAAAAAAAAAAAATAAATAAAACGTCCCTTGTTTTGATTTAATTTTTGTTCATTTAAAAAAAAAACCTTTTGAATAAACATAGGGTTGGAAACATTCAACACATTTTCCGATATATAATTCATACCCATTGATCGGAATTGCCTTTAGTATGTCGGTAGAAGTATTTTGAATGGCAGGGACAGTCTCCAAATAATTTTCTTTTATCGTCAATTAGTTTCAGAAAAACTAAGAAGTTGCACACTGACAGATCAGATAAATACATTTGATGATCCAAACAACCAATTTCTTTTCTGATAAAGAACTCATGTACTATGTTCCGGAATGTTGAATTGTCTTACAACACTACCTAAGTATCTGCCTCTCCATATTCCGATCGAACTCGCTAAATCATGGCCCACAATCATTGCAGCACTTACAGATGATGTTCTGTGTTTACAGTCTGTTAGGATTTCACTGTGAACAATTCTCATCGAATGCAAGAAACTAAATTACTTAGTTGGTCATATAAGATGTGAGTCATTTTTGACTGCAGCGAATAGCCTTCGTCAACCAGCGTAATCAGTGATTTGCTGTCGCCAGTTGGTTGAACCTACCGAAGATATGGATCTCCTCAACCGCGTTTTCCAGAAACGTTTTTGATTTCTATCCGGAATATTTTTTTCATTTGATCGATATGTACAAGCTAAAGAAATTGCGGATTTTTTATGCGCTTAACTATGTTAATGTCACTGTATACTACATAGAGCTCATCGTTCCACCGAATTTGATACTCGTTGTTAACTCATAAGCGACGATAGATTT
The DNA here is from genome assembly GCF_002237135.1 of Teleopsis dalmanni. Taxonomy (NCBI): domain Eukaryota; kingdom Metazoa; phylum Arthropoda; class Insecta; order Diptera; family Diopsidae; genus Teleopsis; species Teleopsis dalmanni. The sequence goes on from NC_051848.1 coordinate 6,717,440, forward strand.
TTCAAAGAATTTTTAACATTACATTGAAAAATTCATATGACAAGGATTCATCCTGTCTAAAACTTCGCTTGAGAGGCTCATTTTAAGGTGATGTTGATTAATGTCATTTTACATATCTGTGTACATTTTGGTGGAATACTGAATTCAGATATTCAGTGTTTCTAATCGAAGTGTCAAAATCGGTTTTTAAATCGACAAATATATGGTGTGTGTTAATTTGCTTTTCCCTGCTCTTTTCCAGAGCTTGTAGGATCACCTTTTTTGTGGATTGGGCAAAGTACACTTAAATTCTAACCGTTGGTCATGCACTCATCCGACCATATTTTGCAGACTAGATGGGCATGCATTCAGGTAGCTCTCCTAAAATAAAACGGAGCTTATTTCCGACACAATAAGTCACAATTATATCTATTTTAATTTTAAAAAATTTTTAAAAATAGCAGGTCATGGACACTATCGATTTACTTTGGACTGCAAAACCCTTGTTGTATTTTAATCAAACTGACAAGTTTGCGATCTTTTACAGATGCAGAGACTTTTTAAAATGTGCAAATGTAGTTTAAGAAGTATCATAAAGACGTGAATTAAATATCTGGACTATAAAGTTTATTTTACAATCCAAAATTTTCTACCTAAGAAATTCGACATGGGTTTTTAAAGTGATCTATACAATGATGGACATTTTATAATAGCATGTTTTACTGAGCTTCAGCTAGCAAGATTTTCTCAAACTATAAAAAAAGCACTTAGTAAAATAAAATCTACTGGAATGTTCTTGTTTGATACGGCTAAGGCATTTGATGCGGTGTGGCATTATAGACTGATTTACAAACAAAAAAAATTATTATACTCCAGTTGAAATGATATAATTTTTGGCAACCTTCTTAAGAAATAAACAGTTCTTGGTCAAAATTCAAAATTATTTTCATTTGCTGATGACAATGGACTATTAACAAGAACACTATTTTAGTTTTAAATAATTTTCATATATCTTGCTTATATGAACTCATAGTTCATATAAGTAAAGTAGTGCGATTCTCCTGAAGCTGGAGAATTAGAGTAAATGCTGAAAAAATGAGAACTACGTACATTACAAGACGTTGAAATTGAAAAGTTAATAATGTATTAATGTAGTGGGACGATGATGTAACATGTTTAGTACTAACTTTGGACAGAAGATACACTTGTCTATAATGGTCAAAAACTGGTTTATTATATAACAGTATATACTCTAAAATCATTCATGCAAAGAAAGGTGAGTATGAGAAATTGAATTATGGTGATGCTGCTCCATCTGCCTTTAAGAAACTTCAAACTTTTCAAAATATTGTATTGAAATTTATACTAGAAGCTGTATGGTGTATCAGAAATGAATATACACATAGATGCTTAAGAGTCGAAACGTGCTAAGTATGTCAAAGACAGAGTGCTGAAATTTTTTGACTCTGTGAATGCTAACACTAATTAAAAAAACTACTCTTACTCGATTAGAAAGGTATATGTAGCTTAACAGCAGAAAGTATATATTTCTGCTGTTAAGCTATGGACTCAGTCCTTCTTTGCTGAAATTCACTTTGTGTTTTTGAGGCGACTAGATTAAAGCTTTTTTAATCGATTTTTAATATTGTCTCATTCTTTTAAGTTTTAAATTCAATAGGTTTCTAGTTGTTGTAGTCCATTTTTGAGTGTTTATTGCAATACTGACGTTTTCATTAGTGAATTGTTCCAACATCACATTCATCAATTTTATGTATATATTGTACAAAAGTAAGATACATTAATATGTAGTACAGGGCGGTTAATATCATTACGATATGTACATAAATTATGAATAGTAATAATTCAGAAATATATCTCATTTGACTGATTGCATTTATTTTAAAATTTTAAAGGTTTTTTTGTAAATATTTACTTCAATCAAAATGAAATTAATATGAGAAAAAAATGTATATATCCTTTTCATTATTCATTAAATGGATTTTTATAAAGAAAACAGATGCCCTTATCTTCAGGCTTATGCAGTCCAATAAAGGAAATTATTTATTAAAAGTTGTCCTTATCTCTTAGCGGGCATAAGCTTTTATTAGAGTTAGAGAATGGAGCACATCTGGGATTCGCGTAAGCTCCTTAACGAAAATATGTAAATAAGCCTAATTAAATTGTCTAAGACTTCTTATTCCCTGGTGCGAACAGAACAGCATCACAACACGAAGAAAGGGTGCGTTTCGCGTACCGATCACTGCCGATTGTAGTAAATTTGTTGTTTATCTCGTTTCTTTTGTTCTATTCGCCGGCACGACTCGCCTCGTGCATGAGTTCAGTTCGTTGGCATTTCATTAGGTGGGGTGGTTCGTGTGCTAAGTATGAAACATTGTCTTTGTTCGTGGAGGGCTACGTGGCTCTTCACATTGCTAAGCAGCATTGCTCATACTACACATACGCGAATCTCTCCCATCAATAGGGTTGATAATATTCTTCCTGCCAACTGTGCGTTTGAGAAGGCATAGTGTAATCTATATATATATGTGTATGTGTGTGTATGTAGTGTGTGTAGTGTGTGTAGTGTGAGTGTGTAGTATCTGAATCTGTTGTTACCGCTGTTGTTGCCTTTTTGCTTGCCACCCGCTTGACGATATGCCGCCTGTCAGCTTTGCGCTTCGTGCCCTGTACTGTGGTGCTTAGCTTTCCCTGCTTAGATGTGTAAACATACGTTGCCTGCATGTGACTCTGGCTTTGACCATGTGTGCATTTGCCGCTGCATACGTCCGTGTGTAGAGCGTGTGTTCCGCAGCGGCAGCAGCAGCGTGTGGCATGTTTTATATCACAAGGTAAGCGAGCGTTCCTATTTGTATTCGGATTACTTATGGAAGATTGCATATGCGCATCGCTTACCGGAACCAAATAAAAAGTTTATGCCAACAGGGGATTTTTTATTGTTATGATTATTAGTGTTGTTTTTTTTTGTGCTTTGCACGGAAAGAAGCACAGAAAAAACTTCTTATCTTTATTAATTTTTTTCTATTTAATGCTTTGTTATTGACCAAGTGTGCAGACAGCTTCTATGCTCCTTTTTCCATTTCCAATTAATTGACTTTGACACATCCAAATAGGTTTTCAAGTGCGCTTTTTCTGAATTGAATTGCCGTTCCGTAGATTTTAAAAGTGGGGGATGCCACAACGTCTGCACATATTTAAAATAAAAAAAAAATTCAAAATGCAATAAAATTGTAAATTCTTTCAAGTTTTTTTTGCTTGACGTGTGATTCGGTACACTTTATATCAATAATCTTCACTGTTAAAAAATATTTGAACACTTGGACAGTAATCAAATCAGAGGTGTTACCATGCCAAATAAAAACGAATAAAAAAGGGCTTACCGCTGCTTAAAGTGAAGTTTCATTTCAATATGAGAAACCATCTTATCGTGATATTGATTGTTAGATTGCAATTTCGTATAATCATTTTGCTGGAGTGATGATTATGGTCACTTCAGACATGTGTCAACTGATAGCCAACATTTCTAAGCTGAATACTCTCACCTTAAATATTTCTTAAGTATGAAGTTTGTATTATGTTCATACAATCAATCAGAAAAAATATATATCATCTTCATATCCCCAAAGGATGCTCTGATCTTTGAAACCAGAATATAGCCACATCAGTTAATCCGTTTTAAGTATATATTTATCTATAATAGAGTTTGTTTATTTATATTTACCTATAATAGAGTTTGTTGTAAATGTGTTAGTCTTGCTGTAAAATAACACTAAATAATATTAAAAAATAATTATTACATAGAAAGGTTAAAAATCGAACGAGGTAACGCAATTTTAACAGATCGCTTATATTGTAAATAATTCCCGATCAGAAGTAAATAGAATTTCTTTCGAAAGTACAATAATAATATTTTGATATTAAAGATGCTTGATATAAAGTATAATTGATCAGTTTTATTATATCCTTCTAATTATCCAGAGAATACTATTGTTGGTAAAAAATGATTTTTCAATGCGAATTGAAAATCAATTGTCAGAGTGCAGCATGGAAATCATCAGAAAACCGAAATGAGTTAACATTTTGCCTCCCAAGACTGAAATTAAGACAATGCGGAATCTTTTTCTCGACTCAGAGTGTATGCTTCACAATGCATTCATATGCTGAACAATCAGATGATAAAAGATGACAAAATATATGTATTATTTGAAAGTGCTATAAGGAATTGTAGCCAAAATCTGACGAAGTCGGTGGAAATATCGAAAGTCAGTGTTTTGCTTTTTGTTGCACAATAATGCAATATTTCACAAAGCTATTATAACTTTCCTTAGCAATTTTTAACCAAGAAATCTTCGTTCTTGTCGATTCTCCAAAATATTCGCACGTGACTTAAGACAACTCCCCAAACTAAAATTAATCATTATCACAGAGTTTACCGCTAGTATCCTCGAGCTTGAGCAATAACCCCATTCCCTTCACTAACAACCAATTTCCCTGCTTTACGCCCATGCTTTTTGGCTTAGATGAACATACTCCACTAGGTATTAAGCTTCTTGCTTTAATCTCTCTCTTTTGATTACTGGATTGGGGTTGTATCCGCTGCACGTGGCTGCAATCTTCCATATTCATTCCTCACACTGTGGCATTTAAACAGTCAACTTAATGTAATATTTATTGTGAGGCCCTATGCTCCACAAAGAGAAGACGACTACCGCAAGTAAGTAATGTAACATATCATATGTTAAAATATAATTTTGGCAATCAAAAGTTATTTACATACAAATCTCTCTTTATTTATATTAACATTATTTTTTTACTTTAACATAAGTAGATCTCATTTATCAATTGCTTGTTAATATAATAACTATATATCCTACATACAGATATATACATACACAATATTAATAAATTAAAGTATTTTATCACTAAGAATTAAAAAGTGTCCAAATTCGATAATAATTTATAATTCCAAAATTATATAAAATTATCTTCTCTTTATAATTTTAAAGGAACTCAATTCGTTCTTTTAAACAAAGACTTTTAAAGTCAATGCGATTCATTTACCACTCACCTCTAACCAGTAGATATCCTTCCAATCTTTCTTGAGATCACATTTAATCAGGTGCAAATCTTTAACGACCTAATTCTATGCCATCATCCCTCAACTCGAAAAAAATACAAACACAAACGAAGGAAACTGCAAGTGTTGCGAGTGTAGTATGCTGTGGTACTCGTACCTGTGCAACATTTGCACCTGATGTCCTTATACATATATATATCATATACACAGCTGTGTCCTGCTTCCTTGAATAGGAAAAAAAATAAATAAATAAAAGTTGAGACTGCATCGCTTCCTCGACCTGTTGAACTCCTTTCGCTAAGCATTTGATTTCGTCTACGTCTACGTCTGGTTATACAGTTTGCTACATTAGCGCATGTCTGCATATGTGTCTGGAGGATTGTGATCCTTCTAACCAAAGATTGCTGAGGTATTTTATTTACGATCGATCTCAATTTGACCAGATGTAATGTTCTTTGTCTGAGTTGTGCTGTTAATTCACAAAATTCGTGGATTTTCCCCGTATTTTACTTTGTCAAAATAATGTTTGCAATCAAACGTGCTTCTCATCTGTCAGAGATAATAATCACATATGGGTTTTTTTGTAGGGTTTCGGTTTTTGTGTAAATTATTGGAAAAATAATTTGTTTACTGCTTGAACATGATTTTTATTTAATGTAATTCAGAACTTTTTATTGCAAACGATTTGTTTGTTTAGAAAAGTAGTTTTGAATTTGAAAAATAATTCGATTTTTTTGATTTTAATAATTCTAAAAATGTAAAAATAATAATAATTATATAACGCTTCTGTAAATCTGAGTAAAACACTATTAAGTTGGTCAAGTTATTATCTATAAAAATATCACCGACGTTCCGAAGTTCATTTGACTTTATTTAATTAAGATCGTTTAAATTGGTTTATTTTTTTTTTTTGTTATATAATAATTGTTTATTTAACTAGTACTGGGGGTTGCGTTATTTAGAATATATCACAAGAATGAAAAATAACATTCGAATCGGTACTAACCCAAAAAGAAAGACGTTTTTAAAGTGTAAAATCAAGTGCTAGGTAATCTATATATAAATATATCTGATTAGATTCAGCGGGGAATATGTATAACGGCTGGAGAGAATGTTAGCCGCAATCAAGATCGATGATTCAGTAAGAGATAACCGCACCTTATGCAACTGAAAAATTTGTTTTTTGATATTTTTTTTTAAACATACGTTTTATATATTTTTTTGTAAGAAGGACAGATCTAGAACTCGTTTTAAAAGTATATATAAATACTGAGACGTGTGTACATTCAAGTTGAAATTAATATCAACCTTTCTTGATTGGTATATCAAACTAATATTCTTAATAGAATCTGTCATACTACGTTTAGCTTTGGCACAAGCAAAGTCATTTGTCGTATACTTTTTTAATGTAAGATTATTACGATCATAAGACGAGTTGACTTTTGGTAAGTTATATGTACATATATACATACAATAAGTCGTGGAAAATCTATTATAAGTCAATAAAAATAAACTTATTAAAACTAAATTCTAATCATCATTAAAACTAATACAGTGAGAGTGGCAGATATAGTAATAAACTGGGAGGATAGCGTTAAATATCTCGCCATCACGTTGAACAAACGATTCACATGGCTTAAACATATTCAACTGAAAAGAATTAGCTGTGCCAAAATTCTTCATCACCTCCAATCGCTATTCAGAAATGAAAATCTCAATGCTAAGAACAGGAAGCTGATATATAACCAAATAATTCGTCCGTCACTTCTATATGGATGAATGGCGTTTAGCAAAGCTTCAAACACTACTATTCGTCAGTTAGAAATTGCACAAAGCCAGGCTCTGAGAAAACTAATTAAAGTACTATGGTGTATTAGGACGAATGACATCCTCAGGGACCTCAAGATTAATCCGATCAAAAAATACATAAAGGATAGAGCCCTGAAATTATTTGCGAAACCTGACAGACTTACCAACACCGCGTTATAAAAGCTCAGTTACAGGTTCCTCAGTTATTGCTTAGTCTGATAAAGTGATAAACATTAATCCAGTCAAGGCATAAAGAGGGGTTTTGAAGATACCTCGAGTTAATAAAGAGTAAAAGTGCTCAATTGCACTGGCTCAAATAGCTTCAATATAGACTAATGCATTGTTGTTAAGTAATTTTATTTAATTTCTGTATTTCTTTTTTTAATATTCTTGAAATACATGGCATTTTACTACTTATTAAGGTATTTCTAAAATACCAGTTCTTAATATGTTAGTTCTTTCCTCCGTTAACGAAATGTATTGTTTTATAGCCAATTTTTCTTATTTGACAGCAGTATTAGATCATTGGAATCCTAACATCAGATGATGAATGATTCATCAAGTCGTTGTGTTAAGTCCTCTAATATACTGCAGTTTGAATATGTTTTTCGTAAGCTTAGATTGACGTAAAAAAAACAAACTACTGTTATTGGTTTGCTTTTCTTCTTCTTAAAAAGTTAGATGGACTTAAATTCTGAGGACGATGTAGATCGAGAACTCTATTAATAAGAGTTTATTACTATATGTACTTATTGAATTTTAAATTTAGAGAGTATAATAATTACCTGCCATAAATGCTTTAAGGTGCTTTATTTTTGAACAACTTTTGTTAGGTAACCATACACTTAGAGCACTACTTTCCGATTTCATATGTTTTTCAGTTCCAATTTTAAAAATCCATTCATTTTCTACTGTTAGAGCACTGCTTTATGATTGGATTTATTTTGGTTTCCAAATTTATGAATCTAGTCCTTTTCGCCTGCATATAAAGCATTCAAGAATTTGGTCAATACTCCGGTTGAATTTTCATTAACACCCGTTATTTCTTGACTGATTGATAAATTCTGTGTGAACCAAAGAAAATACATTTTATTTCTTCTATGTAATAAATAATATTCGGTTTATAATTATTATAAAATTTCTTTAAGATACCTGATTTTCACTGAATTTTAACAATTCTTCGGTTCTTCTTTTTTTGCATTATATTGAAATCGATGTTAGACGCTGACGGTTCTGCCAGTAACTTCATTACTTTATCATTGCACTCTTTGTTATGAAATTTAAAAGAATTGTTTTAGACTATTAGATTTATTGATATATATACTTAAGAGAATAAAATAAAGCTTGACTTATTTTATTCTATTAGACTTATATATCAATATTCTTAACAGAAGAAAATCAATCCTTAGCTTATGGGATTTGACATCAGGCTACATGGAAGATAGTTACTTGCTTAAATTCTGACGAATGTATTATAAGGAACGTCGTAGTGAATTTACTGAGTTATATCCTTTCTTATTGCTGATACACTTATCTTTTCTACTTTTGCTCTCAAGTAGCATCCCTCAATATATGGACTTGGAACTCGTCAATCGATTTTAGTAAGCGAATTGATACCAACAGAATATAATAACATAGTAAAATATTGCTAATCGGTGGATTTTTATATGCACCTTCCTGAAGTTGTGGTAATAAGGAAAGAACCACTGTTGTTGATTTCCTTTCTTCATTTGAGAAAGTTTTTTCTCTTATAGTTATGAATGGTTTTACGTAGTAGATAGACTTCAACTCCATAAAGGATACACACTAATAAGAATTTACTCGTTTATTTTATTAAGGCAAAGTTAAGATGTATTAATTACCCTATCATACGCTTTATTGTGTTTTATTCTCAACATTTTTAACCATTGGATTGTTAACCATTGGACTACAACACCATTTCTCAATTGATCTTATTCTTTGGTGTCAACTTTATAAATCGACTCTTTGTCATCTGCGTAGAAATTATATATGAGCTTGGTCTATACTTTGGTTGGATGTTTATAAAGTTTCCTTTCACCAACTGACACAAGTCTGACACACGTCATTTCGAGAACGTTTGATAAATGCTGTATGAACCAAAGTAAACATATTTGAATAATTCTTGATCTTTATGCAATACTTTATTTGAAATTGTTGTACTAATTCTCATAGATACCTCATTCTCGCCGTATTTTATATAATTTTCCAATATTTATTTCATGCACTGTATTAAAAACAACCAATTTTAAACGCTGACGGTTCTAGAAGTATTAGCATATGTGAATCGTCTTCAGTTAGCAAATATAAAAGTACTTACGTTAACGCTGACGAACATATATTTTAGAGACGACACAGTGGATTAGCGACAAACATCATTTTAACGATACACGTACATCTTCTCCACTTTTGATCTTAAGGAGCATCCATCACCGTAGGGACTCGGTAAGCGTTTTTCGATCTTAGGATGCGGAACGACACCAATTGAACGTTGTAATGGAGTTACTTGTTGCGTAATCGGTGGAATTTTATGCGTATCATTCTGAAGTTTACGTAAAACTGTTCTGGGTTCAGCAAAATCCAATGCTTCTTGTGCTTCATCTCGCTTTTCCGATATTGAGTTAAATTTTTTCGATGGAGACGACAACACTCGTGCGTGAAAAAATTTTGGGAACAGTGTACCTCCACACAATCCAAAAGCCATGATTCCAAAAATATAATTTATTACGGAGAATTTTGATTTCTAAAAATGACCCAAAAAGTTTGTACAAAATATAATATATTTATTTTTTTAGTTTTACATTTGTAATGAAATTTAATCAGAGAAATGTTTTAAATTTTTTCTAAGAAATATTGATGGTAATTTTTTTAGAATACTTTTTGTGAAGTAATAAAATATTTCATGTAGTAAATGTCATATATTTGAAAAGCTTCAAATTATCATTCCTTTTTTTAAATGCAATCACTTTTTGGAGTTCTTTTTCTTTCATTATTTCTTCTTTGTATTCTCTTCTATTCTTACCACTGCTAAACAATAATTTTAATTCTCTCAAAGATCTTCAGGATCCGCCTTAAACTGTTACACTTTCTAGTTCAACTTTCCTAATAACTGATGCTTAAGCGCAAAAAGCATATCCATTTTCCTGTCCAAAATTAGTCGTTTTTGTATCACAAACACCCTGGTATATCTTCTCCACTGTATTACAGGGCCACAGAATTTTATTCGTTATCTAGATCACTTGTTATCTAGATCAAAAAGTATAATGTGTACTTGCTCGATGAAGGCGTGACTTTAATTTTATGATAATGACAATTTTCATAATAAATATTCATTTAACACTTTATTCAATTTAAGTTTTAAAATTCCTATCCACAGATAAGAAAGTAAGAAAGAAGATTTTAGGGGGCATATATTGTTGTAAAGTAGAAAAGGAACCTGTCAAAATAGAACTAAACCTATTCTAAGTAGAGAGTACCCTACATTTTTAATTAACAAAAAACATATGATGGAAATACCTGGTTTTAAAAGAGTTCAAGGCAGAAATACTCAACGAATGTGATTGGCCAAGCAGATAGTCACCTCAAAGTTAAAACTACCATTTTAAGGAAGATATTTGCAGTGTCTATATCTGGTTTAGTTTACGTAAAATTTGGATTGATTTCAGCGGTGGTATTGTTGTATAGCTCTCGATGGGATCGGACCTATGTTAAAAATGAAAAAATAAGTTTTGATTGATAGATCACTTCGGTTTTGTATTTATTTAATAGTTTATACGTTATACTTTGTACTCTTAATATCGAATAACAGGTTGCGGAAGAAATATTCAAATATATGACAACCCATCTAGATTTGTTTATGGGTGAATTTATTATGGAAATGAGGAATTCTTTGTCTTGTTAAACAAAGTTATGAAAAAATTAAAAAAAAATATTGACTACATTTTATAATGTTACTTTGATAAGAGAAGACACCACTCATTTTATGGTACTGCTCTCCTCTAGACTTACTCCGTTACGTTGAGGAAAGACGTTCGTAAGCGGCGATATTATATATCGGTGTTTTTTATCGTAGAAAATATATCACACAGATCGACAATTTTATAAAATCTTGTATGTATGCAGACTTGCACATCACATTATTTTGCTGTTTTTACAGAAAATTTCAAACAGAGTAGATAGATAAATATATAAATTAGAAGGAGGGTCGAACCCATTTTAATTAGTTAAAAAAATCTATTTTAAGTCCAAATTTTCATAATTTTGGAGAAAAGCAATACAAGTATTTGATTAATTTCTATGAATTAAAGAATGAGCGCCCTTAAGTTAAAAACTGAATCTGGATAAGGCTGGACAGTATCACAATAAAAGTATCGCTGATACTCACTCAAATATTGTTAGTTAGGCTCAACAGATGTTTCGATCTTCTTAAAGCCTAGTGTTCTGGACAAGAAATGAACAGAACTAAATCGGGCCATAGTGTTTGGGAAATGGACAAGCTAATAAGCTAGCCAGAACTGCATCCAAAATTGCTTTTATAGGCCCACAACTCTTTTGTGGTTATACTGGGCCAGTATAAAAAAAATAATCAAGGAGAGGGGCAATTATATGCGGTGGGTATAATAGGTAAACTTTTCAGGACTTAGACAAATCAAAGCAGTGATCAAACCGTACTCCTACAAAAACATTCTTAAATTCTCAAAAGGTAATATAAGGTTGATAACAGGTTTCATCACGTGACATTTTGTTTTGATATATCACCTTTATAAACTACGTTTATCTGCTAATTCGAAATAAATATTATGCCTCGAAGATGAGGAAACTACTATGCACATTCTTTGTGACTGCACAGCTTCAACAACGCACAGATGAAACTCATTTCATATGGACTTTCTAATACCAGAACAGATTAAGAGCTCTTCTCTAGATTTAGATCTGGACTTTTTTCACAAAGCTTTAAAGGGCTTTGTATAATCAATAGTAAAATTGGTGCAATAGGACTCTTCTAGTCGCAGTACCAGCTGTTGGGCGACTTCACGTCAATAATTTAAATAAATTTTAATGAAGTTACAGATTAGTTTGATTAATCTTGTCGATCTGAAAGAAGGATATGTTGGAAAATAAATATGGATCAATAAAAGGAAATATTCTATTGTAAGAACTTAGTGACTGCTCGATTTTATTTTTGATAGTTACTTGTCAGTTTTGGATATTTTCAAACAAAAACGATTATTTCAGGTTGAGTTATTTGGAACCATGTTATACATTAAGACCGAAAAGTTTTCGGAAATTCTCATTTAAAATTCGCGCGCTGTATATTTTTCGATATTTTAAGTTTATGTAGTTTGGCAGCACTGTCCTTAATTACTATGCCAAAAATGAGCGCGATCTGTCAGACAGTTCGTTTACGGCAGCTGTTGAAACCAGTTCACCTCAGTAGTGCGTTGCGAAAAAAACAATGGAAAAAAATATTGAACAAAGAGTTTGCATCAAATTTTGTGTTTCGAACGAAATTTCGTGTGCAGAATCGTTGCGAATGCTACAAAAGGCTTATGGGGAATCAGTTTTATCGAAAACTCAAGTTTATGAGTGGTACAAAGCCTTTCAGGACGGTCGTACGACCGTCGAAGACATTTCGCAACGCACTACTGAGGTGAACTGGTTTCAACAGCTGCCGTAAACGAACTGTCTGACAGATCGAGCTCATTTTTTGCATAGTAATTAAGGACAGTGCTGCCAAACTACATAAACTTAAAATATCGAAAAATATACAGCGCGCGAATTTTAAATGAGAATTTCCGAAAACTTTTCAGTCTTAATGTATACCTGGTTTGGGGCAATTTATGTTGGTGGCTGTAATTTTGAATCAAGTTACATTATTCACATAATTTTATAAAAAAGTGACTTAATTAGTTTTTTAAAAGAATTTCAATAATTAATTGAGAATATTTCTTTTAACCAGTGGCAATTAAAACAAACTTAGTATCGAAGCAGTGTACAGAATAAAATGATTTTTATGTAATCAATCAAAAATATTTTCGTTTATTTGTAATGAAAATGCACTGTTCAGAGAGAAAATATGGGAACATCGGTCTTGTACTAAATTTAATGGCGCTAAATTATAACAGATACTCGTACCTCAGTTCCCAGCTGCGCGGCCAGGTAAAATGTATTAAGTGAGCCTGCAACTCGAGTTGAAACCGAATATTGCGTTCACAGTGCGGAATCAAGAGACGGTGCGAGTTCGCAGCTACAGAGAAGAACTCGAAGATAAGCGACTAAACACTTTAAAGAACACATAAAATAAAAAAATTTTTTATAAAAAAAATCAAAAATATTAGAAAAAGACAAAAGCGAAGTCATTAGTAAAAGTAAAGACGAGGAAAGACAACTATGGAAATTATGAAACTTTGAAAGTGGGTGTTCACCAGCGAAACCTGCTTATTAAACACACTGAAAAATTATGAGAATTCTAAGAAACTAAAACACAACATCATTGGCTGCACATTCATCTGCGTGTATTGCATGTTCATGTAACTGCATGTCTTATTCTGTCCTTACCTTGTAGATATGAGATCAGTCACTCGATGTTTAAAAAGTCAGGTATCAATTAGGCCGCAAGTGCAATTGTAGCGCATCAGACATACGAGTGAGAACGCAAGTATGCTGTTGTGTGTATAGGAAAGTGCAGAGGAATATATCCAGGGAATCAAAGATAAATACATATCAATGAGATATTCTCATATTCTCACACGCACAAGTGGAATATGCAAAGGAGATGAAGAGGGAAAATCCCAAAAATTATCAATCGCAGCAATAGAAACTGTGTTGAGCGTAATTCCAAGAAGTCTGGCAAATGCCAAGTGCCAAATGATTTTAGAAGAAAGAAACTATCTATTCTCTTATCGTTGTTTGTGTAATGTAAATTTGGTAATTAGGCTAAGCAGACTAAAAGTAATTAGTGTTTAGACTTGGAATGCCAAACAAAGCCTAGAAGCCGTGACCAGTGTACTATGGACCATTGTGTCACAATAATGCCATTCAAATGAATATATAAAATCAAACACTTGTACATATATATAAAAAAGTATATAATATCCATATATACCATTAGTAATATTATATACATGAATGTTTGGTCAGAGAGACAGAGATAACTGCTCATTAGGTTGAGGTCATTTTTACAAACCGTTTAGAATAGATACGTATTGGTCGCTTGACTGATAATAGAAGGATAGACTTTAAATAGTACGCTCTTCAATAATACAGCTTTGTAGATAAGAACAATATTTATGTAAAGATTTAAACAAGAAAGAATCAACAAGTAATTATAGATATAGCTTCATAAAATATTTGATTTGATTAATATAATAATAAGTTTGACGATTTACGTGTTTAGGGTCTAAAAACGACCCTAAAAATCTGAATGCAATCACTTAAAGTAATAAAGTTGAGTTGTTTATGGTTCATTTAATTTGTACTTATTTAAAACGCTGTAAATTTTTTTTTGAAATTGAATTTTACAATTAAAATTTTAATTAAGTTTCTCGAGTTCTTTTCGAATCTCCAATATGGCCGACCCAGCTTGGTCGTCCTTCCAAGTTTCTTTAAAGCGGATTGCAAATGTAATGACTTAAACACAAAATAGACTAACAGTTAATTTTATAAGGTTCACTTTGTTTGCTGTTTATGTTTTATTATTAATTTACAGTGTAACAGTGGGCTTAGAGTCAGGGGCTGTAGTAGGCTCCAACACCACAGCACGTTGCTTTCCATTTAAGATACTTTACTTATATGTTTGTTAACCGCTTTTTGATCATTTATGATTTGGTATGCTACTTAGTTACATAGATTATAAGTTTATTTCATTGTAACGAGCGATATGTAACTGGCAGCAGACAACTTACCGTCAGCCTATCTTTGCAGTGCAGAGAATTCAAAACTTAAAGCCTTAGTCCACATTATCTTTTTATTCCTAGCTTTGCATAAAGAGTTTTTGATGAATATGGAGTTTGCGTAACCCAATTTGCCAATCATTCCAATCTTTCCAGTCTGCCAGATATATAAAAATATAACATATTACTTCTAATTGACCACTGAGCGAATGACCTCTCCAAAATAAAAGTAGTATAAAGTGCAAGGTTGCACAGTCTACTTAAATTGAGAAGTGGATTTCGGTCGTATGAAGGAACGTGTATACTGATTATATTAATACAAATATATCACCATATGAAAGCTTGACCTATGCCTAGAGTTCCGCAACACGCTGTGATGCAGTCTGTTTAAAACTTTTAGTGAAAATATTTAAGCGTGCGTTGACTTGACTTGTTCCTAAGCCCGTATATAAAATAATGAGTTCAAGTCTGATTGACCAGAGTTACATGGATTGATTTCTTTTAGTAAAAATGTTTAATCGGCTGTAGAATTGATTTGTGGCTAAGCATCCTTACCCTTATACAGTGCCTTTCTAACCAAGCCTGAGTAAGCGGAGGAGCAAGTATACCTATTTATTGGAATTGTAATGTTTCACAGTCTCTAGGCTTGACTTATGGGTAAGCCCACACATGATATTGTGTCTTCCTAATTACACTGATTTCTATTGGCGGAAATGTTTCACTGTCCCTAGGATTGACTTGTGGCTAAGCCCTTCATCATAATGTTGTGTCTCATTTATCTAAACTTCTAAATCAAAATTTTTTTAGTAGAAATGTTTGATTGCCCCTAGGTCTGAACTAAGGCAAAGCGGGCACATCCCGATATGACTCCTTTACTTCAGCAGGTCTCACCGGACAAAGGAGTGTGTAAATTGATTTTTTTTAGTGGAAATGTATCATTAACCTGTAACTACACCTTAAGGGTTGGGTATAGCCCTATGTAATATTATTAGGTTTGCTCTCGCTTTAGAGTAAACGAGTGAACTTTACAATTCCTTTTTAGATACTTTATGTATTAATATTTGCAAATTTGTACTAAAGAAATATGTTTTAAAAAATCATAATAATTTAATAAGCGTCACTAGAAAATGTAATTGATATTTAATTAAATTTTTGTGGATATTTTTTTAAATATATATTAAAAAAATTATTAAAAATATTAAACAATATTAAACCATTTTTTCAAAATTAAACAGGAAAGTTTCTCAAGTGTGTAACGCTTCCGGTTGAATGAAAAGTGAAACCAATTAGCAAAAGTTGCCCATTTTTTTAAGGACACAAAACTCTGTGATCAAATTTGGGCTGCTTAAAAAAAAAATTGATGTACGATAAAAAGAGATAAAAATAAATATTATAATAAACATATATAGGTTCTGTACAGTAGCTGAGAAAAAAACATGATTTGTCTCATGTTAAGCAGAAGCCAAATCAATAACAACTTCAGCTGAGATTTTAAGTGACACAAGTGAAGAGATAGATACACTTTCCTCTAAGAAACCAAAGTTTAAGACTCATTAAGTCAAGGTAAGCAAAAACAGACTAAATGAAGTTGTGCAGAGATTAGAGAATTTTATTAAGTGAAAGACAAAGTTAGAAAAAAATGTTATTGGCTCGAAAAAATTGCCGATCTGCCAAAGCAAAATATCGAATTACGCCGACACGTACATTATGAGATACGGAGTCCAGCAACAAAGTTTGAGCCACAGCCCGAACTCAGAGCTGAGCTTCAATACATTTAGTACAGCAGCTACTTGTGTGACGAAATGTGTGAGATATTTTATGCTTAGCTGAACTACAGATTCCTATTGAGATAAACAAAGCTTTAACAAGACGCAACAGCAAACCATAAAGTATCTCACTTTTGTATGTTAGTTGGCGCTGCAGATACTCTTAGCTGCGTAGCTGTATAGCTGTACCTGGCTAAGCTGTGCTGTTGCTATTTGCCTGTTTTATAGTTATAGATTCAACAAACTAGTGTACGTGGCTGGCCATTCTGTTTTTTTTATGTTTATGCTGATCTATCTATCGAGCTCTCTATCTGCCAGTTTGTTCCTATTTACTTAAATATGTTTCGGTTTGCTAAAGTTGTTTATTTTTCCCAATTTTTTTTTTAGTTTTTATTTTGAATATTCACAAATTACTTGTTGTTCGGCATAAAAGCGTCTAAAACCGCTGACATTTATAAAGCAAACAAATGTAATATAATTTTAAATTTAAAATTTTAAACTTTAGTATTATAAAGCACAACAGCTTCTTGCACATAACCGACCAAACTAAGTCAGGCAGCCCAAAGGAGTTTGGAAAAAAATTACCAAACTCAGCAACCTTAAAAAGGCGAACGGCAAAGACAAATGCGCGGGTTGTGTCCGGCAGCGTAGAAATAAGACCTTAAAGTCTTGCAAGTTTGCTCGGTGGCCACTACCCGCTGCTGCCGCTGCAGAGAGAATGCAAGATGAAATGTTACTAAGTTGGCATTAAAACTTGGACACCCAAAAAGCGAAAGTCATCATTCAAAATGTGTTATCCCGGCTGTGCTGCGGTTGTGTCTATGGCTCTGTTAGCCATTAGCCAAGTGTGCAAGACAGTCAATGTCTTCGTAGTTGAACTTGACATAGGCAAAAGGATAAAGTGAAGTGCGCACATCTGCTCGTCTGTAGTAGTCCACGTTGTGGACGTTCTACTTTATTTGTTTACTTGGATTCTTAAGCATTTTGGTTTCATCCATTCGGTTATTTGCGTGGTGCTTGTTAATAATTTTTTTTTTTTTTCAAAAAATAACTATTTTCTTTGTATATTTTATTTTCGGAACACATATGAATATATTTTTTTTCTCAGTAACTTTTAACCCTGTTAACTGAGCTGGTGTTGTTGTTGCGGCTCATTTGCAGCACGTCTGTTTATCTCTTAAGTCGCTTAAGAAGTTGCCTGTGTCTATCTGTCTGTCTGTCTGCTAGCCAAGTGGATTTAAGTAGGCATGATCAAGCGAAATTTTTCTCTTCTTGAATGTTCCATGTTTTTATTTCATTTTTGTTATACATACATATATATATATATATATATAGACATATTCTTTTTTTTGTGCCTTTTTTTTAATAAGTCTTTTTCCTAGAAATCGCTTTTATTACCATTTAACTCATTCGCGTCTCTGATTGAGTAAAACTTGTTAAAGTACCTAATGAGTTGAATTGTTAAGTTCCATTATGTTAATTTTTCCGCACTCATCTACCGTGTAAGGAGTTACGAAATGTAATGTTGACTTAGGATTTCAAAAAAATTATGCCTCTTGTTCTGAAGATCTTATTCAATTCTTTTTTGCCACGTTTCAGATGAGAAAATATTTAGCCTGTTTATACTGTTGCGTGTGGTCGGATCTTATTGAAAGCCTCTGGGATAATCGCACTTGTTTTCGATAACATAATTAAATGAAAATATTTCTAATTCTCAATGTTCAATTTAATAGGCCACATAGCAAGTGCGAGAATAATGAAAAGCAAAAAAAAAAATTATAGGAATTTTTCCATAATAAGCTCCTGCCTTAAGCCAATGACATATCTGTACTTCAGAGGAGTAGACAGGTAAAAGAGAAGTGCTTTTGGGTAGGGGAGGAGCGCAATTGAATGCTTATAGCTTAAATGCTTTTATATTTGTTATTATAATTCCATTAAATGAAAAACAAAACACATATAAATACAAATATGTTAAACCTAATATTAAGCCTGGTACTTGCATTCCAAAAATTACTGTGGACTGTGTGAATATGAATATTTGGTATTACCATTAAAAAAAATTTTTTTTACTGCAATTAATTCATTTATAATAACTTCATTCTAATAAACATAATTATTTAGAAATTTGAGTTTTACTAAAGTAAAATATTGGGCTGCATTTTGAAATATCTTCACTTCTATCAGCGCCTCTCAACGTCATTTTGCACTTTTTTTTACGGCAAGGAACAGTGTAATGCCTACGCACTAAGCACAATCCTTTACTCCAGAAAGTAAATAAGTCCCCGCGACTTGCATGGATTGAAACCACTCTCTCTTATTCCTAGAGACCTTGCCCTACCCCGAGACTACGTAAGTGTTACTTCGATATAGTGTAACTATTAGTCTTTTAAGACTTCCATCGCTGTGAACTGCGTTAAGACCCCGCTACTGCTTCAAGTGATTAACCTTGCCCTTCATCTTGGTGTGATACTTCTGCTGCTTATATATTGGTATGCTGAATTTAAATAGATCCCAACAAACAGATACCGATTACACCGAACGTCTGGGTTGGCTTAGTTTTTTTAAATGCTTTTCTATATTAAAATTGTATAAAATACATGCTTTATAAGAAAGCATCATAATGAGTGTTGGGTCAATGTTTATTATATACAGTAGATACCATGTTGTTCCGATCCATGTTTAGTGAAAAGTAAATAAAATGTACACCATTTCACTATCAATAATCACTCATAGATGTTGCTGTTTAATATTTATGCTTAATATTTATAAAATAATTTTATTAATTTTAGGACTGTATATATTTTGTCTCATAAGACGTTATATGGTTTTTAATAATAAAAATATGTATTAGAAAACAAAGGTTTTTTTAAAGTACTAAATGTAATGAAACATCATTAAAAGAACGTTTGTATGAAATTCAATGAAAATAGCCATAATGCAGAACTCTTGTGGTCTATATTACTTTATTTTACAGACCCCTTGATCTAAATTAACATCGTGAGTGAGATCCTCAAGTGATTTTAATGACCACTGTACTTTGTTTAAGTTTTGTTCTTTCACTCTCTCTCCTCTGATTGCGAGTATTACGACTTTCTGTGATCTTTAACACACATAGACGAGTTTGATTGATTGAAGGAAGTATTCGTTGTTTCATATGCAAAACGATGTCATTATTTATTTCAGTATTAAACGGGAAATAACACACATCGATTTAGTGATCAAATTTCTAGCCTCACGACTCCCTGCGACGTGTCACATTCATAATCTTTCGCAAATATTTGAGTCGTATTCATCGCTATAATTTATTCAAATCAATTCTTGTAAGTCTATTGTAAATTTTATAAACAGATTTTTCATTGCGTTTAATACAGATACAAAGACTATTAATATTTATAATATATTTTGAATTTATTTTTTTTTTAATTTATCTCAATACTTCTGTTTAATTTATTCGTGCATATTTTTATAAAATATTGAAACAACGCCTACGTAAAGATAGAGATGAGCTGCTTATTGATCACCTCAAGGAAGGATGTAAATATTTTTAGCTAACGTTTTGGTTGGCATTTGTATTCTTCAAATAATAGCACATGTATTATGTAAATTAAATTATTTTATAGTTAATAATATATACTTTACAATATAAACAATTTTATAATATATTATACAATGTATTTATTATAAAACATATATGATGTCAAAAGTTGGTAGTATTTTGAAGGTTTACCACTACAACTTACACTACAACACTATCTAATAGATATTATTATGTTAGAATATTGAATTTGAATATATTCTATTATTAACGTACTTATGTATATATATACATACTTGTATATAAAAAACATTCAATTAAACACACCTAGAATTGTTCCTAAAACTCGATTAATTGACCATTCTCTGGTCATAACAGACAGAAAAAAATTTTGAGCCGTCATCGACTCCAACGAGTGCAGCGGTCTCTCCATTTGCATAAGCGCAGGGACGGAATATCTGTGATTGAGTTGACACTTTCAGAAAATAGTTGGAACAGTTCGCTGTGCTTGCTTGAGATGTTGAATATTTGTTTCAGTAATGAACGATATGCCGAAAACATACTGAAGACATGTTGACAGAGCTCCAATCTTGTAGTTTTAGTTTATTGAACTCAACCATTCTTAACACCAAAATAAAATTAAATAATATGAAAACACACAAAGGCAGAATCTTCAGGATTGAAACAAGGCTTGCTTAAGTTTTTGCATATATATCTATTCCAATACTCTAAAAAAAAGAGGTATCTAGAACGAATGATGACTTGCGACGACTATTGAGTTGTGACAATATACGTTAATAATTTTTATTTTTCACTTCTGAAACATGTGTTAGACAATCGCCTGTTTATAGGCCTAATGGGTTTTACTTGGTTTATCTTGTTTGTTCAGAATATACTACTTCATTAGTAAAAGATTTTACTGCAAAGCGAAGAGCAATTAAACACAATCAGTAATGTTTTTCTGTTCTGATCTAAGATGTGCTAATTTGTGAAACGCTTTTCAAATGGTATCAAATGTATCGTTTTGAAGAGTATAGGTTATTTATCTAAAATTTAAATTTTATCTAATTTTTGTTTTCGTGAAAATAAATGGGACCTCTTATAGGTAGTTTCAGCCGGATTTAAATACAAAGAACGACTGTTTTTATTAAAATTCCTTGCATGCCATCAGGAGTCAGGATATACTACATCCTAGTTAGGAGCTACTAACTCCGGTCATATGAATAATACGACTCTCTTTTGTTTGCAATTAGGTTGTTTAAAGAAAAAAATTTAAAAAAAATCGGAATTGATTACGAGAAGCTTTTTTTTTGCATATCATCAAGAACAAGAATGGGTTATGTACATTATGATCTGGACCGAAATAATCCACACAGATTGAGATTAGCGAGTTTTAATAAATCTTCTATGTACTTCAGTAGATTAACATTTCAATTTTTTAATAAAGTTTTAAAGCGCAACATTATGCTCAAAAGAGGAACAACTTTTCTTAGTACATATATAACCACTGAGTTTTATTGCACCCTGCTGCCCAATGATTTGAGAGGTGGTCCAATTAATGAACATCAATTGATCAAGAAATAAATCATAAAATAAAGGAATCAGTATTTCTACGTTTTTTTTTTTTTTTGATGAACTGAGTTTGAACAGCAGCTGAACCTCTTAGAAAATCAATTCATAATCTGCATTTTGTTCTATTCCATTTGGTTGCTGATTTAAGTCAGCTGTTTGATCTCAGAAAAGCGTAGATTTCTGTGATATATAAACTGAAAGTCTGGAAAACTATGATTTTTTATTCTATATATTTTATTGAATTCGATTCTTCCTGAACTATTTCTTTCACTTTCAAATTCTTGTACGTCATTATGTCGAACGCAGTCACTATATTCTCCTTCTTATAGAAGTAGTTGCGTCCATATAGGAGCACAGCCGCAGTATCATTGGAAACTATCATATTGTAGATGGTATTATATGTTTAGTAGTAGATTTTACTTTCAGAGTTGGTTGCGCCTACATAGGATTACAACAGCAATAGAGTTTCTAGAACGAAAATCTGCTACCAGTCGTATTATACCATCTAAACCGTGTTAGTGTCCAATGAATTTTATAAAAATAGAAAAATTGATTATTTTGCTAAATAGAAACTCAAAATATCTAACTGCGGACAAAACAAAGGAAATACTCAAGTACAACAAATCGAATAATAAAAAATGAAATAAAATTTATTATATTTTCATTACAAAAACAGGTGCGTGGGTTTTTGCATTTAATTATGAGAAGAAAAAAATAATTAAAATATTTAAATTGTAGCTCTGAAAATAAACAATAAAAGAGCCATAAATTTTGTTAGTTTTTATTGAAATTCGTCTGGCCGAACGGAACGCGACGATATGAGCCCAAGCCATTGGCAGTCTCAAGCTGATGTCGATGATTAAAATCGCATTCATGTTATGCAAATTCGATGAGGTATTGACGCTTTGACGACGATGGCACATCAATAATTTTGAGGTTTACGATTTGCATATGTTAAAGTGACAAGTTTTCAATGGGCTTGGTACTAGGAGTGATAGCATCTAAACCAAGCTTGATTAAAGGTAAACAGGTGCTACTAATGAATGAGCGTAAAGCGTGAATTCTGTGTCGTAAAGCGTAAAGTTTTGCTTATGTAAATGGGAAAGCCGGCGGATTGTGGTTAAGATTTGGAAAATGATCATACAAAGAGATATATTAGTAACAAGAGTAACAGTTTCCATATAAAAACTTAATATAATTAATTTACAATGTAACCGTAGAATTTTTTTCTTCCAATTTTCTTTTATGTAAATATTTTGTTGTGATTTTTTGGGATTCGCAAGCTACTTCTGATATTTGGTAACTTGTTTAATTGAATTGAATATCAGTCGTGCATCTTCATTGCAGCACAGTTTCCAATGAATTGTGCCCGGTACACATACACAAGTGAATAATAAATTTTACCAACTTGCAAGTCTTTAATCTCAAGACGCGTCAACATTTTATTTCATTACGCTGTGCTCGTAAATTAAATCCAACAGCAATAAAAAACGGCTCCAGCAGTTACCAACAACAGCCAACAACAATTCACCAGCCATCCACCAACAGCAGAGAGAAGTTAAAGTTGAGAAGTATTGCATATTGGCAGTGCAAGGCTACCGACTGCTCCATCGCAGACCACGTACTAAGCGAACTTTGCGTTGCATGCGTTGTCAGTGCACAGCAGCCACTGTCGCAACCACAGCTGCACAGTTCCAGAAACGACTCCAACTGCAGTTGGAGTCCATCCACCGTGGAAAAAGCGCAGCAATAACTTTGATTGCAGACCACACTGTTTTATTTGTAAAGGCATTCCACACTTATCAAATCAGGTTGGTTAAAGTTATGGTGATTGTGTCGCCAATTGTGTTTGTGGGTTCTCAACATTAGCACCAGTAACAGCAACAACAACAGCAACAACAACAGAAAGAACAACAGCGACAAAAAAAACAAACAACAACGGCAATAAAAACAGCAATGGTACGGGTATTAGTGCTTGCATGTAGCACTCATGTGAAGTATGAACACACGGAACACAGCGGACGACTGTTCAGGCGATCATACATTCCGTACGTTTCTGTTTGTTAGTTAACTGCCAACTTCCACTCCACACGGATGATGTGCAGTTTCTTTTTATTTTATGTGACACATTGCACATCTGAAAGCACACAGCACAAAACGCCACAAAACGCCACATATCGCCCAATACATCGGAACACATTGCACAACTCACTTGGCACATGGTATGAATTCGCGTACTTTTCCATCACACTTATAGGTACGTGTTGGGTCAGATGTGATGAAGTGTCTCTGAGAGTGTGGAAACCTACATCATTTGCATATGAGTGACTTCATAGACTAGTGCATACATTAGCGGTAGTGTACATTGATAAATTGTGTAGTTCTGAGGCAATTACTCACATTTATTAAATAAAATTCCTCAAAGCTAGCTTTTCATCTGTGTGATGTTTTAGGCCTCATCGTCGTCACTATTGCCATAAGGGTTGATATATTCAGTTGAAGTATGAAAATGTTAACTGTAATTACGGTTTGCTGGTGCTGTCATTCATTTCATATTAAATTACAATTTGTTATTTTCGAACATACGTAACATTCGGCTGCATCAGCTGGGGGGCAACTGTGGAGTGTGAGGACATTTGATAATATTTGACAAGACAGTGCCATCGCGTTTGATTACATGAGAAGCTAGATTATGAGTGTCCTTAATGCAAGAAATTTAGTATTAACTATTTAAGGGTGTTTTAATTCAAATACTTATGAAACTGAAGTAGAAGGAGTAAGCATATCATTTAATAAATTACAGTGAAAGTGCGCTGCTAATAAGGAGCATATATGGAAGACTATATCACATAATTTTTGATTTCACTTCCCTAGGGTGACATATATATTGCTTAGAAGATACATTTAATATATGCTCAGCTTATAACTGAACCAATATTCCAAGAAAGCTTTTCAACAGACTTTGTGTTATTATAAAAACGTGAATTAATAAATACATGAATGTATATTTGTCACTCTCCTTCTTTACTGAAATGACTGAATTTTCGACAATTACATCACAGTTTCTTTAATGTATAATCATACTGTCTCATTCTATTAGGGGCCAAAAATATGTAGCAAAACGACTAATAAATTATTGATATAACTTTCGACTCTATATGTACCCGATCTGTACTTATCAATTAATGGCACAAAGCTTACTGCAAATAAATTATTATATTGCTTTTTCGCAAATATTTTATTTGAAGCCGAAGAGAACGAGACAGTATGTTCAGACAGGCGTAGTTAGTTTTATTAAAGAAGGATACAGTCTCTAGGTTGTTATCGTGATTACCTGCTATTAAGACTCAATACCACGGTAGTCTTAACACATGTGTCAGTTTAATGCAAGGTTAAAAACCCCTTGTAATTCTAAGGAACTCCATCGGTATCAATTGAAGCTATATGTTTGGTTATAGACTCTTTAGCCAGGGCACAGGACCTGTCTGGAAAATGAAATTTCAAATGGAATAAAAATTTTAACCATAGTCGTTATGATACTTTCATTAAAGGAGCCAACTTTAATTAATCAAGATAGCTAAAGATGTGACACCCATGGTACCAGATATACACCTCCGGTTAGGTGCCGTAAGTGAAACTCATTCACTACCGTTTATACTACAAATAGTATTGTGTGGTTTTTATTAGATTTTAGTCCCTTCTTATGACGGGCATGCCTTACCTCGGAAATATTCTAGCCCTAAGAAAATAAGAACCAGAGCTGTTAGTTGTGAAAACTTACTGGAAAAGGAGATACTGAGCATTTTCTCGCTGAATGCCCGGCTCTGGCCATCAGAAGGAATAAGTTTTTAGTGAAGTATTTTTTGACAATTTAAATTATTTAAATTCCATAGGATCAATTTAGTTTTTTTACCTTGAGGTTTCTTGCGAGGAATGTAGTAACAAGATGACAGAAAACCGCTAATGGTGGTCAGTAGAAAATTATCTGCTGACTCGTCATTCCTACCAACCAACCAAGTCGATTTAAACTGCTTATATTAATCATAGCTATGAATTTTATTAACTTTTTCAATTCACCAATCGTTATCTTCTATTCGCACGTGATGTCACTAAAATCTTTGATGGTGCTTAAGTTTTATCTAAAATATTCTATTAATTATATTGATGGATGTGCCATGCATCATGAGGTTTTTTTTTACTTATTTATCGAAAAAATCAATTACGTATCAACTTAACTACCATGGTCCACATCCCTTAAAATCCATTTCAGTATGAAACATTGCTTTTTCTGCTTATTTGTATACGTAAGCGATAGAGAAATCAAGCCCCAGGTGTG
Organism: Teleopsis dalmanni; assembly: GCF_002237135.1. Taxonomy (NCBI): domain Eukaryota; kingdom Metazoa; phylum Arthropoda; class Insecta; order Diptera; family Diopsidae; genus Teleopsis; species Teleopsis dalmanni. The sequence goes on from NC_051848.1 coordinate 6,743,442, forward strand.
TACCAAAGCTGCAATGTAATCAGCTTTGCACCAGCCGCTTTCTATATGTGCAAATACGCCAAATACTTTTATGTAAAACCAATCAATTGGATTGATTATGCCACAAGAGCATCAGCGGTAACAACGGCAATAGCAGCGGCGGCGAAATTGCTGCTAGGATAAGGACAGAAAGGCAGGAACTTGTAAAGCAACAGTCGCAATTGCTGTTAGGATAATAACAGCAACACCCAGCATTGCGCGCTGGTAAACATAGAGAAAGAGAGACTGTGTGTATGGTATAAGGAAGTCAGTCACAGACGTAGCAACCAACTTAATAATTATGAGACCGATATTGTTCCTGCTTAAGTTTTTGATAACACAATTCTTTATTTTCATGTGACGCAGATTGTCGATGGTTAAAACTAAATTTTGAATACAATATATTACAATATACACACGCATAAGCACATAAGTACTGCCAGCGGCAATGCATACAAAAATTGTTATGTGGCAGGCATGATGACGTTGTTACCACCAACTGAGCGGAATAAATAATGAAATGTATAGTTGCCGGTTGAAGGTTGCCAGTTGCCAGTTGCCAGTTACTAGTTACCAGTTATCAGTTAACGAATATAGATTGCCAGATAGCGGCTACTCTACGCAAAACAAATGACAACGAATGGACGAACACCAAGGATGGAGAAACAAGCAACGAGCAATGAGCAATGAAAAACGAAAACCGAGCCATGAGCAACGAGCCACTAGTAACGAGAACCAAGTCATGAACAACGAGCCATTAGTAACGAGCCATGAGCAACAAGGAAGAAACAACGAGCTATGAGCAACGAGTAACGAGTGCAAATGACAACCAGTCATACCTTCTTTTTCCATAACAATTGTGTGTGATCAGAGCAACAGAAGTAACAATAACTACGGCTAAGATTATGCAAGTTTATAGAATATAAGAAAAATGCATTGGTAACAGTACTGCCACTGTGTCAATACAAGGTTAAAGACACAAAAACACATTCCTTCTGTTATGCATACGTCACTGTTTTGCTTGCGATAAACCAGGGGTGATGGTGATTTGTATCTGCTAATCAGTTATATCATATTGACTCCCCGTACATATATACCGCAAAGTATTTGTTAGACGCTGGTTTTTCTAATATTAAGTTAGGTTAAGGTGGAGTGGCGGTCATGTGTCCAAGGCTCACTTAAGCTTTGATATAATAAATTTCTACTGTTATTATATGTTTAAAATTATATAGCTTCTTCAATAAGACTGGAATGGATTATAACAAAATAATTAGATCAAAGGTAAGTATTTGGTAATACACCAACATTTTTTGCAGTGTCTGATAACATAAAAAAAGTTCGCTTTGTACTAGTTCACCTACCCACTGTTAAGGCCCACACGTGCAAATTTTTTCTGTTGGTTGGAAAGAAGCCTGCAGTTACACTGTGAGTTGGAGTACGAGTAGGAGTGGGAGTTAAATAAGCGGCTGAGTAGAAAAGAACAATTCAGTTGGGCATAACTGACGCAGATGTGTTACAGTATGGTTTATTTGTTTTTGCCAACGTTAGCAATGCAGCCAAATGCGTTATAATAACAAATTCTGCTAACATTACTGCAGCCTGCTGTTTGCGTAGTATGTAAACCACCTTCTCAGCCTGCTGCACACAGCATCATCAAAGCCTACGACGACTCGATTTCTAATCAATTCATGCCGTCATTGTCTGTAACTGTTGTTGTTGCTGTTAGTACAGTTTTTCACTGCTGACGCACCGCTTAAAGCTCACTCGACTCGAAATGCGCTTCCTAAGCGCTACTCAAAGTACCTATGCAAGGCACTTACACCATCGCAGTTTTTATGCATGCAGCATACAGCATGCAGCATGCAGCATGCGACTAAGCCCCAACCAATGTCGTGTATGAATTTCTTTCATTGTTAACATTACATTTATTTCTTGTTAAGTTGTTCTTGTTGTTGTTGTAGTTGTTGTTGCTTTTGTGCTGGCGTCATTGGCATTTTGTGTTGGCGCATTGCTTTTCATTTATTTAATGTTTATGCTTTTATGCTTTTTGTTGTTGGTTTGCGCTTGATTGGCATTGGCCTGCGTTTCATTGTTGGATTTTAATCTTCCTTTTTAACGAATTCCGCCAATTCGAAGTTTTTGCTTTGCATGCATGCCTCATGCATCTGATAAGGAAAATGCCTTATGCGAGCTTAAGTTTCATTTAAGTTTTGCATAAGATTTATGCTGGCATACTTAAGGTGATTTTGTTCTTTTTGCCGCTGTTGTTCATACTGAAAAAAAATCATTGCTAATTACTTAAGACCTTAAAATATTTATGCTATTATCACCAATCATTATTGTTCTTGTTATTGTTGTTATGCAAACTCAAAATTAAATTCAAGCATATTCAATAAATGCATATAACAAAAAAGGCAAGAATAAGCGCACCAGTTAACAGCACCAAAAACAGATGTTATAAGCATAATTCAAATATATTTAAGAAATACATATAACAAAAAAGGCAAAAATAAGAGCACTAAAAACGAATATTACAAGCATAATTCAAGCATATTTAATAAATTCATATAACAAAACAGGGCAGAAATAAGATCACCAGTTAACAGCACCAAAGCGCACAATAGATCTTTTAGGTCGGGGTGCTTTAATAGCCTATTATTTAAAAAAACAGTACCAAAAACAGATATTACAATCAGAAAAGACGAAAATACAATAACGTTTTCATAAAATTAATCAAAATGCTAGTTAATATCACTAAAAATGAATAGAATGATTTTTAAGGGCAATTACGAGAACAATTTCACAAAATCAGTAAAGAAAATCAAAGTGAGGAAGCTGACAGCGCCGTAACCAGACAAAACGAGTAGTATAGACATGAGACAATTAATTAAAAATAGCACCAGAAACAAATAATTAAATTGTTATTTTATATATCCAATTGGAGATAAAGAGAAGAAAAAAAAAATTACATACTTAACTCGGGTAGGGTTTACTATGATCAAAGGGCGATTATCCCGAGGCTAAGCTTGGTCCTTGATATTGGCCATTGGCACTGGAAGAAAAAATTCAAATTAAAAAAAAATATTGCTGAAAAAAAATGGTGATAAAGTTGATCTACGGCAAAATAATAGGACCGGTACTTGTCTATGGGTATATCACATAAAGCAAAGCTGCTAATTCTACTACCCAGAAGCTACAAGTTGCTCAAAGTTAGAGGCTCTCCGAAGACTCTTCAAAGTGCCACGGTACATCCGCACAAATGACATGCTAAGAAACCTCAGAATAGACCGGTCAAAAAATATATAAGAGACAGAGCCCTGAAACTATACGCAAAAACTGACAGGCTGTTCTACTTAGCACTATCTAATCTCAGAGCAGTCATTAGCCATTAGTACGGAGCAGTATGCAGATCTTAGATCAGTTATCGAATAATCAGCGAAACTTGTGAGGAATACATAAATCAGTCAAAGAGAAGAGTGGGAAACCCTCAGCTAAGAAAGAGAAAAAGTGACTAGTTGTACTAATTTGGAAAAACCTCAACATAAGACATTTATATATTTATTTTGTTCATAATTCAGCACTTAATAAACTTTTAAATTTTTTGTATTTCATTTTTAAGATGTATTTTAAATTTTGAACTAAACACATTATAATATATAAAGAGAACTGATCACGTTATAATATACAAAGAAATGATTGGAGTAACACATTGAAAAATTTTTTAGCTATGTAACAGTATTAAACTGGATAGTAGTAACACAGGTCAATTTAACCCGGCCAATATCAGCAGTGAGTTTAAGGTTAGTCTAGTTTTATTTACATAACGTAATCATACACCACTAATTGAATGAGGTAAATATTTTTGCCATAGTTTAATATAATGTGAACTCTTAGTGGTAAACATATATAAATTAATTTTTATTTTTTTTCTAATAATAATAATGATAAACGAACACCTGTCTAAATTAATAATGGGAACTCAATTTTAAATACCTAAAAATTATCTCAAGCCTTTTGCCCAGTGGTCCATATTTTGCAAATGTTCTGAAAGTGATTTCTAATTTTTGGAATATATATAATACTGTGAGAAACATCGATCTATATTTGAGCATTTTATAACAAATGTAGGTTCACATTCTACTGTGATACTTATCCACACTGACGTCACGTCCGTGCTATTATTCATGGGAAATAATTCTTGGATAATTTTAACACCTGGCTATGCGATTAAAAGCACCTGAAGAGTGACTTTAATTAAGTTAAGAAAATACAATAATTAATCTGAAATTTGATCATTAAAATAAAATTTATTTGTATTTATGTACATCTTAATGTTTTTTCCTGCTTTTATCTGTGAAATAAAATATCTGAAAAGGCGATTTCTGTTTTAGTTTTAAATGCATTACATACCTCATTTTGCAGCTGTTAGAAGTGATAACAGTCTCTGGTATGAACTTTTAATAATTTCGTGCTTAATTTTCTATTTAAAACAAAATTAATAATCGATGTGGTAATAATTGTTTATGTACGTTTATGTACGTTTATGTCCATCTGACACACAGCGCCAACAACAATGCCATTGAATATTAATTGAATATCTTATCGCGCCGGTATCTTATCGATTTACTTAGCGGACAACAAATATTTTCAATTTGCGCTTACTTAGAGATACATTCTTTTTTGTTTTATATTCAGGTGCCTGCCTCAAAGTGTTGGCATTTGTTTGCAAAACACAAAAAAAAATTTATTTGATAAAAAAAATTGCCGAAGTCAAATCGTTGCACAAAAATGTTGTTTGCAAATAAATTTTTGGTTCCGTCGATAATTGCCGGTACTAGTGCACCTAGTTCCTAATATGCGCAGATAATGGTTGGACTATTAACTACTAAGTGAAAATATTCATATTAGAACTCTTGGCTCCAAGTTCATTAGCACTTTCATATTTGAAAAAGTGAACTGATGAGTAACTAGTCTGTCATGAGTAAGTACATTATATAATGGATATCCATACGACACTTTTCCAAATTCTGCTCTGGTATTTCATATCTTCACAGATAGTGTTCTACGTATGACAAATGGGTCAACCTGTTTAATCTACCTTGGCTAGGTGTACATGTAACACTCAAAAAATAGTAAAATATATATAAATAAAAACATAGTTCAGTATATGGAAAGCTACTATGTCGGTTTTTGTATTCAGTTTAAATAATTTGCAGTACCAAAAAGTGCAAATACGCGCGTATTTAAATTTAACATGAAAACGTAAGTTGGAACTCAATCTATACTTTATATTACTTTTTTTATAAATAGTTTTGAAGTTTAAAAGTTTTGTTATAAAAAGCTTTAAGCCTCAGAATAAGCAGAAAGTAAACGTTTCAGATGGAGTTCTTAACGATTTGTTGAAACACGCAGACTAGATCGCCAAATGAACAATTTTATGTTCCTATAATTTTTGGGATTAAATGCAGATTTAAAGTCCATTTATACAAAAATAGTTAGTTTTCAACTTTTACAATAATACAATCTTTAATTAACTTCTAATCAATTATATTGTAAATAAAATAGTTACTATAGATGGCGTTCACACTCAATTTTAATTAACGGCGTTCATACACAATTTTAAATCAAGTAGCTAGTCGCTGTTGGCAACTACACACTCAAAGTTGTGAAATACTTTGCTTAGCTACAAATTATCATAGACACCAAACATAACGTCAGCTTAGAGCTTAGAGAACGGAAAATCACTTTTTCGAAAAGAAGCTACTTTGGGCTATCTTATTGAGAAGATTCATATTTCATATCTTATATAAAGCACTCTTTCATCAAACGATACTTACTCTTTATCAACTTTGTTGTACTATGTGGAACATTAGCCTCAACAATATGTCACAAATAGTCGTGTACGCATTGGCAACATATATCGACTTAGTATATAATTATTAAGAGAGACAATAATCTATTGTGATCTGTAAGTATTATTGTTCCATCCTGTTGTGAGTCGCTATAGTTGACCTAAATAAAATAAAGCTGTTGACAAATCTTATATTGTCTTTTAGTTTTCTATACCAGACCTCATTCGATTCATTGGAAGTCTAATGAATATACTGGACATGTATCCCGGCAATCAGAGGGTATGGACATATAATTTGGTTGGACGTATCACCATTCATTTTGCAGAATCGGCAGGTATCAGTGTCATTTGATCGTGTCTTTCAAATTTGATAGTTAGTATTAGATTAACCAATTGACTCTGAAATTCGCATAATATGGAGGTGTTAGTGTTTGTTAACCCCGTCTAGATATTTTTGGAGCTGATGTCAAACTAATTGATAGTTGTTGTTATAATTCAACTAGTTGAGATTCAGCTTTAAAAGTAGTAATCTTCTTGCAACTATTTTTTATTAGTGTTTCACTAGAATCAGTTTGTTTGAATTTAGTGCCATTGAATACTATATATAGATTTCTGGAATACTTTGTTAGAGAGTATGTGGGTTAGAGATCGCATAAATCTAGCTGAAAATTAAGTTATATGAAAGTGAACGAACGTATAGTGAAAAAAACCAATGCTTTACTCCGAACTATGCTCCACAATTAACCACAATTAATTAGTGACATACTCACATCACTGATGGACACTACCTCGTCAACTCCAATCTAATTAAGTTTCAAAAATTCTTCTATTAAATAAGTTAACTATATAATGGCCCCTTGATTCTTTTAATAATGCCTTGTGTACTTAACATAAGATTTCAAAAATATTTGACCATTACTAACAAGTCTCATACCATTACTTTTTATGGAGTAGTGCCCTAGTGCAATTACATTCGTTCCGTTACTCCGCGAGTAAATGCCGTTTCCTCTTTAAAATGCCGAGGGTACTAAATTGGGTCATAAAGCCCACACGTTCTGGCATTAAAATTAATTAAAGACTTTTGCATATCAACTTCAAGTAAAGTACGCCAAAAACGAATATAAAAATAAAAATAAAAAAACAAAAACAAAATAAGATTTTTAAAGTTCCACAACTGTTCCGAGTTGCATATTGTTCCACATCACTTCGATGCTTTCATATCTGTTCAAGTGGAAGATGCAACCACATTATGCCGCGACTACGTCTGCTGCTATCAACATTTTTCTTTGGCTTAATGGCAATTTACACAGTTCATGCAATTCAAACAGCAGCAGCAGCAGCAGCCAACTCAATTCAACAACAACAACAACAACAACAAAAAGCGTAGAGCTATGCCACGCAGAAACTCCAAACGTTGCTTGTACTTTTAAAAATGCCGCCGCCGTTGCCACCGCCGCCGCCGTCGTCACCATTGCCGCTTATGATGAAGAAATGTGTCATGCAATGCTGGTTGTGCTTCTCAGCTTTCGGGCAGGTAGGGTAGAAGGCGTAAGCTCATATGAATACAGGAAAATGAATGTGCAACACTATTTCATTTGTGCACATTGTTGTTGTTGTTGCGAAATTCATTTCACTTGCAGTAAATACATACATACATATGTATGTGCGAAGTGCTTCGTTTGCATTCGTCGTGGCAGCTTCTGATTTTCGTTTCGTTTTTTTTTTTGTTTTTTGGATGCTTTATTTATCTTTATGCTTTTTTCTGTTCATTTGTTTGTTAGTTTGTTGTACGGTTGGTTATTATTGCTGTTATTGTTGTTATTACGTTCTTGTTGTTGTTGTTGTTATTTCTGCAAGTTGACGTCTCGTTATTGGTATAAGGAACAGTACACATTCCAAATGGCCAGATAACAAAAATAATAAAATAACACTAATAAAAATAATAAGAAAGCTTTAATAAAACAACAAACAAAACAATCAAAAAAAGAAAAAAATATATATATGACACAACTGGCGCCGTGCGGACCATTGCCAACTGTGGTTCACATTGTTATTGAAGTTATTTTATGTTTTACTGTCCTTATTTTTTTCTTTCTGTTTTGTGCTATTTTTTTTTTTTTATTTTTTATTTGCTGTAGTGGCAGCATTTGGCCACTACTGGCATGGTTGACCGCACCAAAAAATAACAACAACAAAAACAACAAAAATAACAATAACAATAAAAGCAATATAGTTTTGTATTTACAATATGGAACTGTTCCTATTGTTGTTGGTATTGTTGTTGTTGGTGGTATTTTGTATGATTCTACTTTTCTGTTTGGTTTGATGCGAAATTTTGTGTGTTCATTTCTCTGTGTGTGTGTGCTTGTGTTTGCATTTTAAACGTGCTTTGCGCGCATTCAGCACTTGCAAAAGCTTTTACTGTTGCTGCTGTTGCTGTTGTTGATGTTGATGCTGCGCCATTGCTAGGACTGCTATATTTACTGCTGTATTACTTTGCTTGCTTGCTTGCTTGCTTGCTTGTTGCCCTCCAGTGTCACATGAGCTGCATAAGGTTTTATCAAAGGTTGAACTTGAGCATGAGGATTTGTTCGTTGTTAAGCATGTGTGTGTGTGTGTGTGTTTGTGTGTTCGTACTTGAATACGTGGCATGTGTTTAAGCTGATGCCGTATGTGTTTGCTTCGACGTACGTGTCGTATGCGTAGTAATGGAGTTTATGTTGCTGCCGTTTGGCCGTTTGGCCGATTGTAGTGGCATTGTTGGTGGTGGGTAGACAGACATCAGCGTGTAGTAGTCAGACATATAACAGCGGCACTTGGGGATTTGTATAATGGCAACATTCACATATGATATTGAATACAATTGAATTGAATTGAGTGCGCTTTGCAGATAAAAATGGTAGTCACCAAAAGAAAAAATTCACATGGATTCAATTCAATTCAATTCAATTCAATTTTATTATTTTTAAGAATAAATTTTTTTTTTGAATTGAATATTTTTTGTCAGTTTTTTTTTTTGTTTTAGTTATATAATTTTTTTAATGTTTTTTTAGTGGTACTCATACGCCCGGCACCCGACTCCCGACACCCGACACGGAAGGGTACGATTACACTACGTTTGATTGCCCTACTTCGTAATGCTGTTGTCATACTCCTTCAATTGCAGTATAATACACCACAATAACAACAACAAAAAACAGCAAAAAAACAACAACAAAGATTGCATCTGTAGAAACGTAAGACAGCACACTGAGTGCGCTATTGTATAATGATGCATAAAAAGTACAAAAGGGCGCTTGCTTGACCGCCAGTCGTAAGCATAGCTCAGTGCTTCCCAACCGAGGTAAACCGTGTGTTACTAAAAAGCTCATGAGGGGACTCCTTTGTTGTGTTTTTGTATTTCAAGCTGCTGGCAGCGCGTTCTATTCATGCAAAGTCATGCAAATTGTATTTGTTAAAGGCGCTAGTCTTTATCATGAGCTTTTGTTGTTGTAGCGCTATTTAAGCCGCTGCTTTTGCTGATTGTTTCACCTCACCTTTCCGTTGTCCTTCCTTAGCCAATTTCTGTGATTGTTATCTCAATGCTTCTTCACACATTTTACGGCTAAATTTTTCTCAATATTGTTATTATGTTTTACTTTGCTTCTTTATTTGTTTTTGCTTATTTACGACACCATGCTTTACATACACACACATACAAACACTCAATGCTCACATATGACGAGACATGGACATACACACACTCATACTCATGTGCTTTGAGATTAGCAACTGATTTAAATGAGCCTTAAATTTGTGGATTTGCTTATTGGCATTTAGAGATGCCGGACTCAGCGCTGCACGTTAAGCATGCAGTCATGCAAATCATGTTTTCGGTGCCGAAGGTGATTTTCTGGACACCTGAGCTGCGGGAGCAGTTCCTGCTGCTTCTGAGTCTAACAAAGTTTTACTTACATAAGGGGAAAGCCATTGGAATCTTACACTTTTGGACTAAAACTTGACTCCATATTGAAATAGTATTCACAAAGTTGCCAGATAGATTCGAAAATTGTGAAGCAATATTTAAGGAACAAAATGTAGTTTCATTATATTACAAGGGCCTATTCATTTCGTGGTCCTGATTTGTCACTACTGTTTCAGTAACATTTATAAAATATAATTGTCATCCAAGCATTAAATATTAAGTTTAAAACTTGTCATATTGAAGTATGGACTGTTTAACAACCGCTGAGCATTGTTAAATCATGAAAACTTGCTTAATGGATGTGAGACTTTGAGACTAATTTTTCACTTGATGAATTTTTCACTTAATAATAAAAATTATAATAAAATTAATAATATAATCATAAAATAATTAATAAAAAGAATTATTTCATCTGATATATTACAAATCAACAACACACCTACAAAAAGTCGCAGTTTGCTGCTGGTATATGATGTGGAGATGTGATAGGGTTTGATACAAACTGTCAATTCTGATTGGATATGGAAGATATTTTTAATAGGACAGTGTTTTTGTTTTAGCTTTGTTGCGTAAGAAATCTTCCGGGTATGTAATTTTACATTTTGATTATGTGTGTCGCATGCCAAGCTCATGAAAATTGTCACTACTTGGGTTTTCAGTTATGTAGTGTCATGCAGACAATCTGCTATTAACATTTTAATAAACTATTTAACAAACGAATATCCGAAAAGTCAAGAGGTACTGTAATGCATGTCTCTCTTATGTCCGCATTCATTACCTAATAGCAGTGTTCAAACAATGTATTAAAATAAAAATTTGATCGGATTTTAAATCATATGCGTTTTTATAATAAGCGAACCTTAATTACCTATACTTGCACAATTGAAAGTAAGCGTTTACACTGCCTTATTGCAATTGGCGATTTAGTTTCAATTAGGGAACAAAAAAAACAGAAAGAAATTCCAAGTATTATAGTTAAGAAACGAATTCGAAACGAAAATGAAATCAAATCAATCAGTCGGAAGACTCTTTCCTACCATTAACAACGGTTAAAATCGAATACAAAGGTGGCACTGTAGGGACATTATATATAAAAGCCTAAGCTTTCTATTCTATGTCTTGTTCGTCTGTTTATCAATTAAGCAAAGATTATTGTTCATACTCTCTTTAATGATATAACTCTAATTGATCTTCAATTCTTTCATCCGCACTTCATACTGAAGAATTATGAAAATCCTCTTGTTTTTTAAAATGTAAATTATTAAAATCATTCTCAACCTAATTTACTAATTGGTTTCGTTTTTAAGCATTCTCAGATGCCAATTCGTCGGCAATAGAACAGAAGGTACTCATAAATAAGACAGTCATATTTATTCAGGGCAGTGTTTAGAATGACACAATTTATTTAACAGATATGGATACTGTAGAAGATATAGCAGAAAGATCTTGGCTTACGTGATTACAAGATTTCAAGACCTAATTGATGAAAGAATTAAGTCCACATGATTATCGATTAGAAGGCGATCCACTTTTTTGTTTAACGATGAGATCACTTCTGCTTAAGTGACTTTCACAATACCTAAAATTTGTCTTATTTGATGTTACAGTAAACTAATAGTGATCCATCAGCTACCTATACTCGTATAAAAATCCATTCTTCGGTGTGATTTATGCAGTGGTGACGTAATTCGGTAATAGTTCTTAAGTACCGTCAATAGAGTTGGATATCAAATATATATTGAACAGGTTTTTGTTTTCAATTTTCTGAACACTTTGTAACTTCCACGGTAATTATGGAACTATTTAAAGAAGATTTCGACAATAACATAAATTACGGATTCTTTCTCGTTGCTTGGCTCATATGCCAAGTTATATAGTAAATATATGTTATCGCCTGTTGATAGGTTGTATATGAAGTTTATTAAAAATAAATAATGTCTATAAAATAAAATTAAATAAAGTGATATATTAATTTTATAAAAAAATATTTCATTATACCAAAAAATATTGAATCGCTATATATTAATAATATAAGAAATTTACTGGAATATTCAATGGAAAAAAAAATTTAGTTTTTTTATTTTAAAGAAATTATTTTAAATGAGTTTTTAAAATCTCAATAAAAAAAATAAATAAATAAAAGAGAATAAAGTAAAATAAAATAAAGTGAACTAAAACAAAATAAAATAAATTGAGATTAAGTAAAATAAAATAAAATAGATTCAGTTAAATAAAATATAATAAATAAAATAAAATAAAATAAAATAAAATAAAATAAGAGAAAACAAAATAAAATAAGAAGAATAGAGCAAAGTGAAATAAAATACAATATAAAGAATAAAAAGCCTTACTTCATTCTATAAAAAATAAAATGTTAAATAGGATAGACTGAAACAAAATAAAATAACGTAAAATAAAATAAGGTAAAGCAAAAAAAATGAAACAAAGTAAAATAATATAAAACAAAATAAAATAAAACAAAATAAAATAGAATAAATAGAATGAAACAAATAAAAACCAAATGAAATAAAATAGAAAGAATACAGTAAAACGAAATAAAATATAAAGAATAGAATAAAACGTCATAAAATATAATCAAATAAAATAGAAAGAATAGAATAGAATAAAGTAAAATGAAATACAACAAAATAAATTAGAATATATAGAATGAAACAAAATAAAAAAAAAAATTAAGATAATTTAAATTACTTGAATGTACAATAATTAATTGCATTATGCTGCTAAAAGGCAATATAATATTATAAACTATTTTTAAAATTGCTTAATTGTGTTTTTCAATAAACAAACACAACACATTTATCTAATCAACAAATTGGAAGCAAAAGTGCGCCTGAACTTACAGCACCGACAAACTTATAGCATGCGATAAAAAATATTGGTGACGTGCACCCCAAACACAAGTTCATTCATAAAATCGGCAAGCAAAGCTACACGTAACGTAGGACACACAGCTTACTTGCCTCCTTAGTTTAAGGCGCCAATTATTGTAAAAGTCAAAACCAAACAGCAACAACAGCAACAATAGCAACAACAGCAACAACAACAACATTAAACAAGTGAAGTGAAAATATTTAAATAAAAATTGCATAAAATTGTTTTGTGTTGTGCTGTGCTGTGCTGGCTTTGCTGGCTCGGCTGTGTTGGTTGTACGCTGAGTGTGAGTGCGCGGCACACATGTTCGAATCGAAACTCGAATGCATCAGGTTACGAAGCATTCCAAAAGAATTATGAAGAGAAAAAATTCATTTAAGAAGATAATTTAATGTGCGACAACACAGACATGTTCGAATGTGTTTATAAGCTACAATATTGGTATGGTCGCGTGTTGTTTTTGTTTGAGAAGGTTGCAACCGGCTTACGTTTTATACAATTATACTTTAATTGTTTGAGATATGGCTAGTGTTTGTTGTTGTTGTTGGTTGTATTGTCTGCTTACTTACTACATGACCAATACCGTAGTCGTCATCGGGCCAACAACAACATAACAAAAATACAGCAGAACCATCATTTTTATTAGCACCACCAACAACATTTTTGAGTTATGTTCGCATGACAAGCGGCTTTTATTCAGTCAGGAAACGACTTTGCTTGCTGGCGGATGTAAGAACGGAAAGCGAATAAATATAGTAGAGCAAAATAAGTAAAATGTACTAAAAGATAACATTGAAATATAGTTACGCTTATGAGAAAAAGATTTTAAGAAAGTGTAAACAAATTTAAAAAATTTTAAAAACTCATTTATTTAATCAAATTATATAAAAAATTATTTAAATTTAACAAGAGAAATTGTGTGTTTAGTGAATTTTGCCTGTTCAATGCAAATGCAACAATTGCATTTCGCTTTAAGCAGATAAACGCCATATGAAAGTATCTCACAGTACGAGTATCTTATCAGTGTTGAAAGTGCTCGAGTGCTAAGCTACTGGAAGGGCATTGATAAAATGCTGATTTAATGTGTAAAAAGAGTTTGTCATTGCTATACAATTTTGTCATCACAAAAATAAACAAACAAATATTACGAAATTTTATTATAAATAATAAATAAATTTTTTTTTATATTCTAAAAGAAAACAACTTTTGACAAAAATAAAATAATTCAGAAAATACAAAACAAATAGAAGTGTTAATTAAAATAAAAAAAAAAATTATTGCAAAGTGCGTTTTTTAAATGAAACAAATTGAAATTATTACATTGCAGTAAAATTTAAAAAATTTTAAAAAAAATATTCTGTCAAATTAAAAAAAAAATATTTTTTAAATAGAAATTTCCTAAAAAATCAAACTTAAATTTTAATAAATTTAAGAATAAAATTGTGAACTTTAAAAAAATATATTGTAAACATTTTGCTTGGAGCCTTCAAGCGCGGATTATCATTAAAGGATTTCCTTGGCTTTGTGTATAAACATTCGGCTTACAGAGCTCATCTCAAGTGTTACTAAAATAAAGAAAAATTTAATAAATTAGTTATTAAAACTTAACTGAATTAACTTGTTTCATTTGTGACAAGTTACAAACAATTTAACCTCGCCATGGCCAATACAAAATCCGAAAATAATAAAACGGAAAATCTTTATATGCAATTGAACACGTCGGAACTGACTGCCATCATCATGAAAGGTGAGCTTACTTACTTATTTACTTAACTTACTTAATTATTTACTTACCTACATAATTACTTACTTACTTACACACATACATACTTTCGTACTTATTCCGTAACTGGTAAGCTTAATTTCGAAGCGTGTTTTTAATCGATTCTAACGCAATCAGTTTGTCGTCTTCTCGTTTAATAACAATAATAAATAACTATAAATTATTTTATATAATAGATTAATTAAAAATTTTATTAAACAAAAAACAAAAGTGGAAGTAAATTGGCCTTAGAATAGACGTAAATATTAACGAACACACTTAAGAGACGTTCATTAATGCGTAAATCTTCTTATAAGATATATAATTGTTTGATAAGTAAAGCTCCAATCTAATAAAAAAATATTCATCCATACAAAAAAAAAATTAAGTCGTTATATATTGAATATATATCATATTGAATTTGTGAAAATAATCAATAGAACAAAATAAAATTAAGAAAAGGAATTTTTTCTCAAATTTATATTTTAAAAAATTTAATTTCTATTCAAATTTTTGAAAATTTTATATTTTTGAAATTAAATTTAATAATTACAAAATTAAAATTATATTTATTAATTTTAAAAATATTGGAAAATTTTTATTATTACATTTTTAATAAACAATTTTTATTATTAAATTTTTGTACTTAGAATTTTTATTTTAAGATCTTAAATTAAAATTGAAAGTTTTTAAAATGAAAATATCTAAAATTGAAAGTTTTTAAATTAAATATATTCAAAGTTAAAAATATTTAAAAATGCAAATATTAAAAACTGAAAACTTTGAATTAAACATAATTAAAATTGCAAATATTTAAAATTGAAAATATTTAAAACTAAAAAATTTTAAATTAAAAATATCTAATACTAAAAATATTTAATATTAAAAATATTTAAAATTAAAAATATTTAAAAATGCAAATATTAAAAACTGAACATTTTTGAATAAAACATAATTAAAATTGCAAATATTTAAAATTGAAAATATTTAAAATTAAAAATTTTTAAATTAAAAATATCTAAAACTAAAAATATTTAATATTAAAAATATTTAAAATTAAAAATATTTAAAATTTAAAATTTTTATTAAACTTGATATACAAAAAATTTTAATTTTAGTTAAATTAAAGAAATTATTACAAATATTTTTTTAAGAATTGAAAAGAAAATTAAATGCTTAATTTAACGTCTTCAGTTTCAATTATAATACAAAGAAATTCTCTAGAATCCATTTAGACTTCTTGAAATAAATTAGAAGAATTTCTCCAATTTTCAATGTTTCAAATCTAATTTAAGTATGACTTCGGGACCATATGTTCCACTAAGATTTTATTGATGGAAGAAAAATATTTATTATTCTCTTAGGAACGTCAATACATAAAAAATTTTTGTAATTTTCTAAACTTTAAACTTTTTCAAATAATTTGATTAAACTATAAACTATATGTTTGAAACTCCCTGATTACTATAATCCGATTTCAACCGGAAGTTTTTACAATCTATTACCTATTTCTTACTTCAATAAGGTAAGGTAGAGTACCCCAGAAGCTGAAGTACTGACATTATTAGGTAAATATTGTCACTGCTCTGAGATTTTTAGTAACTCAAGTACCCAGAAATAATTCTATAAATCGTCTTTTGAGACTTAGAAATATTTTCAACATATTAAAACAAATGATAATGATATGAAGGGTTCTGAACTGAACACTAAACTGGGTTCAGTCTTCTTCTAAATACTAAACAACGTTTGAAATGTGTTTATAAAGCGAACCCGAAAGTTACAGAATTTTAAAAAAATTATAAAAAAAGTTACGAGAAGAACAAAATGTATAATTTTTTACAGAATTTCTAGAAAGAAGACGGCTGTAGAAGTAAAGTCAGTAATAGTATACATTATATTCAGCAAATAATAACATTTAAATAAAGAAAATTTTTTAAAAATCAAAAATTTCTCAACGAGATATATTCTGGTCTTCGTCTGAAAGTCTGCATGGCACTTATGCGTTTCAGTGTTAGATGTTAACACAGGAGATATTCCATAGCAATGCTTTGTTTCAATAGAAACTTAAGTTTATAACGTTTTTCATTATATTCTATTCTATTATATCTATTGCATAGTCTATTGTAGCTTTAGCAAAGTAGAATCTAAATTTGAATACCCTTAAATATTTTCATCTGTTTAAGGATTCTTATTACTTAGAGCATTTATGGGACTAAGATTCAATTGTAAGTTGAGTCTTAGCATTAGTGAAATGCTAACTCTGCTGAAAATAGTGCTCTAATTAAGCAAACTAAAACGCGTTACAACACTAAAAAGTCTAAGTATTTTGCGCAAAGTTAAAAAGTTAATATTGTTTTAGTGCAATGTATGGTATATGCAGTAGTAAATGTTCTTGTTTTAATATAAACTTTAAAATACGTTTAAAATATTAATATAAAATTTAATATTTTTCTTTAATTAAAATAATTTATTAGTTTTTTGTCACTATCTCGAATATCGCTTGATTAACTTTTGTAAATGATATATTGGATGCAATCTATTCATAGACTTACTTTCTACTTTTGTTATCGTCACATTTGCAATCTATATTTATTTAATTTTCATTACATTCAGTGGCGTATACGAGGGTAGAATTGGGGGTTTTAAACCCGATTTAATGATTTTTTATATGAACTGTGAATTAGACCTCTATATTCGCTTTTGATTGCATTATTATATACAATAAAGCATGACTAGCGTACTTATACTAGTTAATTAAACTTAGTTAATAACGAATATTTAAATATTATATGTAAATTTTTTAATAATTTGATATATATAAATCATATTTATATATATTGGCTTTATATAATATAAAATAAAGTTTTTATAATATTAATAAAATTTATGTAAAATTGAAAGGAATGCAATATATATTAATTTAAAACGTAAGCCCAATAAATTATTTCAAAAATCGCAAAAATAACGGGTTTTCAAGACGTACAAATGTCCATAGCGGACGGACAGACATTACAGTAGCTGCTTGTTATGTAATGATAAGCCTATAAAATTAATTATATAACGGTACAAAATCATATATAAAAAAATTTCTTTTTTAACGGGTCGTATGTTTAACACATAGAAATGATAAAAAAATTACACTTATTAGTTTGTTTCAAATATTTTATTTATAAAATAAAATAAATTAATTAAATTAAATTAAATATATATAAAAAAATATATATATCGAATATAAAATATATTTGTATAAATATATAATATAATATAAAAAAATGTATATGTATTTTAAACTTATTTTTAAATTTAAATTTTTTATTTTTAGTTTATGTATTTATGTTTATAAACATATAAAAATTGCTATTTGTTTTACAACATAATTCAAATTAATATTAATTATAATTAGTCTTCCATTTTGTTTTAGATACATTTTGTAAATGCAAAATGCGCTATAATAGATATGTTTTTAATCTAACAGAATAAAAGTTATAAACAGCTGGACTGTAAGTTATTTAGGCACATATTTTACATATCAATGTAAACTACAGATAGTATAGTGCCAAAAAACAAATTCCCCATATTATATTCAATTCCTTGGCATAGTTTTGTTTATGCTACCGGAAGAGACAGTTGTACTCTACAGGTTATGTGTTCCATTGTGCGTTCTCTGCAGAAAGTTTTAATGAGATCCTAATTTAACCTGGAGAGAGTGACATTATTCATTTATTTCAAGAATATTTCGTGGTTCAAGATACCAGTATACATTCTGTATAATAAAAGTCACATGGATGTATCCAATTCATTTTCCAACAATCGCAGAGTGAGTACAAATATTAAACACGGCTAAAGAATTTACGCTATAGGTGAACAACCTTTAGGTTACATAGATATGAATCTAAGTCTATTTAGACTGAGGAACTTGTCACTATTGTGTAACAAGTGGTGTAAACACTAGTTTCATTTAGTGGAATTAGTCGTTGGTGTAGAGATATATCTCATATAACTGACAGATATATATATCCAATGTCTGTCATAAAAGTAATTAGAGTGAAATACATGTAGATCAAAGTACATTAGTTTACATAGATCTAAATCTAAGTCTATTTAGACTGAGGAACTTGTCACTATTGTGTAACAAGTGGTGTAAACACTAGTTTCATTTAGTGGAATTAGTCGTTGGTGTAGAGATATATCTCATATAACTGACAGATATATATATCCAATGTCTGTCATAAAAGTAATTAGAGTGAAATACATGTAGATCAAAGTACATTAGTTTACATAGATCTAAATCTAAGTCTATTTAGACTGAGGAACTTGTCACTATTGTGTAACAAGTGGTGTAAACACTAGTTTCATTTAGTGGAATTAGTCGTTGGTGTAGAGATATATCTCATATAACTGACAGATATATATATCCAATGTCTGTCATAAAAGTAATTAGAGTGGAATACAAATATCTTAAGAGGTATTTTTGTTATTAAGTGAAATAATCACAATATTTGCCATTAACCGAAGTAATAGCATTTAGTAAGGAAGAAAATAATTCGGTAAGCAGAAGTTTAAGAAGTTTAAGAAATATGGCAACCGCACATGCCAATAAATTCTGAAACCTGTCAGCCACAATTTTTGCAAATCTGTGCAAAATGCATAAAACCTGCTAAACTAATTTTTTTATTTTACTTTTTGCATACTCCTTGAAAAATTTTGTCGTATTTTTTCTTTTTCTTGACTAATAAACTTGTTGCTTCAGAACGAACAAAACTTTAACCCTTTCGGGGTTTTTTGTTTTTGGCAAACTTTGTTGCATTCAGAAAATCGAGAGGCAAAGTTTGCTTTCCAAATTCTTGTGACTTCTTCTCCTTTTTTTTTTTAATTATTTATTTTTTGTTTTGTAAATAATTCTTTATTTTTAAAATTCTTATTTTTTGAAATTTTTTTAAAAAGTTTTGTTTTTCAATTTTTTTTTAAATGTCATGTTTTTTTTTGTTGGTGGCTAAGTCATTTTTTTAAATAAAATGCAAAATATCAAATTACACGAATTCTGTTAAGTAAGCGAGATAATATTTTTAACTTTCTACTTTTAGGGTCAAAAATGTTCGCACTCGTGTATGGGCGCCTTTGAGTTCGAGCAAAAGTGCTCACGTCAAATTTCAGGCAGCAGTTAAGGCCTTTTATGGCTGCCACCTGTTGGCACCTTAGCCTACCAAAAAAATAAAAAAATAAATAAAAAAAATTTGTAAATTAATTTTGCCTTAAATTCAAGAATGTTGCATTTTATATTTATATAAAATATATTGTACAATAATTAAAGGTTTATTTCAGTTTCTTTTTCTTTATTATTATTATTATTTTTTTTTTTTTGTTCTGTTAAAATACATTTAAATGCAATCGAATTGGCACATTGACTTCTCGTATTCCAGCTAAGTCAGTATTTTAAATCTTACGATTTTTCTGTTTTTTTAATTTATTTACTTTGTTTGCGTTTTAAAACAATAATTTAAGTACATATTTACATATATGTGTGTATAATTTTGAGGGTAAATGTCAATAACGTTTAAGTAATGAAAATTGTAAATTTTGTAAAACAGAGAATAATTTCAAGAAAGTGTGAAAAAAATATAATATAAAAAAGTCACACTTACAAAAGAGAGGTACCTGGCACTACAAACTGTTCACATGAATTATTTTCACTTACACATAATTATTTACAAATAACAATATATAACAATATATATAACTTATATATATAACTTTTTATATATATGTGTAGAAAGTATATTCACTGCCGAGGCCTTTCATTAAACTATCTAAAGATTTTAAAGACTTCCTCAATGTATTTTTTTAAAAATACCAAGCAAAGTGCTTTTTTCTCCATTTTATGTTATATAAACCCCAACCTCTCCTGATGCAATACAACTTATTGAACGCTTCTGTTGAAAAATTGTATATCCTATTACCAGAAAACTGTCTTTGATTAGATCGTAAATTACCACAGAGGTATTCCTTAAGTCCAAACCTTTTATTATTAATGTAGTAAACTCTTGGATTAATCATTAAGTGAGCTTTTGGCACAAGGCTGTCACTCCAACCTAACCTAACCTTACCTATTGGTGGTATGGCCTATTGATTTATTGTTCGTATTTTATTTTTGATTCAGTTCCTAATTATTACAGTTCAAAAGTTATTCATGGATTATTTTTAATTCATGGACATTTCATTAAGATTGGGCCTTGAGTTCACTTCATTAATAACAGCTAATGTCAACATGTTGTGTAAAAGATGTTGCTGGAATTTCACATAGTAACACAAAACAATGTTCTATAAATTATAACAATATATAAATTTCGAAATCTTTTTAATTAGAATATGTGTGTATAATTTATATAATATATAATTTATATAATATATAATTTTTTTCGAAGACATCTAGATTATTTTAACCGTCAATTTCATTTTTCTTAAAATGTTTGCTACATTATTCTTAAAACCGGGCACATCTCATTAAATGTTTTAATAGGATTAAAGATTGAATATAAAATACACCATTAAGTATAGAATAATCTTACGAGTATTCTTTGCTGAAAACTAAATTATCTACCATGCACCATTTTTTGATAATCGACTTTTGCAACGAGTCAAACGAGTTGCTCTGTTTCTATATGCAATGCACTTTTCCTTGACTTTGACAAAGAACAAAGCGAATAAAGCGTAATTCGATACTTTCTAACTAATCGCTATTGTTGAATAAGCGTTACGAGTTTCAATAGTTGAACTTGTAATATGAAAGCGAATGCATGCATATATAAAAATTGCTAATAATAAAAAAAAATTGCTTAGTCAGTCAGATTATAGGCTGCGTTGAACCACTTGCATTTATTTATTTATTCTTTTATTTATTTTATTTATTTTAATTTTTTTTTGTTTCATAATTCCAAAAATTTGTATATTGTATTAAACTGTTACGCGACCAGTATGAAGACTATTAGTTTGAAAAAAAAAAAATTTAAATATTTAAAAAATAATATTAAAACAATTTATTTAGTATTTCTTTTTGTTTGTTTTTTTTTTGTAAAAGAAATATGAAACTGAAAGTAGAGTAAACACACAAAAAACTGACCTTTGCTTTTATTTTGTTTTGATTATTTAAATATAATTATTAAAAGAAAAATAAAAAATAAAAAAATTCTTCTTCAACGGAACAAAATGTGTAACAAATGCATTTTTTTCATTAATTAAATTAATTTTTTTTTCTTCGAATTTTCGAATTAATAAAAGAATTAAATCATTTTTTTTTTAACCTGTGCTAAGGTTAAAGTACAAAAGAAATTTTTTTTGTTTTATAATGGCAAAAAAAAAAATGTTATATAAATTTATATGCTTGTTTTGTGTATGTTTTTGGGTCATTAAACGACAAAGTTTCGTATCGATTCATATGCAAAAATCCAAATTCAATTGCCGTAAAAATGTGCAAAAATCCAACCAAAAATAAACACAAATCTTTTTATTTTTTAAATTTTCGAATTTGTTGTTATTGTTATTGCTGTTGTTGTTGTTGTTGTTGTCATCATAAAAATATAAATTGAATTCAATTTCAATTAACAGAACACAAATTATTCTTAACGATACATACGTCTTTATACATGCCATTATGTCTGTATGTATGTATGCATGCACATGTATGAATGCATGTATGTGTATATTTCGGAAAGGAACGCGCAATTTCAATGCTTGAATAATACTCAAACAACAACAACAACAATAACAATAATAAATGTTTAAGAAAAATTGTTTATTTGAATCAAATTTACACCTGTTCAATGAATCTCATATAATTTGTTTCATTTACCACTGTTCAGCTACATTCAACATTTCCAACGTTCTCATTATTTTCAGTGTTTCAATCATTTTAACACTTTCATACGTTTCAACAGTTTTAACAGTTCCGACGGTTGTTTGGATCTCAGTGGCTTCTTGTTGGTTGGTAGTTTCCGCTTTTCTGGATTCATAATGGAAAAGATGATTTAGAAACAATTTTATTGTTATTGTTTTCATTTATTTTTTTTTTTGTTAATTTTTGTAAATAAAAAAAAAACAAAATGAAAAATTTATTAAATATTTAACTTTGTTTACAAAACCAATCCAAAAATAAAAAAAAAATTAAACAACAAAAATATTTTTGTATGTTTAATATCAAAAGAATTTTCGCTTCCTACTAAAAGTAGACACGGGCACTTACTCATGGTCACATCAGCATAACATCTGTTTCATTATCGTTCTGAGCTATATGCCGCCGATTTGTTGATTGCTGGTGTGAAAGATATATCACACACAATCGAATATGAGTATTTTTTTGAAATATATTTCTATTGTTTATATATTTAAATGATTTTAATTGCTGAACGTTGTTACATTAATCAGACTCCCACACGTTGTCAGTGGAGTTGATAGGTTATGAGTAATAAAAATAATTATTATAACATATTGTGGTAGTCCCCATTGGTTATGAGTAATAGTAATAATAATAGTCAAATTAAATGCAGTAGACACAAAATATCATTAGAATATTGATAGACTATAAAATGAAATAATAAGGTTCTAAGCTTTCAGTAGAGTAGAGTGAACTAATCCTTATATCCAGTTTAGTTATGTTAGATATTATAATGAATTCTTATTACATTTTATAATAATTTTGTATTTTATATTAAAATAGTTAGTCTCTAAGCGATTGAAAGAGACTCTAGTTCTTATTATTATTCTAACATATATATAATACTCATATATAAGAGCAGTAGGGATAATTCAACATTTATATAATTACTCTAAACCCGTTTGAAAAAAATAATATATAAATATCAAATGATGATTAATTAATGATTGTGTCGCTAGTTGTGACGATAACAGAGTCTCTTTTGTTTGACCAGCACATAACCGTCATTTTGCTACCCCCATGTTCGAAAAAATTTTGAAGATTAACCTTCCTTGTGAGAACCTTAAAAATTATATTTCTTGAGATGAAAATGGAACTTATGTATATAGTAACATTATGGACTCGGTTTCCAAACATAGCTCTGCACAGACAATATATATACTAATGTTTAGGTTGTATCTTGAGTGTATTCAATAATTAATATAAGAGTGAAATACCACATAAGCTACTCGATTGTTGAGAATCCTTATAATTATAATAAAAGATTTCTTGATTTGAGAACAAAACATTTGTTTTAAGTAGCATTTTTACTTCTTTTTACACAAAAGTGACATTTCCGACTCGGTTCCCATACTTACTACTAATAGGTTTAGTACTTGTTTGATTCAATTTTCGGAATCGTTGGTGTTTAATAAATAATGTACTCGCAGTACTGAAATATTTTATAAGGTACCTGATATTGGTAATCTGCTTCAATGCTGTATCTGTAAGTCGCTTAATTCTAATTTATTTTTACTAATAGTTCTAGCATATGATATAGAAACCATATGTCTACTACGGACAGACTTTCAATTTCTAAGGTCGCTATTGTATATTTTAGCTAATTGCTCAGAAAAATTTTGTATGGGTTTTTAGTAACTATATTTAACTCCATTTTTATGAGACTTAAAATATAAATAAAAAAATTTTTTACTGCATTTTTTGATTATTTATTTTAATTACATATATAATTATTAGTGCTTATAAACAGAAAAATATGGTGTATGGTGTTCATTTTTTAGGTGGGTGTTTACGATATTCATATTTATTGCGTAGTATAGTTCGATTTGAAAAATTTTAATTATTTTTAATTATTCATGCAAGTTTTTATTTTTTTATGAAAAAATAGTTTTAAATTTTCTGTTTGAAACATAAATTTTTGCAAAATAAAATTTTAATCCGCAAATGGTCGACAATGTTTTAGGGTTTAGAAAAGATTATTTTTATGTGAAATGTATTAAGTGAATGAGGATTATTTAAAATATATTTTATGAATCAAAAAGCACGTTCTATAATATTTTTTTTACTTATTTTAAATATTTGTTTTATACTGTATATACCTATACAATATATATGACAAACTTGATTTGTGAAATATTTTAAATAAGCAAATAAAATTTTTAAAAATACATATAATATCTTTATGAGTCTATATGTATGTATATGTATATATAATATAATATATATTTAAATAAAATAATATTAATATATATTTAAATAAAAAAATATAAATATAAAATATAAATATTGTTTATAAATAAATAAATATATATATACATCTATATTTATTAATAAATAGTAAAATATTACTATGGTACATTAGGACGAATGACTCAGGGACCACAAGATTGATCCCATCAAAAAATACATAAAGGATAGAGCCCTGAAATTATTTATGAAAACTGACAGATTTACTAACACCGCGTTATCGAATCTCAGAATGTTTACAGGCTCCTCGGGGAGGTATGCAGATCTGAGGTCATTTATTGCTTAGTCTCATGAAGTGTTAAACAATAATCCAGTCAAAACGTAAAGCGGGGTTTTGAAAATACCTCGAGTTAAGAAAGAGTAAAAGTACTCAAGTGCACTACCTCAAAGAGCTTCAATATAATAATTACGTATACTTAAATATTATAATTATATTATTATTATCTTAAATTATAAAAATATATCATATTAAAAATGTTAATCTTTTTTACAAAAATATAAAATATTGTTATTGAGTAAAACCTTTAATATCAGCCTTTATAATTTCATTATTTTCATAACTTTGAAAATAATTTTCATCTACAAACTTTTCCTCATAGTTAGTTATCTTCTGCGCTTGCCAAGCAATGGTCTAACTACAAATAGCTGCACAAATGTTTCGTATCACTAAAGTCATGACTTCCTAAACCCAATAAAGTATAAAATGCTAATTTACTTACTTCCTTATTCAATTTTCCAATAAACTCTCAACTCAGTGCTAAGCTATTTGGATCTTCAAAGAGATGATAAAACTAATTTGATTACACGAAAACTACCCTTCATAGTCTAAGACTGTAACAAATTGTGTCAAGTGCACTTTAACCCTAAAATACAAGACAAAAAATGCCTTACCCAAATATGGAAAATAAGTTTTCAACTGAAATTGAATTTATTAATTTTAAATCGTGCACCCAGTAACAGCTGACACAATTTCCAACTAATAAGCTTAGTAAAAAAAATCAACAATAAAAAAAAATATAATATATATTTTATATTTCACAAAAAAACAAACACCGCATAAAATCCGACTTCATATGAAATTCATTTCGTTCAAGTCCTGCAAATACGTGTTCACTTTAAAAACAGCATTGCGCAAACCCTAAACCAAAAATTTTTAAAGGATTAAATAGTATAAAAAAAACAAAATTGATTCTACAAAAAAAAAATATATTATATTGAGAAATGAAAGTGGATTTAAGAAATTAATGCTATCAAAACAACTGATGACAGTAAAATACAACGTAAATATACGCATACACATATATGCATGTGTAGGTGGAATTTTGTTAACCAGAGTTACCATAATGCCAACCCCAAACACTGCTCAGTTTGTGTGTGCTCAGTTGCCATCGCACTAACCGATGTGTCTGTCCATAAAATTTCAACCAAGCGTACAAATCAAATGAAGCTCGCACAACTATTTGTCGCCTGTCTATAGCAATTGTCCTTTACAAGTTCTGCTACTACTACACAAACACATATCCACACATCTAAACATCTACACATTCACACATACGCACATCCGCACATAATCAAACAAACGCATAGTGCAAGTTATCATCTATAGCCCATATAAACCACCCACAGTGTATGTGAAGCGCCAAATGCCACAATGCCACAATTTACGAGTGTATGGAAATATAACAAATCACGTATACAAATAAACACACAAACAAATAAAAGCACACACACACACTCACACACACAGATCAACAACAAATCACTAGCAAACAAATAACTACTTGCTCTTAATAAATAAATAAAAAAATTGTTCGTGTGAGTTTGCATATTTTAATAGAAAATCATTGACGACATCATCGTCATCATCTCATGCACATTAAAAGTAAAAAAATATATAAAAAAAAAAATAAATAAGTAATTCAACTACAACAATAAAAATAAAAATTAACAAACAAATTTTATTTAATTTGCAGCAAAGCAAATAAGATTTTTTTCTTTTTATACAAATCACAGCATCAATAAAAAAGGAGAAGCTTTTTTAATAAGAACAACAACAACAACAACAACGTAACATTGAAGTGCCGCCAATGTTGCACTTTAAATATTTACAAGTGTGCGCTCCGTGCCCATCAACAACATGCACTTATGTTGATAACAGCATCTAACAAATTTAGTCACAATTAACAATAGTTGTTGCTCTGCCGACATTTCCCCATACAACCAAACAACTCATTACACTACTGCAGCTGCTAGTTTTCTTAACCACTTTTTTTTTAGGGTTTTATATTGCTTTTTTGTACCATTTTTTGTTATTTATTTCACTACTCCTTCCTAGTATTCGCAAGTATGTATGGCTATTGTCATCAGTTACTATTTCAGTTCATTTGTCTGCATTATTATCATCATCATGTTTTCTTTTCCTACTGTCATTTTTCCTATTGTGTGTGTGTGTTTGTGTGTGTGTAGGTTAGTGTTTAGTAGCGCCTGGCATCCATATGGTGTGGGCGTGCAACATTTTTCTACACGCTGTCGAGTCGAGTGGAGCAGGGAGTGCGACAATGTGCTAGTGTCAAAGCATAAAGTTTTTTTTTTGCCATTGTTGCAGATTTTTATAATTTATTATTTATATATGTATATGTATATGTGTACTGTATACGTATACAGATACAATATACATTTTTCTATTCGTTTGTACTACACTATTTGAGATTTTATCTGAAATCAGTGATTCAACAATATTGTCGGCGCCATATCATATTTATTCACAACGTTCAGTTGGAGTTTGTGTACTTTTTTTTTATCCTTGATTTATTTGCATTTCATTCTCCGCTCTTTTGCAAAAATACCCACTATAAATGTATGATTATTTATATAGTCTATCTAAAAGCATTTGCATTTCTAGTATAAAATTAGAAGGCTATAAATTAAAGTACAAATAAAAACAACAACAAACAATCTGCTGTATATTTTGTCAATAAATTGTTTGCAATTTAAATTTTTTTACTTGTAATATATAATAAAAATAACGACTGAATGATAAATACCATATATGCCAGTACATACTATTACGACAAGACACAATAGTCCATCAAAGGATTCAGTATTACGAACGTAACAATGTTCGAGCCCATCGAATGCTATTACTACAACTACTACTATTTAATTGGTTAGAAAATTTGATCTTCCGGATGGAGTTCGAAAGTTTCAATTAAGTGAGCATGCCATTGTTAATTTCACAACACAATACAATAGAACGTTTTGTAAATATACCTATAGATTCTTACAATAAACCCATAAGAATGTAAATACTATTTAGACATCTAAATCTTTTTAACGACTTCTAAGTCCTAATTATTATTAGAAAGTATAATGACCGATTAAATATATGAGCTGCATCAGGCCGAAACTCGGTAATAAGTTGTTTGAAAGTAACTTTTAAAAGATCACTGGAATATTTGATAAAAATTCCAATGGAACGCGTATCGCTGTGGTAACTTTTTGTTCCGCGGTTTGCGTACAATTTAGAAACCTTAGCAAGAAACTTCAGCAAGGGACTTTAGCAAGAGACTTCAGTAAGAGATTTTAGCAAGGGACTTCAGCAAGAGACTTTAGCAAGAGGCTTTAGCATGATACTTCAGCAAGAGTCTCCTACAAGGGACTTTAGCAAGAGACTACAGCAAGAGACTTCAGCAAAAAATTTCAGTAATTAACTTTAACAAAAGACTTCAGCTAGAGACTTCAGCAAGAGACTTCAGTAAGAGACTTCACCAAGAGACTTCAGCAAAAAATTTCAGTAATTAACTTCAACAGAAGACTTCAGCTAGAGATTTCAGCAAGAGACTTCAGTAAGAGACTTCAGCAAGGGACTTTAGCAAAAGACTTAATTTTTACGGATTTACACACTTATGAATTTTAAAAAGAAAAACGTTTTTTTTTTGTTTTGCGGATTGGGAATAAAGCAAATACACGTGACAAACAAACCCATGGGGGGTATAAATTTTTTTGACAAGGGTTACCCCTTTCTATACACACCTTTCTTTTCTATATAATTGTATTTTATCTTATAACCTACATCCTTGCAAAAAGCAAAAATAAAAATCGAAAATGATCAAAAATCGAAACTTCTACCATAAAAAACTACAGCACGGCGACTACACGCTTTTCATTAAAAAAAATACATTTTTTCAAGTGTTTTTCAGAAACCTTAAAGTGCAACACTATTAACAACAACAACAAAAACAAATATAATAATAATAACAACACAAAGGAAACAACTATTAAAATATCACTTTGAGTGAACGAGGCGAGCGCATCCTTTGTTGCTGTTTGTTTAAGTTGTGTTTATTGCATTTTATCGTGCAAAAGTTCTGCATTTCTTTTGAATAAGCATGAAAATCAAAAAAAAAAAAACAAACACTCCAGCAGGAAAAACGACTCAAATAAAGGCTGAATAAAACTGACAAAAAAAAACATTACGAAAACTATACACAACATCCACATACACATTTACATAAATGTATGAATGACTGAAGGAAAAAATTACAAATTATTTTTATGTACGCCTGCCACCCCTTTTTTAAAATACCCACAAACATACACACACACACTTACATTTATATATACAAGAAAAGCACCCAAATAAACTTGCACACAAAGTGAACTCATCGAAACGCACAAATACAAAAGGCAACATTGTACTACAGACTATAGTACACTTCTGCCCACCCGTTAAAACACTTAATGGTATTTCCCTTGCGGATGAATATATTGTCGTCGTCGTCGCCGTCATCGTCGTCGCAGTCGTCGCATATCACAGCTGTACAAGCAATCAATGACACTCGTCGGTTGGTCTGTATTGTTGTAGCACAATTATACATTGGATATGCATGATTACAATGCGGATAAGGTTTTGGGTATCAATATGGGTACAAGTATGGTTATAACAACCACACAACAACAACAACAACAACAACAACAACATCAATGAAGGAAGGCAAACAAGAAAGTACGGTTACAGTTATACATTTGCATCATCAACTTTATTAACAATCTTCTCCCTCTTTCCACCCACTTGAAACTCACAGCAAAAAAAAAATCCACTGCGGGTTCGGTTGTTACGCGTACATTGCTATTATGCTCGTATATACGTGTGTGTGTATGTGTGTACTAATGTACTAAGGCATTTGAATGAAGTTTATATATCAATTCATCAGCTTCACATTTTGCATTATAAATATTTGTCTGCGTGTATATTTGTGTGTGCGTGTGTGTGTTTGTTTGTTTTAGTTGTTTGTTTATTTGTAGATTGTGCTTGCGCTATCCTTTTTGGTTGTACTTTACTTGACGTCGTTGTTGTTTTTTTTATTTGGTTTGATTTCAAAAACAAATTTCTTGCTTCCGTCTGCCATAAAGTCTCTTTGTCATTTCGCTTGAATTGCTACTGATGATGTATTTTACTGGTTGTCAAAATTTTTTGTTCTTGTTTTTGTTTTTTGTATTTTGTATTTGTTATTGAAGTCAATAGCGTGCGTTACTAGTTAATCTTAAAGGGGATATGCAAACTGTGTGGCATCAACGATTAGTTGTTCTAAATGTCAATTCATGGAAATGCATCTTCAGAGTTGTTGTCAAAAACCTAAGTCAAGATAACATGTGAAGAAAATTTCAAAATTTGTTATTCGCTAACGGTACAAAACAATATATAAGGTATTGCTATAATCTTTAGTATAACTAATAGTTATTTCATAAAATCAATATAATATGTTGCAAAAAACGATGTTAATTTTGAATTTTATAAAGTTTAGAGATTACTTAATTTTCACTATGGCTATCGTCTTCTCCCAATAGGGCATATGACTTCTACCATTACTTTATATATACTTACAGTCTCAGCATATCTCTTCTAGGCGCTTCTTTATAACCTAGACCTTCCACCAAAGATGCAAACATTTTCTGCCGTGGGTTCCACCAGCGGGTACTGCACCAAACACCTTTCTAGTCGAAGCAAATGCAAGAAATTTGCACGATATAACCAGACTAGCACGACATGACCAATATGGTATTTGCTTAACCATTTGTCAAGTCCTACAAATCTTTTCAATTAGTATAAGTTCACATCTTTATCTAATTCTCTAGAAAATAATGTTCTAAATGCTTTTTGTTAATTTCATAAAAACTAGGACAGCGACTAAAAGATCTGAGGGTATAAATTTTAAAAGAATTCTTAACTTCTTATTTCTTTTGTAGTTGTAAATAGTGGCTTTATCTTTTCGTGATTATTTAACTTAGCTATCCCTACATATTTGCACAAATATTTTTTTATATATCTCCGAAAGTAATATGGAAAAAACTCATAAGTTGGTTATCGCTTTCTAGCTCTAACTAATCGCCATAATGTTATGCTATTTTACATATATTATTGGATTAGATCTTGTTAAATATAAACAATTAAACAATATATTTTCATATTTAATATTCCCATTTAATACGCCAGTGTCTAATATTTACTTGGTTACAGCAGTGGTGGTGTGTACAATTTTGAGGTTATGGCAATGTTTACTTCTAACGTCAACAGAAGTCAGTGTCTCTTTTTAGAGCGAAGACATCAAAACAAAAAAAAAAGATATAAATCGAATAAAAAAACGTCAGAAAATGATTGCGTTTTGGGCGCCATTTGGCAATCACATTAGTTGGGGTTTTTGTTTTGCGCTTGGAGACGCATGAAAATATCCATGCGATTACAAGCATCGTCATGGATCCGCAGTACAATTCAAAGCTAAATACGAGAAGTATATGGACAATCGGTTGGTTATTTGGTTTGATATGGTATGGTATGGTACTGTATGGTGTGTTGTGGTGTGTGGTGTGTGGTGTGTGGTGTGTAATGTGGTTTTGTGCGGTTGCTAGTTGTGCTACTCGTTGGCTCGTTCTGTGCTATGTAAGTGATTTGTGTGCTTTATGCGATATCTCTCTACTATCTTCTTTAAGTTTAAATGGCAGCAGCTGCTGCTGTTTAATGCTCGTTGAGTTGGTCGTTTCTACTCCATTTTTTTTTCTTTTTGTTTATTTTTTTATATAAATTTTTGCAAATTTTTTTCCTTTTACCCCTACAAATAACTACAGTAGCTAGTATTCGTACACAGTGTAATAATACACAATCCGGCGGAGCCTTTATTATGTGCGGGTCTAAAAGTCGTTATGTCTGAGTCGTGTCAGTTAGTGGGTTTAGTTACTTACGTAGATTTTTTTTTAGTTTGGTTTTGCATTGTTCTCAAGAAATATTCTTATTTGTTTTTTTTTTCCTTTTGGAATATTTTTTTTTTTGCAAATTTTATATCTTGCATATTATTTTTTTTAGTGTATGTAGTGAAGATACTGTAGTGATGTCTGCTGGTGTTAGTGTTGGTGTTGGGTAAGTACCTCCTTAGCATTTGAGTTTTCCACAATTTGCCCGGCGCATTTATGTGTGGGTTTGGGTTTTTTTTGTGGATTTTGGCGCCATCTGTTCGATAAAAATCCAACGCAAAGTTACTACTTTCCTATGCAAAACCATTCATTTTCTTTTTTGTTTTTCTCGTTTTGCTATATTTTTCTTTTATTAATGTGTGATTCACGCTTAGCTTAGCTATGGCTTGATAAATTCATTCCTGTCAGAATAGCTATAATTTTTTTCCCATTCTAAAAGCATCTGATTTTTTTCTGTGCTCTCTATTGTTTTGTGATTTAGACTTGAAGAGTTCGAGTTACTCGTTACTCGTGGAATGTGCAGTACTCGTATAAAGATGTTTGCCACTGATAGCTCCATGAATTATGGAAAAAAAAGATATGAAAGTTAAAAAATTATGTATGGCATGTTGTTGTGGGAAGGCGTGTTAAGTAGTATCGAACGAAATGGTTGGTTTCTTATTTGATTTGAGCAGCTGTGCGTTTTTAATAATAAATGTGATTGGCGTTTTGAAATAGTTTAAGTACCGAGTAAATGAACCAACGAACAAATGTACAAAGCGACAAACATTACAGATTTGTGTAAAATCTGTGCAATTTTTTATGTATGAATTTATAGCACTTATGTGGTTTAGTAATAAAAAAGTTGATGGCTTATAATGAATTGCGAGTTGTTTGTGTATAGCGAGTAATTTATTCTTGTTTGACAGTTAGAATAGTGTAAAATTTACTAGGTTTTGATATCACAGTAGAGCTATGGACTACAGTTGAAGTATCATATTAGCTACTTTCAAGCAGTTATGATATTTTGCTACCTCAGATCGATCTCAGTGTATATATCAGAAACGACGACTCTGTTTTGGTAAGTAAAAGCCACTTATTGAAGTTGTGAAATCAAACTAATTTATTAGTCGAACAGTTGATTGAGGAGCGGAACACTTTGACTATAGTAGAGCTATTATGTTAGCTTCTTTCAAGTGCAGATAATATTCCGTCACTATAGATCGTTCTTAGCTGGCCTGCCAGCAACCTTGAATTTGTTCTAGTAAATAAAGATGACTTTCTTTACATTTTGTAGTTGTAAGACCCAGCTAGATCTTTAGTCTAGGAGTTAATTAAGCTTAAATTATTAGAAAAAACAATACTATATTTGTAATTGTTAGGATGAACCTATTGTTTAGCTTATCAGTTTGCTTTTATTAAAATTATTACTAAAACGGGTATATGACAAGAGCGTAATAAGGCTGAATAAAGTAGATCTGAGTAGAAGTCAGCTGGCGCAAGCAATAACTGCTCACAAAGACAAAGTAAAGGAATAGCCATCTGAACCAGTGCTTGAATTACTATTAGGGATCCTGACCTGAAGTAATACTAACTTAGTCCAGATGTAGAGCAAGGTCTCTTGAAATGAAAGGAAGGAGTTAAGTTTATGTAAGCTGGGAACTCACAGTGGTCAACTCAAAAAAAAAATATTATGATAATAATATTAAATAACTAAAAAATATATAAAAAAAATGTTCCATTATTTTGTATAAAATTATATAACTGTTAAGTTTTGCTCAATATATTTTCAAAAACTAATCGATTCTGCATTTTAACTAGTATTCCAGTATATATACTCTATATTTAGGCATTTGAAAATGCCACAACAGATGTTTCCCAACACATAAATATTGCCACGTTCTATACATATTTTTAACCAAACATCTAGAAAAATGAATTAAACCACCAAATACCCATATTAAATGCTCGTTAAAGAAGTAATCAAACGAGTAACTAGTAGTCAGTGAAATATGAATAAAACATGCAATGATGTTTAACATGAAACCTATAAGCTCTGTCCACAAATCATTGCTAATAACTGACATATAAAATAGACAACAATATTAATAAACTTTTCAACAACAACAAAAGTTTATGCAATTTATTTTTAAATGCAATATAATAACTTGTAACTCATAATTCCCAATATTGGCATAAAATTTATATAAAAAAAAAACATTTAAAAAGCAAACAAATCAGTCTCATATAAAGTAGTAGTAAAAATGCAATCGCAACAATAACAGCAACAACAACAGCATAGCACAATATTAACAGAAATAGCAACAATAAAATTAATAGCAATAGCAATAGCAACAGTAGCAATAACAGGAGCAAAGCAGTGACATTAACAGCAACAGCAGTAACTGAACATTGACAGTGCCAATACAACAGCTTAAGGAATGTGCCCATTTTTCCAATATGGTGCAACATAAAATTCCATTTACAATTAAATAAGGCAAAAATGTATATTAACTGGCTCTCTCTGTCCTAGGAATAATACATTTGCACAAACACATACACACACTCATATATATTTGTAAATACACAGCTCGTACGATAAAATAAAGTTTTAAATGCTTCGCTTATACAAATGAAAATAAAAAACAAAAGAATAAACACAAAAAAAGGCTATAAATATGGCTTATGTCTGTTTGTCTCTCTGTCTATTTATGCACTTTACACGCTCGCTTACTTTGGGTATGGCCTTTTTATAAGTTCATGCTTCCTACTGTTTAAACTTTAATAGATTGTTGTGTAAATGAGCATATTGAAAGCACACAAGCACACACACATATAAATGTATGTACGGTACATAGTGCGTGTGTGAAGTGCTGACAGTGGCAGTAGCCCCAATGGTCACGGTGGCATTAAATTAAAAGGAGTTGCAATCAAGGCGCCACACTGTGTGCCACTGTTGCAAAACGATATGTGAATTGTGTTGCCTAAAAGCTTAAATGGAAATTGATTTTTCCTCAACTACATGTGTACATATGCACAACAGTGTGTGCGCCTAGTGTGTGTGCTAATGTGCGTGTGGTATGTATTATCTATAAATTGTTATATGTAGTTAGTTGGCTTTACTTTTGTTTTTGCTATTGTTTTTTTGTGTTATTGAATTAAAGCAAATAGGTGTTAGTTCCTTTTACTGTTAAGAAATTCATTCCTTTTTCTTGGGCTTATTTTATATGTATTTGTAATGGGAAACATTGTTATCGTTTTAACTAATATTGATTTTATGGGTATGGGTAGGGGTAATAGTATGCCATTAGCTATCAAATTGTATGTATTTTAAGGATATTACTGTATCAAAGAAATATGATTTTATATATTTAATTAAAGTCAAAACTTTTCATTTACTATAATTGGCAAAAGATTTGTTTCCAAGAATTTGTTTTTAAAGATTTTACTGTATCAAAGAAATATGATTTTATATATTTAATTAAAGTTAAAACTTTTCATTTACTATAATTGGCAAAAAATTTGTTTCCAAGAATTTGTTTTTAATATTCCATATTTTTAAAATTGAAACCATTTTAATATTTCACAAATTTTCCTTAATAAATATACGAGTATTTACACATAAATTGCCGACAAATGCATTTTTGAAGAATTTTTGAATAAGAAATCTATATTTTACAGATTTTCCTTTATCATTATAATTACAAACTTATATATAATGAAAATGATTTTTTGAGAAATTGCTGAATTAGATATTTATATTTCGGTCAATTTAAATATATACGAAATTTATTTATGAAAATATTTAATTTATATAATTAAATATATTTGAAGATTGAAAATAATTGTAATATTTAAAAAAAATTTGTTAAAACTTTTGTAGATAGAAACGTTTAATAAACGTTCTATCTAAATTATCTTTTAATTCCTACAGATAACTATAAAAAATGTTATTTTGTTTAATTTCAACATGTTTAAATCAAAATATATACAAGCGAAATTTATTATTAATAATTTATTATTAATTATTTATGCTATGCACATTTACATTTAAAATAATGTTATTTATTACTTATGTTATGTACATATACACTTTTACATTAATAGTAAAATAATGCACTCTTTTTGATTTAACATTTACATTACAGCTTGAAAAACAAAGCGTTGCGAAATTTCTTAACAAAAATAAATATACGGTAAAGTTTAAAGTGCTAAGCAAGTTAAGTTTATACTGTATTATTAAGTAAAATATATTATTATCACAGTTTTTATTATTTTTAGCATTTATATGGAAAGTTAACAGCTGTATAATTCACAATTCTATTTTTAGTATAAGGTTATACCATACAAGTAACTAAATTGGTTGAGAAATTTAAGATCCTTAACCTAGTTTCGATAAATTTGAAAGTATTTAATTTAGGCATAGAATATCTCATCAGGTACAAATGAATAAGTAATTCTGAGGCGTTTTTAAATACAGTAAAAACTAATAATTACATAATTGTATAAAGAAATGAATAAGCATTAAGAAAGTTTATTCATTTCATATATGTATATTAGAATAAAATCTTAATTTAGAAAAAAGAGTAGCTCTCCATAGAATTACCTAAATTGTATATGATCAGGTTTTAAATACTGTTAACTAAAAAATTGAAAAATGTCTAAATATTCTTAAACGAAATATACTTCAAATTTAAATTAAATAAAAAAAAATAAATAAATTTCATGTATATTAACATACTTTACAGTCGCACAATAACAGATCAATAACAGCGGTAGCTTTACAGTGCGTTATTAGTTACAATAACTGTTTTTCAAAGTTAACAGCTATTAACTTGTATGCATTACGTATGAGTAATTTATGAATGAGCCACATTTAAAAATAAAAATCAAGCAAATAAAATAAAACATTCATTATTTATTAAAAATTTAATTAAAAAAATAATTAATTATAAATATAATTTATTTAACAATTTTTTATTTATTAAAATAATAATATAAAATAATTATTTTTTTAAATATTAGAATAATTAAAAATAAAAAATGAAATAAAAAAATTTCGTCATATATT
Source organism: Teleopsis dalmanni (assembly GCF_002237135.1). Taxonomy (NCBI): domain Eukaryota; kingdom Metazoa; phylum Arthropoda; class Insecta; order Diptera; family Diopsidae; genus Teleopsis; species Teleopsis dalmanni. Next base: position 6,780,398 of record NC_051848.1, read on the forward strand.
AAAAATAATTAAGTAAGTAAGAATTATAAATAAAATCAATTTTATAAGAAAAAATAATTATAAGGAAATACAATCTTTTTAATTATATGTGTAGAATATATGCATGTAAATTAGAATTTATTAAAATATTTATTTAAAAAAAATAATTAATTATAAATGTTAACTAATTTTGACCAGTAATTATAATAAAACAAACAAAAACAAAAAATGAATAAAAATAAAAATTAAGTAAAACAAAAATAATAATTAAATTTATTAAAATAATTAAAAAATATTACTATTTATTAAAACTAAATAAATTGTAGTAAAAAATTTAATTTAAAAATTTATATAAATATTTAAATAAATATTTACATATATTATTCTAAAATTTAATATATATTTTGAGTTTAATTTTATTGAAATAAAAAAAATTCAATAAAATTTTTTTTAAGAAAAATTATAATAAAAAACATATTACATATGTAAACGATTCAACGATTCCCTTGCCATTTTAAAACAAAAAAAAAATTTCATTTCTTATTAATTTGGCATACGTAAACACATAATCATTGCAAATTACCAACAAAACAAAACAATGAATAGAAGAAGCAACACATCAATAGACAGACGGCAAACAATTTAGCATTCTCCATGCCTACTCTCCTCAACTTCATTACAATCTCTGCATAATTCCTTGAAATTGCCGCGTTTTGCCGCCTCTTCAAATTTACCAGCTTTATTGGCAATAAACCTATCAATTAGCAACTTGCATACAGGCTGGCTGTAATGCAAATTTTAATACAACAATAATGAAATCAATTATTGCCTTGTTATGAGAAGAAGCACAGAAGCAAACAACAATTGAAGCAGCAATAACAACAACCACAACAACCACAACAACAACAATAAATCGATAACCACGTTAACTCTGCGGCAGACATTTTTCCAAATTAATTATAAGCGCCACACATAATTAAGATTCAATTCCATACCGAGACGCATAGACATAGACATATTTTGTAAATCAGCTAACAACAACAATAACAGCAACAACAACAACAACAATAACACCAATAATACCAATACCAACAGCTATTATGACAACAACAGCAACAGCATTAACAGAAATAATATTGCGTAGGGCAAAAGTATGAAGTAGAGCTTACAGCAGAGTTCATATTGTTGTTGTTGTCGTTGTCATTGTTGTTTATATCATTGCAATGCACATAGCTTTGGTAAGATTTGGTATTTCGCTCCAACTCTTTCAATTGCAAGCGAATTTATTACACTAACAACAAAAACAAGAAACACTCTTCAACTGAAAAAGCTTAAACCAAAATAACAACAATAACAACATTTAAAACAACAACGAGTGTAATTGTAACTAGAGTACGTGCCATCATTTTAATGAAAATGTTACTTTACACTACAGCTTAATGCCCTAATTGTTCTTGTTGTGGTGGTTGTTGTTGTTGTTAATGCTGTTGCTATGTTTTTGCGGTTTTTATAGTTATTATTACTACTAATGTTATTTCATAGTTGTTTTTGTTTTTGTTTTTGCTTGTATGCATTTTGTTTTCTTTATATGTTAGTTACAGTGTTGGGGTTAATTTCTTTCTGTAATACATTGTCATACTTCTTGATGTATGTTTAGTCAATTGCTCTACTATGGTGTAGTAAGGAGAAATGTGTGGAGTGTGAAGGAGAAATTCAATTATATGCATGTAAATATATGCATGTAAATTGTTGTTTAAATTGTATTAATTGCAATTTTGTTTTGTTTTAATAACAATTAAAATATCAGTTATTTTATAAATAATAATATAAACGTTTAAACAAAATAAAATTAATTTATAATGAATTAATAATTTACAATGTCATTTCAGACACAAAAAAATAAGTGAATATTATTTAAACAAATACTGAATATTGAAAAATTTTTACGTAGCAATTATTTTTAAAAATATTTTATTCTTCAACTCTCCAAACTTCAACAAATGAATCAGTAGACGCACAAATTACGCACAACTGTCGACTCTTCGACAAAATGTCAATTTATAATACGTTATGAGCTGAACAGTTGTTGCAAGTAAAAACTGGTAAAAACTTTTTCAAGTTAAAGTTAATAAATTAACTTGACTTTATATATAACATATATATTTACTGTTAGCAAATTTTAATTTACTAATTTAATGATTAATTTATTGTCAATTATTGTTTTTGGTTTTTAAAGCTTTTTTTGTTAGTTGAACTTTTCAACTTCTGTGCCAAAAAGATTAATGATGCACATAATTTGCACATACATAAAACATATGTAGACTCAGTTTCTGCGATGTACGTGTGTATGAGTGTGTGCTGTCTCTCAATCTGTTCCGTTTCCCCTTCTGACAGTTCTGACTTCGCATAACCATAATAATTCATATTTCATATAAATTCACAAAAAACGAAAAAAAAACACAAAACCAACAAAAAATGAAAAATTGTTTTAAATATAAAAAATTAAGTGTTTTTTTTGGATTTTTTTTTTGTGGCAACGAAACAAAATGAAACATTTGCACATCTGTTTGATAAAGACGTCGAAACCGAAAACAGAAAGTCCAAAGAACAAAATATACAAAAAACAACTGCTGTTCGCAATCTCAAAACTACAAGAAGTGAAACGATTCAATATGTCAATTTGACTGACTTGACTGACTTGACTTTGCAATCAGTTTATCGCAACGAACTCTTACAACCAACCAACAACAGCAGCAAATATACTGACATGAGCAACATTGCTATTACTGCTGCTGTTGCTGCTGTTACTGTTGTTTTTGTTTCTGCCGTTGTTGTTGCTGTTGTTGATGTTGATGTTGATGTTGCTGATAATGTCTTTTGTCAACAATTTGAAGGAAGCAAAGAATTTTTCGCTTTTTTTTTTAAATGAGAAATATTAAGATTTTAATAGGTAATTTCAATCTTTTTTCTCTTAATGTTTATACTGAATAGTAAAGATATTTTTTCCAAAATGCGTTTAATATGAGATGACAAAAGATATGACAAATAAAACTAAAATTAATTAAAATTTCTTTAAATGTATTATTATAAAAAAATACTTTAATTTAATTAAAATACTTTAATTATTTAAAATATTTTTTTTAAATATTTTTTTAATTTTTTTTCAATTTATTATTATTATTCAATTTATTATACTATCAAAATCAGTTACCAATTATATAAAATAAATGTAAAACGTATACATAGTTAAGTCGCGCTTGTCTACTATCACTTTCACCACTATATCGGTAGCAAATATATAGTAACTAACTATCTATAAGAGAGATAGATACTCTTAAACAGAAAGTTTAAGTATTCGATTGCACATGATATTCTACAGCGTAGGCCCCATTCGTTAATACCATGCTCATACCATACTTTCCCTTTCAGTTCTCTATCGTACATAGCTTTCCACAGCGTAGACCCTAATAATTCTTTTTTTGTATATCAAATTTTTAAATCACAATATCTGTTATGTCGACGCGTATGGCACGGTGATACACAAATTCACATCCACATAAGATATCAACAGCAGATCGCAAAACTATAGCTAAATCAGGACGCTATAGTTTCACTTTTAATATTCTATTGTCCATGGTATTCCACAGCATAGACTGTGGTCTTTATGGTGAGTTTTTCATATCCTAGTTATCCTAGTTGTACATAGCTTCCATTAGTATGGTTCCCAATAAATACTTTCTTTAATTTTAAGTTTTGTTTAAATTTTTTTTATTAATACGAGTATAATAAATCTCTTTGATATTTCCGAAAAAAAAACCATTTTTCATATTTAAACAAATGTTAATTTGTAAATTGGTTTTTCCGAGATTCATTTGTTATAAATAAATAAGTGTGTGAATATTATTCATTGACTGATATGGCGAATGAAGAAATCTGAGAGCCACCTAAACTCGCAAGAAGTTCTCTTACTCATAATATATGAAAGGTTAAAGTCTAAACTAAATTTCAATTAATAAAAAATTGTCGCCATCTGCATACAAACACAACGAAGGCAATTAAGCAGTTCAATAGAAAAGTGTATCTGTATCTGTATCTACAATTGTGACTAAAACTCGGCATAAGTTCATAGGCACCATGTGCAAATGCTTTTACTTCTTAAGTAAAATACTTTTCTTACGATTTTGTTTTTTATTCTAGAATTTCATTATATATTTGAGAGTATATGTTTCGATTTTTTTTGTGGTGCTTTGCACTTTTGATTTCTTTATTGTTCAATTACCTTACATTTGCATGCGCCACGAGATACAGATACGATTACAATAAATAATAGTAACAGCAGTAAAATCAATTAAAACTGTCAATAGCTTTGGCGCCAACCATAATTTATTTGAATTTAAACTTTGTGGATATTGGAGAGCTGCGGCTATTGTGGCCGCTGCGGTAGTTGCGACACTTGTGACAGCGAAGTCATCTGCACATTTGAAAATTAATTAAAACTTAAGTTGCTTAAACTTACTTGATTGCTAAATTGAGCTGTAGATTGCTGTAGATTGCGGAATATGAGATGTGAAGAATTTCGAGAATGCCCTGTTGTGGTGCAATACTTAAGATATGACTTGCAGAGATACTCGCACTAATCTGTGTTACTAGGAATTCGCTGGTCATGAAATCACAGACTAAACTAAACACAAAGTGATATACCTATTCTAATAATAATGCTCAATGGTGAGTTAGCTGCCATCTTTTATTATGTCATTTAGAAATTAAGTTTAAGTACTTGAACTTGCTCGGAATTTTAAACTCATAGTTTGAAATTTATTTTAATATGAAATTGAGAATATAAACTTGGGTAGAAGAACTTCGAACTTTAGTCGTTGGCATTGATTTCTAGTGTGTTTCATAATCGAAATGCGCAGCTAATTTCATTCATAAATAATTCTAATAATTGAGTAAAATTAAAATTAAAATATTGTACAATTACTATAAAAAAATACGTTTCAGAAATTCCCAGACTGATAAGATTGTAATATACTCTATATGTATAATGTATTGAAGTACGTACAAGAATTCAAGCCTGTCTTGCCGTTCAGTCAGATTGTATAATGAGAGGAACACATGCTCTGTAAATTTATAGTAAAAAAAAAACAAAATTATCTATAAGTCATGAAGCTGAGAAACGTGTTAGACACAAAAAAAATAACTCACAATTGATAACCTTTTTCACACCAAAATACTATACGCCTCTGAGCTGATACTCGGTATTAGATTTGAAAATTTCATGATTAAAGATATTTTCACTTGAAATATTCAAGATACTATAATTTTCATGCACGTTTTTAATAAAAATTCAATAAAAATAAAAAAGAATATTAAAAATAATACAAAACAAGTTATATCAAAAACTATTAAAAATAATACATAAAAAAAAAATTTAAAGAAAAAAAAATTAATAATTAAAAAAAAAAAATTTAGAAATAAACATTTTATGTCCAATGAACTGCTTTGTAACTGTATCTGCTTTATATAGAAAAGTGATTAATAGAAAAGAAATTTCATTAGAAAATTTATTTTTATAAAAATTTACATATAGTAAATCATTTATATTATATGACTTAATTATAATTTTAGAAAACAAATTTCCAATAAAAATAAATCTTAGTAAGAAAAAATTAAAATTAAAATTAAAAATAAAAATAAAATACAATAAAAGAAAAATATTATAAAAATAATTGCTAATAAAACAACAAACTAAAATAATTATAAGCTGGAAATATAAAAAAAAATTTTTTAAAACTTATTGAATTGCCTATTTGCTCTCTCTTTCTCTCTTTCCCTTTCTACGTCTTCTTCCTTAACCATCCTCTCCATATGACAAGAAAAACAAAACTTTATTTACTAAAATAATTTAACTTTATATATTTACAAGATACTTTGTGCTTGACATCAGTAATATCAATAGATTTATATACATATTTTTATACTTATATATTTAAGATTAATTGAGTTATGGCTTTTTAATAGTTGCAAGTGCTGAAGTGTATTTATAATGCTAATTTTTACAATTTGCAATTAGTTACAGAGAGATAAATCTAAACACACTTACCTAATCACAAGTCATTGAATTTATCATACAAAACTATAAACAAGTAAGTTGTACATATATGCCTATAAATATTTAGGTGTAGGCTATACACTGTTATGTACTTTATAAAATGTTTGCAATATTAAATAGTACATTTAAGTTGATTGCATATATCATATATTATAATATACTTCGTATACTATGGTATATTACATATAGCATAGAAATTCGGCTCATATTTTCTTAGCAGTCAGATCAAGAGCTATATTGCCCCTAGGCGCCAAATGTAGAAGCTGCGACTTGGTACATAGAAGAAATAACTAGGTTAATAAATGTTCTAACGGAACACTTGACTATAAGCCGTGGAGCTTGCCTTGTTAAATTTCCTGTAGTACATGTCTGCTGATGCTTAAAGGGGATGCACAGTAGCATCTGTTGTATTTATGTCCAGGCTTCCACTATTTGATGCCTCATTTTTTGGTACACTCGGTAATATTTTGAACCTTAGTATTAACCAGACAATTACACTTATCAATGCGTTCGACTCGTTCTATATTCCTGAGGAATGTGAAATCAAATGACTTTCTTGACTAATTTCTTGTCTAATTGATATATCTTCCTCGTATAATATAAAGTAATATGGAATATAATAAGGTTAATACTTTTTGTTATGCCACAGATTTGTTAATTTTATATATCATTTTATATATTAATTATTTTAATAGATTATTGTAAAATACGTGTGTTATTTGAATCTCCAAGTTACTCTATATATTATAATACCAAGTACTTAATATACCAAGTATAACAGAAAAATACCAAGTACTTGAGTTGATTTCTGTTAATTTTTTTATTTTCAATAGATCCATCTATACTCTTATTTGTCTCGAAATTAACTTATGTTTAATTGAAAAATAGTTAATTCTTTTATTTCAAATGAAGTTTCGTAACATAAACTAAAAACTAATTTGTAGATTTGTGACAATTATTGCAACATCTCCACTTCAACTGCTTCACACTTTGGGAATTACGACACCTCAGATGTCAGTCAATCCATGAGAGAACGTCACCGAAGCGAAAGAAGACACAGTTACAGTTGTCAACTTTGCTAGGCTTAACTTGATTTTAAGCTAACTCAGATTAGAAATTAAGTACAATTTTATGGCCAAATACCAGAAATATGTGAAGTCAAGGCACGTATATTATATGCGATAATAGGTATACTATTAATTACGAAGAGCAGAGTAAAGAAGCGGTTTTGCTAGTAATCTGCCATAAAACGTCTTTTAATTACTGAAAACTAATATTTTGCAATACGAAAAAAAAATTTTTAATTAAGAAATATTTTTAAATATTTTGAAAAACTTATTTTTTAATTATAAAAAATTTTTTAATTTTTTAATTATAATATGAATTTGCACTTAATTAAGTAATTCATTATTTAATTCTATTTTAAACCAATGTAAATAGATGTTGACTACAACAGCTTGGAAGACATTGTATGACATTTTAAAGGTACTTAAACGGAATGATTTGAAAAAAAAATAAATAAAAGGAAAAATACTTCATGTATAAATATGTAGTATTATTAATAAAATTATTAACAAATATTTGCTATGTCAATGTGCAAATCAGAGTCTGTCACACACATCCAACTCAGTTGCAATCACTCGTACACAGATGCAGTTTACCGCAATCTCTGCCTTAGTTGAGCTTGAGTTTGGGATTGAGATTGAGATGTCGTAATTATAATCGCAAATACAACAAATCGTTGTTATGTTAATTAAATTAATTGCTTTATTAATAGCACTTATTTATTTACTTACTTATTTTAAATTGAACTCTTGATTTTAATTTATACGTTATTTTACAACAGCAAAAAAAAACAGTAATTTTTATTTAACGACACCATTTACAGCTAAGAAAACTGCAGGCAACTCCCAGGCAAGTGAGATTGCAGTTTCAAGATACTTTTTGATTGGCGACTGTTAATTAGTGAAGTAGTTTTCATTTGATTGATGTTAACATGAGCTTGAATTTGGCATAAATGTCATATAAACTTTGTAATTGTTATAAACAAACACTTTTTCTATAGCCATATAAAAGAGAACGATTAAAAAATATTATTAATAAGGGAAAGTAATACTAGTTTATCAGTGACCGTATATGTATATTGTGATATTTCATATTTTTTAATAATGCTTTGAGATCCATTAGAAACAGATATAATGTGGTAGTATTTCTAATATAAGAATAATTATATTTATTTATAGTTTAAAGAAAGAAAAAAAAAACTAACAAGTAGTAGTAATAATAAGTTCATATATTATTTATGTAATATTTTTATTTTAATTTTAAATGATAAAAGAATAACAAACATATGTAGTTAATGAAATATAAATTTAATTTTTAAATTAATAATGTTAATACAAGCTAAAATAACTAAACTAGCGATAAATAGCTTCATATTAGTGTGAAACCTAAGCGGTAAGCAGATCTATCAAAAAGAGTTCCCAAAGTACCCGTTAATGCAAATGGAGGATGAAGATTTAGTAGAAATTCTAACTATACTCTTAGTTATTAACAGTAAATAGCTTCATATTAGTGTGAAAGCTGGGCTCTAAATAGTTCAATCATAAAGAGTTCTCATAGAATGCATTGATGTATAAGGAGAACGATGATTTAGGACTAATATCAGCTAAACTAAAATACTTTAGTGAAAAATATAGGCCGTAAATAGCTCAATCGGAAGCCGTTCTTAGGAGAATTGTTTATGAAAATAGAAAAAAAAAGATTTAGCACTGATTTTGAATTTTGTTTATGTTAAAACAAATCTTTTTATTTTCTCAAACCTTAAATAATAAAATTACATGAGATTTGTATATGGGATGTTATATTGAGATTCGCCAGGAAAATATTGGATTAATACATTGAATTAATGAAAAAATCGCTCGGAAACTCAAAAACTCTACATCTAAAAAACTAGAGAGGAGCAATACTCGACAGTACCTCGGGAAATGGAAAATTGAGTAAACATACATTTAATTTCAAAGAAAAAAAAAAGTGAAATTTAAAACCATAATTTTAATACATTAAAAAATGTATGTGTAAAATTAATATGTAAGAAATATCTAAGAAAGATTTAATAATGTGCGATTATATATCTTCTCAACTCTTAACATAACAGGTATACATAGTTTTTTAATGGTTACAATTATAACACATCCTTATTAATCTTAAATGGAATGCATAGCACTATTGATGGATTTGAATTATTTTACTTGACACACCCAATTTTTTTAACAACAATGTACCAATAACGACAAGTAAAAACACAAAAAGGTAAAAATCTATTGTTAGAATTTTTAAATAAGAGATTAAAATCAAAAAAAAAAAAAAGAAATGAAAACAATAAGATTTCCACACATGAGTGACTTATATCTTAAACGAGGTCGTTTAACAAAAACTATAACAATTGTCAAAGTTGCAGTTAGAGCACCATGACTTCTATAATTCTTTTCGGTTATTCATTGATCTCAAATGTAGTGCATAAAAAATTGCATCATCTGAGTACTGAATGACACTTACATTTAAGATTGGGATTGCTGATATTGTAATAGTTAATACAGTTTTCTATATAAATAAAAATTCTGTTTATTTTTGGTATTAAACTATATAACATTATATTAGTATTATTAGTATTCAGTAAATAATATTGTATTTATATTAAACTTTAGCCAAAAATTCAATTAATTAAAATAATATATAAAAATTTTTGTTGTTGTAGTTCACTTCTTTTCGAAATCTCACTATTAATATTAAACTTTAAAACAAAAACATAGTTTTTTTTGAGAATATTTATATTCTAATATATAAAAATATTAAAATTAGTATTAAAATAATTTATTATAAATTTATAATCTATGATATATTCAAATAAATAATAATAATAATAAATGAATAACAAAAACATGAATTAGAAAGCAAAAACACATTTTATTATAATTTATACTACATATATAAAAATAAATAATTATAATAATAATAACAAACATAAATAAAAAAATTATATAAATAAAAGTATGAATTTTAGAAGTAAAAATGCAGTTGTTATGGTGAACCATATTTTTTTATAATTTAAAATATAAAAGAATTAACATATATAGCACTTTATTAATTTTAGAATAATATATTATAAATAATTGAAAACAACAACAATTTTCTAATATAAAAAACCAATCAGATGATTGCAAGTGCATTTACAGATACCCGCCGACTTAAAAGAATCTTCAAAAATAAAGTTCCCCAAATTTCCACTAATCCGTACATTTATTTGGTTTTGTTTTTATATTTGTACATAGTACATAGTACATATATAGTATGTAATATATTGGTATGTACATCGTACATCTCACAAAACCTTTCATGAATAAAGATTAAAATGCAATAAAATCTAAATTAAAGAAGTGCGGGAAAGTCAAATGCAACAAATGCACCGCGCCGATTGTGTATCTTATATCTTTTGGGTGCACACACATGCCAGAGAGTGGTGGTTAGGCACTTTATGTTAAGAAATAATGAAACCTGTTGAAAGGAAGGTACCACAGGAGCAGCAGGTAGCAGCAACAGTAGTAATAATAGCGGCAGCAATAACCGTAAGGTCATAAGCAGTCAGTCCGTCACTCCGTCCCTCATTCAGTTAGTCAACCAGTTGGACGGAGAGTCATTCAGATAGTTTTTCAGCTAACAAACCAATCAAGCGTATAAGCAAATGTACGGGAACAGAAATGCGCTTAGCAGCTTTACTTGGCTACAGTTGTTGCTAACGTTGTTGTTGTTGCTGTTGCTATTGCTGATGCATTGTTGCATTCAAAGTGCCGTGCCTCCCTTTGAATGCAGCATCTTTCAGTTACTCCAGACAAACACGTATACAGTTTTGAGGTGGGAATATTATATCCTCCACTTATTAAAAAAAGATCTTTTATTTTTTATAAGATTTTTCTCCCGTTCTTTTTTTTTTTGTTATTATATCGTTTTATTCTTTTTTTTTTTTGTTTGATTTCCATTTAATAGTTTATTTTCCTTCTTTATTTATTATTCTTTCCTGGTTGGTCTTTGGGTGCTGCTCGTTATCGTACATTGTAGGATTTGACCAGGTGGATTAGGTAGTGAGTATCATATGCACATGTGTTGCATTTTTATGGAAAATCTAAGGAAAATTTTTGACTGAGTGAAAGAAAAAAAAATAATTAAACGCGGAAAATTTCTTTTGAAATTCTCTTTTCCAGTTAAAGTTTTTTCACTGCAGTGTTACTTTTATTATCACTCGTATTATTATTATCATTATTATTATTCTTACATTCAATATGTTTTCTTTTTTTTTTGCCTTACAGCATATTTCATTATGATTGCTTGTTCTTTATATCTGCTATCATTTTTTTTTTTCAATTCGTATCTGTTGTATCTATAGTATCTATAGTACCTGTAGTATCTGTAGTAGTTGTGGGTTGGTTGATTCTTTGGTCGCTTGTACTCGTACTTTGTTATCGTTTGCTTTCTTTGGCTTTAGCCAAGAAATTCCTTTTAACAAAATTTTAAGAAGCTGTGACATTTGCGTTATTTTCACATAATATTTCAATAAGATGACGTGACTTGATCCCTTACAGGTGTTTTCTATGCCTTTCCCTCACTCTGTGCCGTCGTGTTGTAACAATATTTTTAGGGGTCAGTGAAATTACGTGCGGTTGGAAGAAAATGTTAAGAGTTATTATAAATTTTTATACGTAAAAAAAATTATATTTTTTTTTTTATAATTTTTTATTGGCTTTGTATAGCTGGGAAAATTTAACCGAATTATGTGCATATTTTATATTTTCAAATGAAATTACATTTTTGTTAAGAGTAAAAATTTTTCTGGAAAATGTCAACATTTTATCCTATACCTTCATTTTTATATGAATATAGAATAGAGAGAAATTGTTGTGGGGATGAGGTGCGGCATAATAATTTTATTTGAAAAATTTCATTTGTAATAAAAGGTAAAAGAGTTTCCTCAAATCTTTATTTCTACAATTTATATATACCATTTTAGCTTAAAAATAAATATGTTTGTATTTATTAAAAATACAAATTTACAAATTATAATTTAGCATACATTATACATAAATTCATTTTAACACTTTTTTTATATAAATTTATAAAATTAAATATATAAACAATTTTTTAATTTACTTTCTGTATAACACACTTATTATAAACTGCTATATATATGTACTCGTATTTTAAATTAAATAAATAAATAATAAAATTTAATTTAACCGGATTGTTAATAAATTATAATTAAATTTTATTGAAATATAGGTCAAAATAATAATAAATAAATAATGCTTACATACTGACGATTTAAAAAAAAGAATTTTAAAATATAATTAAATTATTTAAAATATAAATATATGAATTTTTAAATTTTTTTAATATGATACTTGCAAAAATAATAACATGTATTAATAATGTTAATATTTAAATATATTAATAAATAATAATATACGTTAATAATTAATATATATTAATAATTAATATATGTTAATATATTAATAACATATATGAAAAAACTGCTTTGTGTTAAGATTATTTTACTGAAAATTAATAATATATATAGTATTTATAAATAGAAATATTAGAAAAGTATGATAAACAATATAAACTAATAACAACAAATGCACTATATTAATAATGCAAAAACTTTATAAAGGGTTATAATAAAATTTATAATAAAAATCTTATATAATTATAAAAAACTTTATAAATTGTTATAATAAAATTTATAAATAAAGTCTTAATTAATTATAAAAATTATTAAAAAAATTTGTTTAAAAAATTTACAGAAAACGAAGTTATCTTTAAACAAGAGCCCTTCGAGAACGCAAAAGATCCATCGGTAGTTTATATAAAGTCTCTTACGGACTTCGATTCACACTAAATATTGACATCCATACAAACATTATGAAAGTAAATAATTATTATTAATAAATGGTAAGAAAAAAACTTATAATCATTCAGAATAATTATTAAAAAATAAAATTAAACGTTCTGAAACGAGTGAAGACAAGTGTTCTAAGGTAACAGAAAGGACCTATTGGTGCTCCTTTGTGTCTAGCATACTCACGTTTATATCTAAACTTTTCTAGCCAAGTTAAAAAAATGATAAATTATAATTATAAATTATAAATTATATAAAAACTATTTATATGTATATAACAATGTGTATTACTTTCAAAATTTATATTATATTTATTATTTATATTTGTGGCTTATAAATCTATATGAAGGAATATAGTTTTTATATTGTTATATATAGTATTAAATAACTCTAAATACATATATCATTTTATTAAACAAAATTAAGATATGTAATTTCGAATGGGCTATCGTGTTTATTAAAAATGTAATAAATATATATATTAAAAAAATATTTTAAAAATATACATTAAAAAAATGCATATTAAAAATATATTTTAAAAATATTATAATAATAGAATATTAAAATATATTGTGTTTAAATAATACACAATTTTTCACTCTTTTTAAAAAAAATTATATGTTATTATCTCTAATATTTCAAGCTAGGGATATTGTGTTTATTAAAAGTATAGTAAAGATATATATTCAAAATATTATAATATTAAAAATACATTGTGTTTAAATAATATACACTTTTTTAAACTATTTAATAAAAATTATATTTTATTAATCCTAAAATTCCGAGCTAGTATCTTTCTTTATCTTTAGGGTGCAATTAAATAAAAAATTAAATTTATATGACAAGTATTTTACATATATAAGTATTAATTCTATTCCATTCTATTAAAAAATGGTTTGTAAAAATTTTTTAATAAAAAAGTAACACATGATGGATAGAGCCTTGAAATTATTTATGAAAACTGGCAGATTGACCAACACCGCGTTATCGAATCTCAGAATGGTTACAGGCACCTAAGGGAGGTATGCAGATCTGAGTTCAATTATTGCTTAGTCTGATGAAGTGATAATCCAATAATCCAGTCAAGGCGTAAATAGGGGTTTTGAAGCTATCTCGCAGTTAATAGAGAGTAAAAGTGTTCAAGTGCACTGGCTCAACTAGCTTCAACATAAATAATGTTAAAAATTTAATATAAATATAATATAAATATTTTAAAAAATATATTATAAAAAATAAATAAAAAATATATTTAAAAAAAATTAACACATATTTAAAATTTTTTTAAATGTTTACAATATAAATTGTGCTTAAGGCAAACAACATTTTAAAAATAAATTTCAGCAAATGAAGTTGCCACACAAAACTAAAAAAAAAATAAATACCCAAAAAAAAAAATGGTTATAAAGCTTTGCATTTAAGTTTGGTTCACCTTTTCGGAAGGACATGTTGGCATTAACATATGCACACACACAATTTTTAGCTGATAAATACGTGTATGCATATACATACATATGTATATATAAATGTGTGGCTTATAAAGAAGGTAGCATAATATTTTATTTTGAGTTTTTTTTTTTTGATATTTAATATTTGTAGCCAAGTGGCAAAGTGATTGTGTTTTTGTTTTAAAAAATATTTTTTTTCATTTATTTTTAAATATATTTTTTCGCCTTTGGTTGAAACGGCAAAGGAGGCTGTTTAAGGCACTTCTACGTATGTGTGTATGTACGTCAGCGATTATGTATAAACGCATATGAGGACACAATTTATGCTTAATGCATTTTTAACGAACCCGACCGAAAAGTGGCTTAAATATTATATATACCGAAATTATTGTTGTTGATGGGCATGGGAAATGCCAAAAATTTTGAAAACCACTTAAAAAGTGAACTGTTCAGAATGTGTAGGCAAGCGATGTTCGGTTCTTTTGAATGTAACTTTGCTTCCTTATTATGTTTTCATTTAAGAATTTCATATTAAATTTAAAACTTACAGATATACAAAATTAATGATTAACTCTTATAAAGATATAACGTTTTTAAATCTTCGTAGGATTCGTAAACACTTATTATACTTACTTATTATATCAATGTATGTATATCAATAGATGTATTAAACTAGCTTATAAACTATTCACACGACAGAAGTAAATTGCGATATGTGGATTAAATTTGTGTTAATATGACATGCGCTTCTGGTGGCATGCACAAGATATTGTCTGTCGATAAAGTGTAAGAATTGACTTAGAAAGGCTTATACATGTTGCTCAGGTAATTTAAGAGAAAAGATCTTAAATAGACAAACCATTGATTATATACATATGAGCGCACGATAAAGTTAAAGAATTTTAGTAAAGAAGAGGTTCAACCTTTTGAGGTATAAACACTTCATATTACGCGAGTTAATACACACTTACTTCTCAACCTATTGATGTTATTGTTGTTGTATACGGGTTTCTTAATTAAAAACTCTCTACTTTTTCGCTACTCTCTACTCACTACTTTCTGGCGCAAGAACACACGAAAAAGCTTCTTACGTTTTCACACAAGAAAATCGTGCATTCTCTTGTATTTAAAAGAATTATTACAGAAATAGCTCTCATTATACGCATGTCACACTCATTTTTCTATTTGCAACTGGTCTGAGAGTAAGAATGGAAATGTACATTTTAAACTTCCTTTGTAGGAAACTTTAAAATCACAGATAGATAATTTATAATTTGCAATCAGTCTATAATTGATCTATTTTGACATAGTTAAAACACTTCTTCAGTGAGAGAACAATATTTACTTAAGCTTTTTAGAAAAAATATTTTAAATTAATAAGCCTCTGAAGCCTCTAATAACTTAGAAAAATTTTGTGTATTAGATTCAAGCCAGTAAGCAAAAAAAAAACATCTCTGTGTGGGTTATAAAGAGTGCAAGTGTGATGCATTGCCTTGGAGACAATTAAATTAACTAAAGGCACGAACTCTAAGTCTAGCATTTGCAGTCCAATAAATTATATACCATACACACTATAAACTAATTAAATAAATACTCGAATATTTCGTAAGATCACTGATGATAGGTACAAGTATAACATTGTCAATTTTCAATAAATTGATTAAAATTTTTGTTGTTTTTTCTTCATTACTGTTTGAATCCTTCTGACGTATAAATTAATTAATTTTGTAAAATTGTTATAACAATAGTTATTTTATAAAGATATTCTAACATTTTTTTAAATATGTATCTAAAAGTAGAAAATAATAATTGAGCATTTCCAATATATTTCATCACTTATAAGAAAAAAAATATATTAATTTGCATAATTATTAAAATGGAATGTTCTTATTTAAGCGTAATTCACTTCAATTTAGCGAGTTCAAAAAAAAAAAAAGCAAAAGAAACTGGAAATAATGTATTTTAATCTGTGCTTAGAGTTTTTAGAGAAAAATAAGAAATTAAAATTAAAATTAAAATAAAATTTTTTGATAAAATCAAATTAAACCACAAACAGCTGCTCACAATGGCCTCTCACTTTTATGATTGCTTTTTTGACATATATTTTTTATATGCAAATAAGTCACCTTTTAATAAGTATTTCACTTTTTATTTTCCATTGACGTTTTTTTTTCGGTATTTATAATAACAACCGAAAAGTATCTCAAAAGAAATTTGCATATTTTTTAAATTATCCTTAATTGCGTTGCCGTAGTATAATTTTGTTACGGCGAGAAGTTGCTGCTGCACTTGTCGTACGCAAAATATTTGTGTTAGTGTATCTTTATTAATTGATTTTTTTTTGTTATAATTTTTTTTTAAATTGTGTTTAATATAACAAAATTTTTCATTGTTTGAATTTTTTATTATAGCAATTTTATATTACCAAAAAAAATTTTATTATTTAATTTTTGTGCTCAAAAAACTTATATCTTTTTAGGTTATTGGCTTGTGCTTTTGAACTTGAAATTATATTTTTCAGTTGAAATACTTTTTTTTGTCTGCTGTTTTTATTTTTATTTAATTTATTTTTTTTCTCATAATTTTTTTAATATTTTTTTTTGTGTTACAAGTTTAACTTGCTGCAAGTCATTAATATGCGGAAGCAAGTTTAATGTTTTAATTTGTTTTACATGCAGTTTTTCAGTATTTCATCCATTTTTGGGTAAAAAATAATTTTCATATTTATTTACTTTTTTTAAAGCAATCAACAATTTTATGTTACACCTTTTCATAAGCAATTTTCGGCAAAATTAACAGCCATCAACGGACAGTGAAAAAAAATAAGCCAGAAAGTCAAAAAAAAAGTATCTGAAAGGGCCATTAAAGTATGGCATGTGCTGTATATGCATCTTTTTTTTTTTCTTTGTGTGAAAAGTGCGATTTAATTGCAATTTGTGTGCTATGAAAAATTATATAATTCGAGATATATTAATGGCAGTCCTTATACACTGCAGATCATTTTCACGAGGTCCACATAATTTTTTCGGGTTATTAAGTTGTTTTTCGCTCTTGCGAACTAATATAGATGAAGAGATATTACTGGCAGATTGTATCTTGAAAGAAAACGTCAGTTAAACATTAATTTAGTGTATTTCAGTGTCATAGTACGAAAAAGAATTTCTAGATTAAAAATAGATTAAATGCACTTCTATAGAGAATATAAAATAGACCACTTAAGGAAGTTAAATCTATCAAAAGCCATAGTCGTACAATGAAAAAACGTATTTACTCGTATTGTCTATTAGTGTATTGGTTAAGTAAAAGTTTAGTTCATATCAAGTTTGTGAAGTTTTTAAATAACCAGAATTTAATAACTAGAATTTCTTTATTAACATATTAATCAGGCTTAAGACAAAATTTTAATTAAGAAATATATAAATTTTTTGCTGTTATGATCATAAGACGATATAATAATCAAATAATAAAAGTGAAAGGCTACTGATTCTCTAATTGTGGATGAACGCCTACTCATAAGTACCGAACAGTGGCAGAACATACGGGTAACACAATCGTCTTTCTCCTTGGAACTATAACTTCAACGGCAATTGTAAGAGTATGACTAATCGGTTAATATGCTCAACTATTAGACAGTGTACAGGCACTACAGCAACTAAATTACACAGCTAGAACTAATCTAGACAATTTATTTTTGGAACCCAACTTAATGCTATCTTTAAGTTTTATTGTATGTGCCGTTCCATATGTAACAATAAGTGTTTTAAAAAAAATCCTTATATATTAAGTATATTTAGGATTGGACAGCGAACACTGATTCTCACTAATCAATTGATCTAAAATTAATGCCATCACTGAGCTTTAATAAATGTTCCATCTACAATAATTGATGTTTCAAGAAATTTTTTGTATATTTTGTATATTTTGTGATACCCAGTATTACTATTGTTGAACCTTTCCTTCGACAGTTCTCATTTACGCATGTCCCTACTACAGCAACTGGATGTACAAGTAAGAACTGATTTGGACCAATTAGTCGCTTTGACTTTCACAAACCAAATACAAGACTTTCTTGATTAATATATGTTTTACTATTAATAATAGTTATTTTAAGAGGTCCTTCTAAGTTGAGCATTTTTTACTGTCGACATTCTATATTTGAGTGTTTCTCAACCGGTAGTCGGTGAGATGGTTTAAATGGTTCCGTTAACCAAATTTTACAGGTATGGATACATTACCTATAGTTTGTCCACTGAGAGCTCACTTACATTTCATTTTTTTTCCTATTTAAGTTATGAGATTTTATATTTTTTAAAAAATAAATGAACTCCATTAAAAAAAATATTTTATGTAAAGTTAAATATTTATAATAATGGAATAAAAAATTTGTTTAGATAATAAATTTATTTATTTTTTATTTATATAAAAAAAATTTATTTATTTAAAAAATAAATTATTTGTATAAAAAAATATATTTATTTAAAATATTTATAGAAAAAAAATTATTTTTCACAAAATAAAAAAAAAATTTATATATTTTAAAAGTTAACTTATAAAGATATAATTCAGTTATAAGGTAAATTTATTTATGTATAATAATAATATATTTAATCGTATAACAGGAATTATTTATTTTAAGACTACACAATTTATAATAGCTATTTAAGGCAAAAAGATTTAAATTAAATTATTTATTTTTAATATAATTTATGCAAATACAGAGACATTCAATAATTATAATCTAAAACAAGGCGAAATTTATTTCTTTTTTGTGCAAGTGAGTTTACGCAAAACTTTGAAACTTTCACAAATTTTTTTTTTTTTTTGACAATTATTTTTGGTATTTGTACGTCAAGACATTATTATAGATATTTCCGTAGCTAAAAAATTTAATAAATTTCTTATGAATTTATTAAAAAACTGAGCCAGCAAAACTTGTTTCAAAGAAAAAGTCACTCGACAGTGCAGCAAGGCTAAAAATAACCGAAATTAAATTAACTAAAAAGAGACATATAATAAAAAATTAATTAAATCAATTATATTATAAAAAATTTGAACAAAAATATATATTATATATACATTTAAATTAAATTTCTTGAAAATATATTATCAAAGATTGAGTTCATAACGGATGCGCACCCACATTTAACAGTGGCGCCATTTTTTTGAAGCCCCGACAGTGTCGCGAAATACAACACTGAAAATAAAAACAATTTTAGGAAAAAGAAAAAATATTAATTTTATAAATTTATTTTTTAACTAGTTTTTAATATATTTTTCATTTTAAAAATAATAATTTTTTATTAAAATAAATTTGTGCGCTATTAGTTTACTAGTTTGTATTGTCAAATGGTTATACATAAATTAGCCATGCGTCTCAAAGTCAAACCCTGACTTACAAAATTTTTTGTTTTTGTTTTTGTTTTCTGTCTAGAGTAGCGCAGATATGTCAGCTGCGATATATTTTCGAGGAATTCATTGACACTTCGTACGTATTGTTATTTTAATTTGTTTAAACAAAATACACACGAAAAAAACAATAACAATAAAAAGCATTCGAACGCATGTTTACAAAATAGTATCTCATCGAGATACAACCGAACAACCGAACAACAAATGGCAAATGGCAAATGACAAAAGAAGACCTCAGACGCCTACGCGTCTGGTGAGCTCTCAAACGTGTCAAACGGGGATTTTTGCTCGCACGGTTTCAAATTTTAATATGCAAATTTAAACACGAAGCATTAGATTTGCATGAATTTTTCATTATAAACATTAATTTTGTTAAACAATCATATAAAGAAAAAACTAAATAAAACCTGTTAAGATTTCCTAGGAAAAATGTCTAAATTGTCTATTTAACTTTCTAAGCTTCAAAACGCTTCCAAAACGCTTCAAAACACAAACGAAAAAGTTATACAAAATATTAAGAAAAAAAAATTCGTTATCGTTACTTCTCTTAACAAATCTAATATTGCTAATAGCTTTAAAATTTCTACTCGAAATTTAGCCACTTTAACTAAAAAACAACTCTTTTTTTCTTCTCTTGACTATTTTCAGGTTCACCCCATTCAAACGATCGCGATGCCGGCTTTTGTTCAGGCAGTTCAGAAGGTGGCGATGATTTTTCAATTGATCACTCACGGCTCGATCCGAGCAGTCCAACCGACGCCTCCGAGGATTCAGTTGAAGTTAAGGTCTCACCTATTGCTTTGGTGCGTAACAAACGTAAAAGTACCGAACCATCAAAAGTTGTGTGCAATCGTGAAGAAACTACAACAACAGCAGTAGCACCGCTTAAGAAGCGCATACGGTACACATCAACAACAGACTCTGCAGTTGTGCTAACACCACCAGCAGCAGCGACACCTCCACCACAACCCTGGGATGCTAGTCAAGTCTTACCACACGAACTGATGCCTAATCCAGCACATGTTTATGTACGACATCCAGGCGTTACCACTTTACATAGAGCACCAATTAACGATATGGCTGAGCAGCAGGAACCATTGGCATTAGTGCTAAAGAAACCCACACAAAACAACAACAACAACAACACTAACAGCAACAACAACAACAACAACAACAATAACAGCAACAGCAACAGTAACAATAATGTAGAAACACAGAAAACACAAGAGTGTACAGTAAGTGGTACTGCTGGCAGTCCCACCAAAACTTATATAACTAAGAAAATGCAACGTGTCTTGGCGGAAAGTGAGAAATTCCAGGGTACACTCGAAACAGCCACAACAGCGTTACAAGCACGCATTGCACAGCGTTCGGCCATAGCCGCAACAGTTGCCAATGCAAGCGCGCATAACGTTACTAACCTCACTACTGGCAACACTCCCAATGCCACAGCCGCCAGCGTAGCAGCAACGGTCAATGGACGTCCTCAGCAACGCAACTACAAGAATATGACACGTGAACGCCGTATCGAGGCCAATGCCAGAGAGCGTACACGTGTACATACCATTTCAGCTGCATACGAGACACTGCGCCGGGCTGTGCCATCCTATTCGAATACACAGAAACTCTCCAAACTGTCGGTGCTCCGTGTGGCCTGTTCCTACATACTCACTCTGAGTCGTATGGCCGGCTATGACTATAGCGAGGATCAATCGGCACCTTCGATTTCCTCTTGCTTCGATGCGGTCACAGCAACCATACAGACTGAAGGCAAGATAAGAAAGAAGAAAGACGAATAAAGTAAGGGGTGTGGTCTATATATTGAATATTTTTTTATGTGGTTTGTTAAGACTTTTGTATAATTATTAAGTTTTACTTTTAATATTTAATGTTTAGCTGCAAGTTTGACTGAATTTTATAAAAATTTTTGAGAAAACTAAATAATAATAAAAATTTTGCAAAAAAAAACTAATAAAAAAATTGAGTTTCACAACTCTTTTCTTTATTTTCTTACTACCCTCGTCTACTTAAGAAACTTGCATTGCAAAGCTTTAATAATTTTATTTAATTTTTTTTTTTTGCTATGTTTTAAAACTAAATTTGTTTTTCAATTTATATGTATTTGTATTACAATGGAAAAAAAATAAAATAAATAATTTTTATGATATTAAATAAAGAAACTGTTTTACCATAACATGTGATGTTAATCTTAATAAAAATTTATATATTAAAATCAATTTAATTTACAATTCAAAAAATATTAAAAAAAATATTACAAAAACAGTTTTGGCAGATATATATTTGCAGAGTACAAAAATAAAAAATAAGAAAGTAATACTGTATAATGACGTCACTACGAGCAATGCAAAATAATGAAATTTGAATTGTGAAAAAAAAAACTTTTAAAAACTTTTTTGCCATATAAATCCTAGCAAGTCCTTGTTATTAGCAAAATATGTCAAGAAAAAGGAAAAAATATTTACACACAAAAATTTCAAATTTCAAATTTCAAACTTCAACCTAAAAACAAATTAAAGACAATAATTGTGTAAATGTTATATATATGTATAAATAATAAAAACAAAAAAAAACCATTTTAATTAAAAATAGACGTACTTTTCTCTCTAAAATTTTAAATGACAATAAATTACAAATAATTATAAACAAAAACAACAACAAAACTACTTAAAGTTTTCAACTAAACTAAACTCAACAAAACCAAAATAAAATGTAATAAAATAAATTAAAATAAAATAAAATCAAATCAAATCAAATTAAATATTTTCAAATTTTTAAACTATATACACATACATCTAGATACATATATACATATATATATATATATATAAATATATATATATGTGAGTATATATTATTTATGCTAACTGCAGTTACTTTACTTCAATTTGGCTTGTACAAATAATTGTATTTATTATACTACTTTAAACTCACTATTTATTATATATTATTATTACAACAAAAACTCAAAAAATTGTAATTGTAAAATAAACAAATTTTTATTGTAATCTCATTGTTTTTAGTGTATAAGCTAAAGTGCCATAAATGAAAAAAAAATATTTAAAAAAAGTTTTAATGAAAATCAGTTGGAATTTTAAAAAATAAAAAATGTAAAATAAAAATTATGACACGCTTTTAAGTGTTTCAGAATTATAAACAAAACTAATGTTGTTTTTTTTATTTATTAGAAGGATCCTACAAAGACTATAGCTTTCTGAAGGCAAGAATAATCTACACGTTGAAGATTTTTTAACATAAAATATGCATAGAAGTTCATGTGTTAGTATCTGCCTTCTATTAGAAAGCTAAACTAGAGAGTCTAAAAACCTCATTGCCTTTCGGGCACACATAACATAAGATATTCCCCTGTATAGTCGGTTAATAATCACAGTTCTATCTGACTAAGGAATGGAGTCTTCTTGTAGGACAAAATAACAAACTAGCTCTATATGTTGGCCTGTCGGGTATACGTATTATTGCGCTTGTAGTAATTTCTTTCGCATTTCATCTAATTAAACCAAACCGTTTACAAAATTATATATTTATATCTATATTTTTAAAAATGTATTAGATTAGACTGGTTCTTTAAAAATTTTTAGTATAGGTACTCTTATGAGAGTTAGATGATTGATGTACATCTTAATTACTTACCATTAGAATTTGAGTGAATTCACGTGATATTTTGCTATGACTTGGCATTTGATTATATGTAATATGAAACAAGCACATTTAATTTTATTATAAAATTAGTAAAAGTATATAGGACTCTAAAGACTATATGCAGAAACGAAAAACACTTCGACCGACATACCTGATGTTTGATTCATAAAATTTGATCTCACAAAATGACTATCATACAATAGTCGTCTACGGATTACTAGCATGTTTTTTCAGCTACTGCGCTGCATGAGATCCAATCACATAATAACTGCAAAAAGGAACTCATAGATGTGATATACCCGTTGGTTTAAAATAGAAGACGACAGAGCAGATGCTGGAAAAATGGAATAGATCAATGGGTTAAGAATAGAAAACGGCAGAACAAATGCTGGGAGAATTGAACAGAGATTCAAAAAATATGTTGCAGACTGCTATTTTTGTAGACTTCAAAATTGAAGTCTATGCTTTACTGATATCAATTAAAAAAATATATATGTTGATGCACCGGCGTACCTTTATCTTTTCAGGCAGTCAATCAACAAATAAAGGTAGAAACTAAAAGAATAATATAAAAAACTATTTCTAAATTAAAATAATGATAAAATCTGATGATCCTTTGCTATAAAGGCAAGGAAACAGCAGATTGCTGTTGTATTAGATGCTTAAACTTGGAAAGGTGCAGAAATAATTTTCGTAGGTTGTAGTGCAAACCTAAATTCTCAATTATAATAAAAATAATTATGTTTACATGCTCTCTGATATCTTCTAAATAACTTTTAAAATATTTTAAGAAAATCAGTACTGAATAACTGGAAATAAATGTGTTATGTCCTAAGGAATTCTCTTTAGAAAAACTTTTCAGTGGTTGAAGACAATATTTTCCGAATATAAGAGTTTATCCCAAAAAATAAGAAAAACAACAAATGACTCTAAAAGAGAGAGAAAGAAGAAACTAAGACTCATTTTTAAATCACTTCAACAGCCAAGACGATTTTTTATTGAGAAAGGAAAGTTTATTATTGTTTAACGGTCTCCGAAATCAATTCTACGTAATTGCATGCTAAAATATCAAGAGCCTATCATTTTGGACATTGTCTATACTTCATAATAGTCTTCCACATGAACCAGAGAGCCCCAATATTTAAAATATTTCATCTTATATTTTCCTATATATAATATTTAATTTTATTTTACATATAATAGTTTATATATTTATATATATACAGTCATATCTTCCATATCATATATATGTTATGTTATTGTTAATATATATTATTTATATACTATACTTAAAAATATATTTATAAAAAATTTATATATTTTATAAATTTAAAGTTTTAATTATTCAATATTAGATTATTACGATTTATATGGTTTTATACGTTCATAAATTTAAATATCTATAAATATATATCAACTTAACATCTTTAACCTTTACATTCGAATTCTTATCATAGCAAAATATTAATAGCTGGCGTACACCGGTTAATAAAAGGTAAAGTTCAATTTGAAAGTGGAAAATAAATAGTGAAAAAAACAAATATCTATAAAGCAAACTAAACAAAAACAAAATTAATTTCGTAATCGAAAATCGAAATTCGATTTTTGAAGTTCGAAATTTCTACTTCGAATCTTTGGTGCAATTGAACTCTATAATCGCAACAATGATAAACATTTTTTCGCAAATAAGAATTATACATGGGCTTGCAACTTTTCAGTTTCTCCTCATAGAACTTTTGCACATATCGGATAAGGCATTAAATGATAAGGCCTAGTGTTTTAGATACCAAATACGTGTAATTTTACATAGAATATGAAAAGTCATAGCATGACTGGCAGATTCCGTCTGACTAATTGCCTTTTCAACCTTATCGTATATACAAAAGTTAAGGGGAGTAGTTCAAAAGCATACAGTCGATCTATGGCTCATATATTTATTTTCGGGCTTTATAACTTTTATGATTTTTATTTGGGGCTTTATAACTCACAAAATACCATACATAGAACTTACAATTTAAACTACGTTCTCTTGAGGTTTACAGAGAATATTTTCTTAAATTGTTGGTTTTCATGTCATTACTTAGTGCGATTTGCTGCTTCAGGTTGTTTGAAGATAAATGAAGTCCAACAAAGAATAAGGATTCAAAGTGTGGGTACACAAAGATTACATCGAAAGGAACATAGTGAAATTCAATATCTGAGTTTAATAAATGACTTAATGCAAAACTATTATAAAGAAGAAAGAATTGGTTCAATATAATTGTGCAATCAGTCTTCAAGGCGCTATGCAAAGCTATGACAAAGCTGTTATCCTTTTTGCATTGAAAAAGGAAATAAACACTTAATCTCAATCAATCAGTTCACTCAATCACAGTTCTGTCCCCATTGCTATAGAGCAATGGGCCCCAATAATTTAAGAGGCTTTAGGCTGCAACATAATAGCTTCTGCTGATAATATAACTATAACTTTGTCTAATCGATATTATACGCCATCACACCTTAATGTTGTATTACAAAATCATTTAGGTCAAAGAACGTACATATGATGGATTGGGTTGTTTGAAGCGTTGATATAGATATATTATACTCGCTGGGGTCTAATTTAAAGAGAAGAAAATGAATTTTGTAATTATTTTTTCATTCAAAAATTCCGGACATAGAATCTGATTTTGGTTTACTTTCCGAGTCAGAGTTTCCGTTAATTTAGAATTCAAGTTTTTTGTAAACTTTTTTTTATTTGATTTCCGATTTCTGCCTATAAGTATTTGTAAGTATTAGTTAAGAACTGTGTTTCTGTGCAAAATCTTGTTAAACGTCAGCCACTGAGGACCATAGATTAGTTTTAGGTTTAATATTATGTAAGGTTGAAGAAGCGACCTTATACACAAAGTCCACTTAAGTACAAATAATGACCCGTTGTGATACCATGGATTGATTTTATATAACTAGAAGACTAATACTTGATATAACAAAGAAAGACAACAAAAAAAGAAGAAGTCTATTATTTTCTTTAAAATTAAACGGTGCATAGATGACAACCACATTAACTTACAGAATATAATTCGCTTAAGCCACAAAGGCAGCCGGTAAACTAACTCTGCGTTTACATTGGATAGACGTTGGTAAGATTTCTATGTTTGAATGTAAAAACGTAAGGGCATTATTTTCAACTTTTGCATAGAATTTTGGGCAAATAATCGATTGATTTTGTTGAAGCACTACATTAAGAAGAATTTTGGTAAATACACAATATATATCTTAGGTATAACGGTTACAAATATCGAACCTCATCCCGTAGCAAACCTGTCAAGTTAATTATGTTAGTGTGAACTGTAACTGTTAAATCAAATATTACTCATACATGGACTAT
This sequence comes from Teleopsis dalmanni, assembly GCF_002237135.1. Classification (NCBI taxonomy): domain Eukaryota; kingdom Metazoa; phylum Arthropoda; class Insecta; order Diptera; family Diopsidae; genus Teleopsis; species Teleopsis dalmanni. The sequence continues at coordinate 6,807,340 of NC_051848.1, forward strand.
ATTTCAGTGAGTAGGGCATAAGCATGAAGGCCTTGAAAATTTTAATAAAAGTTGTGCTCTGCTATTCTAATAGCTTAAATATACTGTTATTGGTTTAGTTTATTTTAAGTCAATATATATGCATATCATAGTAGATATCAAATGACTTAACATTTTTGAATCAGTTCTATTCAATTAACTTCTCATTAATTAAACATTGTGGTTTTCATTGTATTTTTTTATTTTAATGAAGAATTTCACAACATTATCAAGCACCTCAATTCCATATAAGTTTTATATACGCGTACTTTTTGAACTATTTGTGCTACAAAACCAAAACCAAAACTAAATCAACACCAACAACAAGAACAATAATAATAATAGTAATAATAATTATATCTAAGAATTTATAATGCCGAAATATGGCTCACCTGTTTCGAATTTGTTGCGTACTTACGGCTGTAGTCTACATCCAAAAAAAAATAATAATTATAATTTTACGTTCCTTATCTTATCAGTGAGTAAACGGTACGAAAGCTTAGGTGAGTTTAGTGAATTATCAAGCTGACGGCAAGTGATTACCCTTAACAGTGCTCCGTACATAAGCACCTGCGAACAGGTGGCATCAGTCATGGATAGAACGTTTCTCGCTTATCAGTTACGAGTCATACCAAAAAACTAAACGTAATTTTCGATTCTTTAGGAGTGATCCGCAAAACCTAATAGAAGTTTCGAGAAACTAGAAACGGAAAAAAATTGCGAAAATATTTTTGGATTTTTTTTAGAATGTTCTAGTCTGATTATGACCATGTTAAGTATTTGGTATTTGATTTCTGAATTATCTAATAGAAAAATATCAAAATATCTGGGAAATGTGCATTAAAGGTGGGGCCTTGCCTAGCTATTGCTGAATTGCTGGTAGATAAGACAGCACCTGCTTCAGAAACTCAAGTGTGGCTGTTTTGTTTTTGATTTTTTAATTATTAATTTTATTACTTTTTTGTTTTCATTTTATAATTCTTTTACCTTTTATAGTTTAGGTAATTGATTATTGCTTACTAGGTCCCATATACGGGTTTCTCGGGTGGCCATACGGCGCATATACTCTCGAGCAGCTACTTAACAAGAAACAAAACTGATGAAATGTCAGTGTGAGATTGCAGCATATCTTATCAGATTAATTCTTGTAATTACGAGTAATGTAATTTATTTGTATGAACAGTGGAAAATCTGCCTTTAGTTGATGTATTTTTAATCAATTTAAATGATATAGTATATACGAGTATACAGAAGTTATTTAATAAAATGAGAGACGCATTTGGGTTTGTAGGTGTAACAACCTCGTAAAGTGGAACACACCCTGAACACGTGTTATCGTAGTGAAAAATATTTCATTGATGCTGTAAATTGTCTGAAAGTGAACCCAAGGCAATAAAATGTTTTATGATTTTATGAATAACGATTTCAAGCAGGTTTAGCTCTACACATAATGAGACAGTGAAATGCCGATTATTTAAATAGAAAATACACGGCCATTACAATAAACATATCAACTGTGTTAGTTCAACAGTTTTGTTGAAAGCTAATTAATTAATTATTATTACAAGTTTTCATTTATATCTAAATATTTAATTAATTAATAATTAATTACTTGAACTGTAAATCTGAACTTGCATGGAGTATGAGTTTTATCATGCATAATTATTAATTACTTGAACTGTAAATGTGAACTTACAAGGAGTATTAGTATTTATTATGCATCACGAAAAAAAAATGCATCAAATATTCAGCGGTACTATGATGTGTTGAAGTCACCCTCCTCTTGTACCTCAGAACTGCCCTAGCTCAATTTACATTATAATAAAGATATTTGCTACACAGTACTATATAAACATATATTTATTCCTAATATTCCTAATTCCTAACTGTAGCTTTATTCCTCATGACTAGAAATATTAGTGTACGATCATCGCTCATTCATCATTTTATCAATCTTGCTTGTGGCGCAACCAGTACATAAAAACAGCTTTAATAAATATAAAAGGGCACTTTCTTTGCAAACGCCAATGCCTGACAAGATTGAGACATTTCACTAGAGACGATTAGGAACTAATAAACCTGGTGGACATTCCAATAGTAGAATTTTAAAAATAATTTCCTTTATCAACTACGTAGATTTCACAATTAAGGTTTTTTTTGGACTGGGTTTATAGTGAGAGAGCGTTGTTATTACGTTACTCACATAGGAGAGGACACAACTACTGAACCTGGCGGACATTCCAATAGTAGAATTTTAAAAACAGTTTCCTTTATCAACTACGAAGATTTTAAAATTAAGATTTTTTTTGACTGGGCTTATGGTAGGAGAGCGTTGTTATTACGTTACTCACATAGGAGAGGACACTATTTCGCTAATTATTCATACTATAAAACTAACCAATTATTCTCTTGACTGACGCGTATAGGCGAAACTTGTCATATGCTCTATAAAATGAAAAAATTTGCTTCTAGCCTACTCTCTCATATTATACCAAAGTCTTCGATATTAAAACATGGAAGCCTAGATAACGCATTCGCTATAAATTCCAAATATTATATATATTATTAATTATATATTATATATAATTCTATAAATAAACTAAATCAGAAGAAAAAATACTAATGTATAGGCCACAAGTGTTTTGAGAGGATTTAAAAAATAATTCTTTAGGATCTCTCTCGTAGACTGTGCATTATTTGATTGGGTGTTATTTACATAGTCTATCGGTAATGTGAATGGTGAATATAGATTCAATCTATCGGCAGACGGCTAAAATGCCACAGCTGAAAACTTTATATAAATAATATAATTGCTATAAATTTCGATGGAATACAAGAAATACTTAGACTCAATGTAAAGTTATAGAGAGATCATCCTGCAAAGAATATGTTTCCGATCTATATTCTTATATCGACAGGTTATATCAGTAAAACTCATACCACTATAAGCTAGGTATTACGAAAATATAAAACAACAACTGAGTTTTTAAAGTTAATTTAAAATTATTGTCTTTATTTATCACTAACGAAATTTTGACTTGATCAGTAGAATTGTTATTCTTTGCTCCAAACGACAAATCTTCTCTATTATTTCAAAATAATTCTATTAATTTAATTGACATTCTTCGATGTCGTGTCAGAAATCAATAGTGTATATATCCCACTTAAAACTAAATAATTTGTGTGATTATTTTGCCAATATCATTAACAACATTTAAATTGCATGTTATAGTTTTTTATTAGTAATTAAATTAGTGCAATTCTATTTTATTTCAATATTGGAACTAATAAATCAATAGGCGACCAATTAAGGTTTACAGTTGCTGCCACCTGTTGTGACTACAGGGTCAACGAACTTCTTTTCACTTTTTTCTGATTTATTTAAATTCATTCTTAATTTAACTGTTCAGTGCAGTGAGAATAAACAATTTAGTTTGCAAATTAGTAAAAATATAATTGAATTAACAATTTAAATGCATTTCGTATATTAGCGCTGCAGTGCACTACAATCTATTCTGATAGTCACATTAAATTACCGATTGATGCAAGCCAAGCTGCCCTGAAAAATTTTCAATCAAATATAAAGTCTGTTTATTTGTTTATTTATTTATTTCACCTTTTCGAAATAATCGTGTCAGTGATTATGAGCTTCACTGATATTTTTTTTTCTCTGTCATATGTTTTAAAGTGTTATATGATTTTATATACAAAATTTTATATATTTGTTTGTTATTATAATTACCTACTATTGGAAATGTCTTGGTATTATTATTTTATGTATCTCTTGTTCTTAATTGTAAAATGTTATAAACAAATAACATATCGGCATATCCATCATAAAAGAAAATTATATTTGATTGAGAAGTTTCCAAAAAAAATTTACTTTGAATCACCATCACTTCTCAATCCCCTTAAGTACTACAACATATTAGGTATCACATTCAAGATCTTTTAATAAAATTTGAGATTTGAGAAACAACATCTGGGAAAATTTTTTTTCGGTGACCGTTGCTTTGAACTTTAAATTGTAATATTTTGATAGTATAGAATACACATACGATATCAAATTTGTTAAGAAATATGTTATAAAGTTAAAAAAATATGATCTCCGATTTTAAAGAGCTACTTTCATGAAATAAGAAGACCCGTATCTCGGGAAAAAATTTTATATAATTTTTCCTAGGAGATCGACCCATGGGCATTGTAGACACATTTTCAAATGGCTATATCTCAAGTTCTATAAATGGTAGGGATATCAAATTTACTGCGATTTAAAGAAAACTAATTGAATTCTTAAGAAATTGTTTAAACAATACCGTAAATTTTCATTTTTTATATTTTATTTAGATTTAATTTCAAATTTTACTGTGAAATAAAAATATTCGGGATACAATTATTTTTTGAAACTTTTTAATATATTTTTTCTTTCGCAAAACACATCAAGCACATGCGTACTATATTTCCATTGAAAATGTTTTCAAAGAATATGCTACATTTATAATATTTTCGATTTCGATTAGTAATATAATTCTACATAAAATTCAAAAATCTCAGAACGATATTGTCCTTAGAAGTACTTTTAAAAATTAATTTATCCTTCACAGAACAACGATTTTTCAGTAAAAGAAAAAAAGGAATATTTCGCACAAGTTTTTCTTTTTTATTCAAATTAATCAATAAATAAATTAAAAAATAAATATTTCCAGTGTGATGTTGCTTATAGAAGTAATTAAAAAAATTAATTTGTCAGGCGTCCTTCACGTTACTCATACGCACCATAATACTATTAAATCAATTTTCCAAGAAAAATTATACAAAATTTTTTACTTTTTATTTCTGAATTGAAATTATCATTAAATTCTATATAAAAATTAAACTTTTCAAGACGTTATTTTTCTCAGAAGTATTTTTATTAAATAAATAATCATCTCTATTTTTAAATCACGAATTTAAAATTTTCAATATTCCTTACGGTAACTCCAGCAATAGCGATGAAGACCCGCATTAATTTTTAAGAATCTTCTGGAAAAAATTAATGGCACAACAGATAGAACTCATGGCACAACAGATCGAAAGGGTCACGACTTACTTCCCAAACGCTACAAAATGTATGATTACAGTTACGAAAGCTTCAGAAAAAGAAATCTTAAAAGACCCAAATCCAAATACCTATCATTGCTAGGAAAACATGTTACCAAAGCGGTTTCAAACTTTTTTAAATGTGATGAAAACAGTTAAATAATGCCTGGGAAAGAAGATTGCGTATTCGTCAAAGTTGATAGAAAAAGCACCAAAATATAAAAACGACCTAATTAAAGAAATCTGAAGAGGTTGCAGATTCTTATCAAAATCAAATATCCGGACCTCGAATGTCATGAGTTGAAAAAGATGCTCGATTTATAAAAGAAGGGCCCATATGCTCTACAAACATATACTTGTTTGTCAAGGAAAAGCTATTCTATTTATCAATGTCAGTAAATACGAAATTTTGACAATTTAGATAGGTCGTTTACAAGTGAATGAAATCGATTGAAATTATATTAAAGAACTCCCAATATAAATAAATATTACAAATAAGTCTGTTAGTATATACATAAGTAAACAATCAGTATATAAAGAGGCAGATAGTAGTTAGACCAAAAGTGTTATATCGATTTGCCACGGAGTGCTGATCATGAATATATATATATATATATATATATATATATATATATATGTATATATATTTATATATATATTAGTAATATTAGTATTAGAAGTTAGTAACTGTAACTTATGCTTTATCTATCGTTTTAAATAAAACCATTTTAAGTATATGTAGTATGGCGCACCGGGTCAGGGCCCAAAATTTAAATCGCTTTCCAATGTGAATTATTTCTGTCAGTTAGAAGAAAATGTTAATTACTGAAATGCGATAATGAAAATTTGCTACTGATTATAAAACGAGAACAAATCATTTAAATTTTTCCATTTTTCCAAGAATTCAAAATAATTTTATTAATTTATTATTAAACAAATGCAATAAAATCAACTATTTACATCAGCAAATTATATAAACTTAAATTTGAATCCAAATAATTATTTGTTCATATACATATGTATAATGTTTATTTGAGTCCACACAAATATCTCATAGTCTTATGAAGTCTGTAATGACACGAGTAAATGAAAACAGAAGTCAATCTCAAGGAGTGAACTGAAGTCCAACGCACTTGCAAACTCACGTCGAATTAGCGCCTGAAGAAACTGTGAACGATTATGTTTAATGTGCGAAGTATGCATGCTTGCATCTGAATACACGAAATGCAATCACACAGTAAAGCGGACGACTAGACAGGCGGCTATTCAAATGGACTAATAGGCATTCGTTCCAATGCACTGACCGCTCAATTACCCACGAATCGCCCGGGTTGTCAGAAGTAGAATAACTTGCAATTGCAGCTATCGAATGTCACCGTGCAAATGCAAACTTGCAATTAATTGCACAGCTTCAGTGAAGCAATTTCGCATCATATTTGACTTGTCGTTGGGCTTTCATACCCGTTACTGTTCGAGTCATGGTCGAAAACCAATAAACGAGACATTTTGCTCATTGCCGATAATTAAAAATGCTACTAAATGTTTATGTGTAAATCTCAAATAACCGAAATATTGGCAATTTGTTTATTTTTCAGCCGAATAAGCATGACTAGTTTACCTGATCAATTTCATACTAACGTCGTGGCGCTAAGCGAGTTATGGTTTTCCAAATGGGAAGTACTAAGGGAAATCATACCACTACTTCATAACATTTTCGATTAGCAATTCATGCTTAGTCATTTTGAATTAAGATATGAGTAATGAATGTTTTTTGAATTTAATATCCTCTTATCAAAGAAAATTATTCACGGTTCGAAAAGTAGCACTTTACTAAATGTACATAGAAATGTTAATTTTCTGTTATACAAATAGGCCGCCTAGGGTTATAAATTGAAATCTCATAACAGTTCTAATGCAAACACTTGACTAGTATTCGACTAAGTGAGCTGAAAGATATCTATATGTCGAAGTTTATGTCGGATACTGGTAAAAATTCTAAGATTATATCCACAACAAAAAACAACGATGTCAGCCTGGAGATTAGATGAAGAATCACTATTGCCACTATGAGCTCAGTAGGCAATTGGAATATAGAGCTCTCTCTTGACAAACAAAACTTACGCTCTTTAGTTCGATTATCCTGCCTATGCTTTTGCGTAGTGCAGAAGCATGAACGTTATCACAGAATGATGAAGTTTTTCACTAGAAATTTTTCAGAGAAAAGTTTTTCGTAAAATCTTTGGTTCTCTACGAGTTGGCGAAGATTACCGCATCCAAATGAACCGCGAATTGGACGAGCTTTATAATTGATATAATTCAACAAACTAACATCCACCGGCTTCGCTGGCTTGGTCATGTCGTAAGGATGGATGAAGATGCTCCAGCTAAAAAGGTATTTGAAGCGGTAGGTGGAGAAACAATGCGTAGATGTAGATCGTGTCTTCGGTGTAGTCAATTTGAAGGAGCATTAACCGGACTTGATGTACTAGACTGGAGAAGGTCCGCACGCAGTTGGAACATCTAGAGAGATATGCTCCGTCAGGTCAAAACCCAGTATCGGGTTGTTATGGTCAAATAAGTTAGTAAGTAATGGTTGAATGATTAAAAAGACACACGCGTGGCGTTAAGGCGCACCATAAGACTTTAGTGCCGGAAGTCACAAGCCTTACAATATGTTCTGTTTTGTCTTTGTTGTGCGAAAAATATACCGAAAGTGAGTTGGCCTACTTGATTACACGACTTGCCTTGACTAGAGTTTTTCTATGTTTTTTGTGGGATTATGCAAGGAATTGTGTTGATGTGGTCAACCTTCGAACTCTCGCAACTTTGAAAATGCACATTCGTATAGTTATGGCCAAGCTCTTGCCACCCTTGTACCGAGAAGTCACAAGAACTCTCTCGAAAGTATCTAGTTTTGTAAGATGATCTGTAAAATATATATTTGAGTAATCATACATACTTTGTATATTTTATAAATCTAAATTCCAATTAAAATTGTTTTGTTTTGTCATGTTTATTGTAAACTTAATATTAATACAAAATATTAAAAGATAGCTCGAAATTAAATAAGTATTACTAATGAGAATGTTAATTATAAATACTTGACAATTTATTTAAGTGCTCTTAATATATATATTATTGCATAGTAATAGCACTATATGCACTTTATTTAACAAATTTTATATATTCTGTTATTATTATTTTAAGTAAAATAAAAAAATAAATATTTATAATTTCAATATAGCGGTGATTGTAAAGTATAGGCATAAACCATGAAACTTCGTCTATTATGACTCTTTTAGCTGCCCTTGATCAATGTACCTTAGACTGAATTCGTTATTCACATTCAGTATTAATAAAACCATTCACTATTAATATTATTATGTTAATAGAATGCAACCTAACGATCTATTGTGTCCTACTTCCTTAATAAATTGTAGTATTGAACCAATGTTACGGTTTTTTTTTCTTTTTCCGATATAAGTTTTATATATGGTATAATATGGTTTCATAAATCGATTGAAAAATAAAAAAAATTTCTATATAATATACGCATATATTAGTTATTAAAAAACATTTAATAAAATACGTCGGTTATTTTATTATTATCTTTATAACATTATTTTTACTTTATAACAATATAAAAAATAGAGTCATCTAAATATAAAATAGTAAGTAAATTTGTTAATAAATTTTTACAGCAAATTAACAAAAAACTCCAAGTTTAAACATAGAAGCCAAGTACGACTTTGGATCAGTTGGCTTATGAACACTGACTCTGAGGTTCAAATTTGACAGGGCACTAGTTCAACCCTTGATATTTGCAATCTCAAAAGAAAAAAAATATAATTAACGAATAATTAAATGTAAGAAATAATTCCAAGACCATTGATGTTGGGTATTTGGCAATATCGGATCATACATTCAATTAATTAATAAAATAATAAAAAATTATATTGTAATTTAATATTGTTCGCAATACCTCTCTATTGAAAACAATGGCCTATATTAAGAATTTAGGAGCGGACATTAAAAATCAATTTAATATTAAATTAAATTAGTTATATGCAAAAAAACCAGGAATTATTATGGTAACGAGATAATACGTGCAATGCTGCTATGAAATCTGCATGATAGAAAAAACAATGGGTGGTTCAGAATAACGTAAAGAAGAACAATCTACAAAGAGACATTTAACATGTTTCAGTAAATTGAAAGTAACAAAATGAAACAGAAATATCTATCATAGAAACTCTATTTGATGATAAACGATTAAAGTTTGTATACCCATACTAAGCATTAGATTTATGTGGAATTGTTTTAATGAGCAGGTCCTAATAAAAATAATGGTAATAATTTGCTATTGTACTTTTGTGATAATCATAGTTTTTAAAACACTTCAGTCATGTATCGGACATATTATTATTATGACATGTTCTATAAAACAGGAAAACTAACAAATCATTCAGCGAGTTTAACATAGAACATTAGCGCGTAATAGGAGTGTCTGGAGAGCATGTGTGAATAGACTAAGTTATTGAATTGTGATTATCCGACATATACCGATCAAAAATTGGTTCACATTTTGCACGAAAATATTCTGTATGCCTTTCACCAGTGCATTGAGAAGAGTTACTCGTTCTTTATAACTAATTAATTCCAAATATTTTGAATATTTTGATTTCGAAAGTCGAGTTCTAGTGGCGCTAACTGATAGTTTTTCAACAACTGACTGCGACCATCCAGAAACTGTACTGCCTTAGCAGTTTTTAATTTGGCGCTGTTATATGAGCATAAACATATATATTTTTAATAAAATATTTCAAACGTAATTGATGCAATCATCAAAAGATCATCAAAAATTAATGAAATAAATTTTCGGTCGCATTAAAAATGCAGCAAACTAATTTATATTCTGACAGCGCAACGTACTCGGGATTGGGGTCTGTTATTAAAAAGATTTATTTTCACATTAAAATGCTGCGACTTATGAATGGAATGATAGAATGGAATTGCGCCAGCGCTCCGTTCCAACTTACTGCTTGCGGTACGATGTGCATGAGCATCAGAGTTGTGCAATATAAAAGCGGCCGTGACAGCCGCGGTTCACTTTTTCCAAGGAATTGGCACAATAAATTTTTTTTTCTTCTGAACACAAGTTTTTTGGAGCACTTACGAGGTCGGTTTGTGGAAAAGGGATAAGACAATAAAAAAATATAAAATACCCAAAGGAGCAAAAAGTTGAGAATACTTGCATGAACCTGGCATGGGATATTCTTTTTCCCCTCGGTTTTATTATCGTTATTATTTTCGGAAAGATATGTCAACTGTTTGACCAATTGTGTTTAACATTTTCTTGACTCAAGTTTTTGTTGTTTGTCAGTTGATTTATTATTATTTATTTATTAAATTCTTTTTTTTTCTAAAATTTCTTACATAATAGCAATTGTAAAAATTGGGCTTAATTTTTTAGTGCAATACTTAATCCCTTTTCTGAAAATGCAAAAGATAATTAAAAGTCTGCACATTTACTGTGAAACCGGGAGCTTATTGTCATACAAATGAATTAATTTTAATATAAGTAATGATCTACGAGAGTCACTATTTATATTTTGAGCCTAATAATGAAAATATACTAATTTATTGTCGAAAATTGCTTTATTGTTTCTAGAAGTATTCTCTTTTATGATTAGTACACTTTTGCAATGGCTTGCTTCTGCCGACAAAAATCGTTTTCCACGTAATTTACTCTTAACGTTTTGAAACAAGAAGAAAGCAATGGGTGCCAAATCGGGACTGTCCCCATCATGCAGAAGACCCATCAATTTGATTTATTGAAGGTTCAAATACTCTTAGTCTGTTGTTATACGAGATGAGTAAACACTTGTATTGTCTTATTTGTTTTCCGTATTTCATCGAAGACTTCCGGTAAACAAATGGTCATACACGAGTATCATTTGGAATTGACTGTTTTATATTCCTGTAATGGTAAAGTTGACATATTACCAGATTTGCCGAAAAAACAAGTAACCATAAGTTTCGAACTGCTTTACGCGCGAACACCTTTTGTTGGATTTGGTTCATCTTGATTCAACCCATATTCATACAGTCGGTGCTGTCGTCACCTATTACAATCTTATATACTCGTACGTCTTTTAAAGCATCGCCATAGTGCGAGTACTTCTTGAGTAATTGTGTACACCAATCGTCACGAGCATCTTTTGAAATATTCTCTTATTATGGGGGTTGGAGGGATCCAACGAGAACAAACCTTTGTCACGGCTATACTCGTATATGATGATGTATGCTGAAATAATGCCACAATCTCAGAGTATGTTGCATGATGATCTTGCAGTACGAATATCTGTTTTTGTCATCATCAATGGTTTTTAGTACAACACCTTACAACTGATTATGAACGAACTTCACGGATTTCAGTGAGGTCAGTGAGCGAATGGCGGCCACAATTAAAATCATTGTAGTAGCGATGGACATTGCACTTCATCGTCAAATATGGAAGTAAGTTAATCAATGTACTCTTGTCGTGATATTCGTGTCGACGTCTAAAGTCGTAATAAATCATCGTACAACAATCTTCTCGCGTTAGTTCCATTTTTTCGCGAACATTTAATTTAGAAATCACTGTAAATATGATATCACATGATATCTGACAACAATCAGTGTTGCTAAGGTTCAAAATATAAATAATGACCTTCGTACATATTTAGTGAAGGATCTAGAAATAATGCAAAAGATAATAAACGCTTTGCATCTTTGCTATGAAACCTGAAGCTCGTAAATTTCTTCATACTATAATAATCTCTTTGCACTCCAGCTAGAAAGATGTTTAAAGAGGCAGCTAGAGATATTAAAGTTAAACTGTGTCTCTAGTGAAATGATCAAGTTGAAGGATCACTAAACACGTTCGATATACTAGACTGAAGAAGAAACGCACGCAGCAGAGATGCATGGAGAGGAGGGCTGCGCTAGGCTGAACTCCAATAAGTAAGTAAGGAGTTTTCGGTAGAAGTATTTCCCAAGGATATTCATAATTGTTAATACCACTTTGTCACTTAATCAGAGATATAAGAAAAGATATTTCCAGTATGCTTATAATGCTTAGTTATGAAATTCTCTGTAATTGTTGGTTCTTATCATAATAACTAATCTTCTCTCTTTTTTATTTCTCGACCTAAGACGCAACAAATTCCATAGCGCTTCTAAAGCCCTAAACAAATTTGTTTCGGTTTTTGTTGTCCAATAAACTAGACACCTGCGTGAAATCAATAAATCACAAATGAAATAAATGTGAGCGATCACATGAGCAAATAATAAAAATGTGAGTCTCTTCAAATAACTCAAATAACAAAAAAAAAAAAACAAAAAAATCATTAAAAACACACGTACTAAATAAATAAATAATATATAAAATATAAATAAATATAATAAAAAATTAAGATGAAAATCGAAAACCATCTACATTAACCATTTTGGCACTTTTTGTATGTCTATTCAATCTTCCAGCTGCCTTTTTTATTTCACAGCTCTACATTAAACGTTGATTAAAAATTAGCACAACTGTTTAAATTGTATCTCAATATAAGCAAAACATGTCCGAGTCTGTTAAGCTTAGCATTGAACATGAAGAAAGCAAAAACACTTGAAAATGTATTAACACGACCCCTGTCTCCTATGAGCGTCTCAAGTAATCCAATTGAGCCCGGATGAGGTCTGTGAGCGCAGTTGAGGTCTCTGAGCCAAGCGAGGTATGTGTGAGTACGTGTGTGTGTGTTTCTCACAATGTATCTAAAACGGGTTGCGCGAATTGCTAATTTCTGTGACTTTAGATATTTCAGTGATTAAGCGCGACTCAAACGTCATCGAAGCGAAGCTCTAATTTAAAGTAATCCAAACGGCACCGCAAACAAATCAAAGCAAAAAGTGTTAATTGCTGCGCTCCCGTTCAGTTGCTTTAGAGCGGTATCAGTCGCTTTCGGAAGTTAACACGTTCCATTGGTGCTAGCCACAAAATATTTTCATCGCCATAACCGTTTAGAATGACTGTTTTACATGCTCCCTCCTTTGTTTTTTTAATAGTTTGAGCTTGCCGCTGGGTTGCATATTAACACTTTTGTTACTAATTAGGTATTAATAAATCAATTGATCTGTCCATCTATCGGCGGATAGCAATGAGCTAACAAATTTGCTGTGCATAATTAAATTAATTATTGCTTTTATATGAAATAAATTTATTTGTATGTTTTAAAGTAAAAATATTAAAAATAATAGAAAAATTGTTAGAAAGAAAGAAAGTTGTTCAAGACCGCTAAATTATTGCAGTTGTGATATATGGATTCATAAGGAACTTATCCGGTACGACTTTTATAATATTTGCAAAAAAAAATAGTTTAAAATTAACTTGGAAAAACAAATGCTATGTTCTCTATTTAAGAGAGTTAAGTCCTGAGCAAGAGATCTCACAAACTTCAAAAATTTATATATGAAAAGAAATATAATTTCAATAAAAACTAGTAATTTGTATATACTTATACTATATTTTATTTTTACTAAGTGAGAATTATAATTCCCAATATATGATAAATTATACCAAATTGACATTAATATTTAAAAAAAAGAGTTAAAAAGGTTAGCTGTTATCAAAAATTTATGCAATAGATTTGAATACTAAGAGGCGACTAAGGCTATTTGTGTGGGACTTTATACAATAAATCTGCGATAATACTTTCTAGTAATGCTGAATCGAATACAAACCTGTATACATCATGCGAAGTGGGTATTATCCATTTCACGTTATTTATTTGAAGGATCTAATTAATGCATCGGTTCTACAATAACCTATAATGTATATATAATCCATAACCCATTTCAAATGAACCGATAATTTCACGGACATTGCATTGGAAAATGTACAAAATTAAAATACAGATATCTGTATTATGTATATTTTTGTTATTAGAATTGGTGTTCATAAATAATATTTAACTTAAATATGTAAAAATATGTAAAAACTGATTTTTTTTATATATATTATATGATTCAATTCCAAATCAAAATCAAAATCGAAACAAAAGGAACGATATTATTGTCACTGATTACTTATGCTTCAACGTGACCAGTGATTATTATTAAACTGAAACGATCCTTCTTCTGTTCATTTGCAAAGTCTGTATTTTCTGAACTGATGGTTCTCACACTTAAAATTGTCATAATTAATCATGGAGTTGAAATTTTGTTTTTTGTTTCCACTGGGAAGTTCTTGTACTCTTAATGACGCCCATTGACGATTTACGTGACCGTAATAATTTCTGTTTTAATACTTCATCGAACAATAATGAAGTAGCGTTTATTAGAGATTTCTGATTGAGTAGAATATATGTAAATATATATATATATATACTCTGTCATATGTTTTCTGTTTAAATTTGTAATGATAAAATAGTTAAAACTTTTTGAAGATTTTGGTTTTCCATATACCAACATCTTACTCAAATAAAATCAGAATGAAATTATTCTTCTTCTTCACCATTAATTTACAGACTATACTGTACAAGCATTCTAAAGTTAAAAAGACTATTCAAATAAAAAATTGTTTCTTCCCGAACCTTCTATAGTAATTGCATTTGTCGATAAGGTAAGTCCTACACCAATTCATCCAATATATATGTGTTCAATCAATCAATCCAGTACGTTCCCAGGGGAACATTGGGCCATAAATATACATGTGTTAGTCTTTGTTAAGTTATGTTGTCCTAATTGACGTCCATCGTATAAAGTCTTTGACAGCGCATTTATTTCTTATTTCAGTATACTATTTTCTGCCCTGCAACCTCTGCTATATTATTTAGAATCTTCATATACATTTTTATGAGACATTGCTTGGTCGAATGCTGTTCGATTGTGTTTCACATTCATAAGGAGTAGCCTAACCCAAATTTCATACATTTAATACTCCTGTACTCCTGTCTAGTTATTGATTTGAATGGTTTTACTTTAATCGATATAGGTCTTCTGAGTCGTACAGATATTGTTACTAACTTATTAGCTAGGAAATTTTTGTAGGTTATCTTGATTTTTTGTTATAATACAACATCGTTTGCGTAACACAAGTTTTGAATTCAAAAGCGAAAATTCAGAGATTGTTATAACAAAAATAATGCTAATGGGTATCACCAAAAATTTATGTAACTTCATTTAATCTGAAATCATAATACTTTGTGGAGAGCCAAATGCTACCCTCTATGACTCCACCAATGGAAAAAAATTGTGTATTGTTACGCTGCTCTCGATAACTCTACTAATTAAACAAAATCGTATGAATCTGCACCTGAGAAAAATAAACCTGATGGAAGACCTGATTTTAGAAGAAAATTATATTAAGGCATTACCAATAATATGCTGTACTAAACAATACCAATGGTTCCAGTAGTATGTGACAAGCCTTTATAAGCTACAGATTTTTAAGTTCTAAAGCGAAAAATCTTACAAAAGAAATCGCTTAGGAGCAATAACTATAATAATAATATAATAATATAAATATAAATACATAATAATAAAAATTTTCAAATATATATTGTGCTTCGTAACACAAATAGTTAATTTCAGAAAAAAAAATTTTATTTCTATTTTTTTATTCATTAAAAATATTTCAAAATTAAAAACTCTGATTTATCAAATTAACTTTAGCTAAGAAACATTTTTAATAATAAAGACAACATATTGAGAAAAATGTAATCGAAAAGATACTCAACTGTATTTAGTTCAAATACAGTTCACAACAAAAAAATTAACTTTAATTAATTTTACTAATTAAAAATATTACAGCGGTACTAATTATTTTGTTTACATTAATTGTGACTATCATGCGGTCTTGATTACCCATGATGCTCCAAATGAAATTGATTAGCGATTGTTAATTAAAGAATTAATAAATAAAAATTAAAATCAGAGCACAAATAAAGATTTATTTAAACCTTGAACTTTTACATTAAAAAGAAGATAAAATGAAGTTATCATTGAGTTGATATAAACTTGAATATTCCTTATACCTCAGTGATGTCGGAGTGACATCATCAATCATCAAAAAGATTGTTGCCTTTTAGTGATGTTGCTAGGATCTGTTTGATATTGTTATCGATCCTTAAGGCATGATACAGTTAACAAGTAATTTGGCTAAAATGTTAGAACTTATCATAACAATTTCTAAAAATTGTTCATGCAGACCGCTCATACCCATTATATGCACACTTAGGCCTACTAGGCCTACTCTTTTGCGAGAAGGGTTGCTACTATAATCTATAATCTATCAAAAAGTTCATTATTAAACAGAGATCAGAATGAGAGAATATATAATCGTATATAAAGAATTGAAATATTGACCGCTTTATTAAAATTTAGAAAAGGAGTCGTAAAGCAATGTTTCCACATTCCAAGTTTTTACATTACTACAATGGTGTTTTAACATAGACTCGAGAAAAAGTTCTGTGGTTGAGAATATGGAAAAGGTGAAATACTTTTTAGTTTCTCTATCCAGGTGAAAATTTAATTTCTTGTGTGATTTTCTCTGTAAAGAACTGACAGAACTATGCTTCACTGACTGACTTTATGAAACTTTACAAGTTGCTGAAACTATACATATAGTTCATCAAATATATCTGAGAAGGTTAATGATATTGCTAGGTATTACTATGGGTCTTAGGCTTAACTGAGTCCCATAACTTTTTTGGTAGGGAATGCCATAATGACGGTTACAATAGTATGTATGCATGCATGTATTAACTTCGTAATTGATAGAGACTCAATAAAATAGGTCCCTATCATTTCTTTAATATTCCCGCAATTTATAACCGGTTCGTCCCTCTTCTTGTTACTACATGTTACTGTCATAATGTTCCCCAACCAAAAAGATCTATTTTGACTTGATTTTAAAGTATGTATATTAGACTTTTAATGAATTTTAGCAAAGCTTAAAGTTTGTTGTTCCTGATTTTATAAGTAGGCATAATAATACAACCAAGTGATAAAGACTTTTCTAGGTGTTATCTCTTCTTATTTTTGTCTTAATGGCTTGATATGTGAATATTAAAACTACGAAATTACATTTTAATTTAAGTGTATTCCTAAATATATTCCTAAATTATTTTAACTAAATAATTAAAGAGAATTTTTCGAAAAGTAATGAACTACAATAACAAAAAGTTTTTTAAATTATTTTAATTAATTGAATTTTTGGCTGACCATACAGCTGTTTCGAGTATTGCTCAATACCCATTATTATTGGTCTTGAAAATAATTCTTTTATTTATTTATTTGTAAATAATTTTTTTTGAGACTGCAAGTACCAGGAATCGAACTCGTGTCCTGCCACAAATAATTAAATACATTCTTACTAAACTTTACTCAGAATGGGATTAATAGTTAGGAGATTTTCAATGCCTGATTTAATTACCTCAATAAATCATGTAGGGATTTTTATGTCCTTAATTAATGTACATAATTATATAAATATAATACTGTGAACTATTCAAAATTAAAATCTATTTATTTATTTTTTATTTATAACTTGCATACGCGATAGCTTGAATGAGTTCTGATATTCCAGAGCTGTAGGGTTACCAAGATAATATGAATTATGAACAAAATTTATAGTTTCATAATATATATTCAGTATATATCCAGTATTTGTTAATTTTTATCAAAGATTTATTCTTAATACTTTTCCAAATTATTAACAATTTATATGTGGAAATAATATCAATATATTAATTATGTATGAATTAATAAAAATATAATATCTTGAATAGATATCAAGTGTTGGTATCCCTTTTTGTTGCATAAAAATTTGCAACAAGATAGCTAAAGTGTGTTCACATTTTATCTCAAGTGTACTAATATTTATTCAAGCTAAATAGCAACAGACTTTATTGCCTATTAACCTAAAAGTTGATATATATAGTTAAAAAAATTATAATACTAACTAATTAATTTTTAGCAATATTACACAGGGATGTCAGTATTTCACACAAGCCTTAGGCAACATAAATAATAGTTCAAAACTAAAAATTGGTAGTCTATACTTGGTTCCAAGTATTGAAAAATTTTCTACATTCAGAAAGTTCAGTTATAATAATTTGTATTAGAAAAATGTTTATGATTATTTACATTTAAATATTAATTTTGACCCGAAATAAAGTGTCTTAACCACCAAAACAGCTCCATTATAATGAATTCTTCTACTCCTTCGCTTATATTATTTCGATATTCAATGCAACAAATTTATTTTTAATTAAAAAGTTTATTAAACACGGATACAAAAAAATATATTTATTTTTGTATAAGATACATATAATATAATATAATATAAATTCAATGTATATAATTTACTATTACTAATTAGTAATAGAATTAAATTTTGATTCATATTTGTCTATTTTGGAATATGCAAAAATTTATAAATAACTTATTTATAAAAATATTGTTGTGAATGCTATAAAATCCATAGCCCATAAAATTTCGTATTTTCTATAGACAAATAAATTTTTCTGTCTGTGAGATTATTTCTCACTAAAATTAGTAACACATTTACGATGATGATTCATCTCTTAAAATTTTTTTTTCTTGCTTCAAGTTAAATAGAATATATGACAACCGTTATACAACAAGCAGAGTGGCGCAGTGGAAGCGTGCTGGGCCCATAACCCAGAGGTCCGAGGATCGAAACCTTGCTCTGCTAAGAAGTGGAAATTTTTTTTTTAAATATATACTTTTTTTTTTCTTTATTTTATTATTTTTTGCAGAATTTCATGCTAATTGAAAAAAAAAAAATTTAATTAAAATTATTTTAAATTAAATTTAGTTTTATTTTTTAATTATAATTTAAACTATTAAACTTAATTTTATTAATTTCGAAAAAAATTTTAATTAATTTAATATAACTTTTTTTAAAAGGGTTTAAACAGTAATGAAGAGACAACAATTACAAAAATTTGTTTAATTAATTGAAATTCGACAGACCATACAACGCTGTTTCGAGTATTGTCAAGTACTCATCATGCGTAGTCTTAGAAAATATTCGAATATAATTAGTTTAACGTTCGTATATAATTTGTTTGGACTTTTCAATTCTCTTGAAAATAGAGAAGGATCTGTAAAAATGTCTCCAGTCTGGCACATATACGTTTATATGTAAACCTATGTTCTACGTGGAGAGTAGTTGAAAGTAGTTACTTTTTTGTAGTGATCTATGATTACTACAGATTTTCTTTTATTTTTGAATAAATTACAATTCTCTTGAAAATTGAGAAGGTTCTGTAAAAATGTGTCTCCGGTGTGGCACATATATGACAT
Source organism: Teleopsis dalmanni (assembly GCF_002237135.1). NCBI lineage: Eukaryota > Metazoa > Arthropoda > Insecta > Diptera > Diopsidae > Teleopsis > Teleopsis dalmanni. The sequence goes on from NC_051848.1 coordinate 6,826,801, forward strand.
CACTGTTTATAAACCCATGTGCTATGTGGAGACTAAATGTTTCAAATAATATGTGTTAAAATTTTATGAAATTTTAATAATTAGTTTATATGTTAAACGCAACTTTATAATTATCATAATATTGGATGAAACAGAATTTCAATTATTGGAGACTCTACAAAAGAGTCTATACAAACAGCGATGATATTAAATATTTTGGGGACTAAAAATCTAGAATTGTTTTGGAAGATATAATAAAAGTCTTCAAAATAGTTTTTAAAGACCGTAAAGTGAAGCAATATAACTAACTAGCTTTAGAAGTTAAATTTCCAACCGAATTTTGATTTTCTAAGACCGGAGACTTGATGCGTGATATGCAACATTCTGTGAAGTGTGGTATGGTATAGTATATTATAAAACTGTGGTATATTTCAAGGGCAAAGATAAATCGATTTGCAAAAAAGTAATTGAATATTTAGAGGAATAGTGGAATAAATCAAATCACTTTATAAAGCCAATATGTTGATAAATAAAGTACAAATTCTAACAGGTATTTTGGACAACATAGCTAAACCGGAGACTCATTGAATGAAAGTAGCACACTTTCATACAAATTCAAATATAGATTCATACTTACAAAATGTGTACTGTTTTATAATACCTGTAATAATTAAGTAATAATTAATAATTAACTGCCTGTAATATTGTGTCCATTATTGGGCTATCGTATCTTGCGCTTTCTATAGAATTTCTTCACTTCAAATAGAGCTAGAACAGTCCTAATCTTTTTATATGTCGATTTTGGACTGCTCTTTATTTTGTGTAAAACGTAACCGAAATTTATAGCTTGTAAACCGCGATTGCAAAATATCAAATTTTTATAAGTATTTGATGAAAAGCTTAATCAATCGATGTGATCAATCATGAAATCCATCCTAATTTTTATTCTTCCTGAAATTGAAATTTCAACTTCGAGAATAATGTTTCGATTCAGTAACGACCATAAAAGAAAATCCTCATTCGGTTCACAAAAAATGTATAGAAAAATGTGTAGGGAATAGGATTAATCGCTGGTATACTTCTTTAAAGATAAGAAATCTTGATGCGTAGATTATTTTCGTATGACTTTTTCAATAATTCCTTCTACTTCGTTCACTAAATATAAGTATTTGATTTTTATTATATTTGTATATAAAAATTCTCTTTGTGGTTTTGACATTAAAGTGTTCATATCCTATTAACAAACACATAATATTATTAGTTAGCATTAAAAACACTATCTATTTAAACCTGTATTTAAGATTCCTATCATAAGCATTGAATTTCCAAATCACTTTAATTCTTGCACAGTGTCATGTAAGTCATTTTGAAATAAAACTAATTGAATTAAAACGATTTCGCAATAATAATTAGTTTACCTGCACAAATTTCAACACCTCGCACTGCCGTCCAACCTTTGTATCTACAGAATTGCATGGCTTTTCATGGCCGACGTAAAACGCGAAAAAATACGCAAAATATGTGAAAAAGCGAATGCGTAAATTTATTCTTAAACAGTCACTTAAGTGTCATATTATGTGTAATTTTAAAACTTTATTCACGTTATCGGCGCCAAATGCCATTAAAACTCATCATTTTGGTTGCGTGAACGGCAAACTGATTGCTACGCATGCGCCATCAATGCCACAATTCCACAATTCCACAGTTCGCAATTCTACAATTCTACAATTTAAATGCAAACAACCAATTTCATAATTGTAAACAGCAAAATGCAAACTGCAAACTGCAAACTGAACACTGCACACTGCAGTTCTTAACTTCATCAAAATATTAATTTGCATATATATTTAGTATAAAATAATAACACACATATAAATCGAACCGAATGTAAAAGGTAATGCAGACATAGCTCCATGTTCCATTCCCGGTAGATATCCCACAATCAAATTTGTGCTTAAGTTAGATTTCACTAATCACATAAACTGTATTTATTCTAGATTATCATAGGTTAGATTAGATTTGGATTAAATAGTAAATCCTTTACGGCATCCCCTTCACCTACTCCAGAACTGTCTGCACCACGACCATACCTTCTGGGTTAAATAAACCCAATACACTAGTTTTTAAACCTCTGTCTCATATCTCGCATCCCTGATAACTGAAATGAACTTTCCACATTACTGTGAAAATCTTCTCCATAAATTCCTAGGAGGTAGTTTTAATGAGTCTCACACTGTGGCTTTTAATGCTATCCACCTATTGCATGCAAAAAAAAATTATAAATCTTTGGGTTGATCTAACATATATACCAAATCATAATTGGTATAAAGATCAATTAATTTAAACTGCGAATATTTTGATAATAACTAAAATCTATTCAAATAGATTCAATCTCTCTTTCTTTTTCTCTCTCTATCCTTTTCTCTCTCTCTTGTTTTCTGTCTCTGTCCCCACTCCTACTTTTATCCTAACTTCTAACTTATGTGAGTTATACAACCCCTATTATTATTTCATATGCCAAACTTTTTTACGGCTCTCAAGTCACAAACGTTGTGAGCGTATAGGGGTCTATCACAATTTAGAACTCAATTTTCAATCAAAATCACAATTTATCACAATCACAAGAATCACAATTTAGTGATCAAACCTAAGAAAACCTTAGAGCACCTGCAATGTTCATGAATGGCTTAATCCATAAAGCGAATGAAGTACTTTGGTTTGATCCAATCTCACAAAGTAGATGATATGTCCAAACCTTGTAGTAGTTAGATTTCGATATTTTTCAACTTCAAATAAATACTTTAAAAAAAAAAATTCATTTACGGAACGTAGAAGGAGCTATTCCTTTCTTAACATTTGATAATTAATAAATCCACTTAGAATGTTAACAGGATTATTAGCATAGCCTCCAACGATATATTATTAGTATCATTAATGATCAAATTTTAATGCGTCTCACTTAGTGATAGTCAGCACTTGACAGATTTGTCAAGTTCTTTAATAAAATTTTTTATTTTTATATAACAGAAAGCTTTTTGGTATTCTGGAAATATCTTGACAAATTTCAAAGCTCAAGTACCTAGTGCTTCTCACCGCACTATGGTGTAAAGTGTTTTGTATAGAAAACTGCTCGTAAGTGTTCGTAAAAAATGCTTGTAAAGAGCATATATTTTAAGTTGTCAAAACCATTTTTCATGCATTCAAATAACAATAAAAAATATGCTTGTAAAGAGCGTATATTTTAGTTAAGAATATTTGTCATACATGCAAATAATAAAAAATGCTTAAATAGAGCACATTTTTATAGTTGTCAACAGTATTTGTAGTATTGACAACTAACAAGGAAAAGAGCTTTTTATTTATGTCACAGAATACCAAAACCTTTACAGCAGTCAATTTTCATAAGTGTCAATGTTCACAGAATAGGTCTGTTAATATTCTTTTAATATATTATTTTTAAGCCTGAAAGTCGTTTATGCAGATTTTCAAAGCTGACCTGCTGAGTTATTGGCGTGTAACTTCACTATTTTTCTCTTCAGTATCGTTCAGTATATGGATAATGTGGGTGAAAATATTTATGAAATTTGTGAAAAAAATGATTAATATATTAAACGTAGAAACAAAACAAATTATTCATTATGCATAACAAAACGTATAACAAAACGTATGTATAATAAGCTTTATTGACATAAAAGTTTGCTATTATAGAACTTTTTACAGTTTTTCTGAATGCTCTTTCTTGATCAGGTTATTAATCTCTAAATATATTAATGAACATATTTCAGTTTTAAAACAATTTGAATACAAACTCTAAAAATCTTTATATACAACAAATGTGGATTTAAGTAAAGATTTAGTGATGTCAAAAGCACTATAAGAAACGCTAACAGCACTATGTGTATAGTACAGTTGCCTTAAAACATTTTTTTTTGTCATTAAAGATAGTTCTGTTAGCTAGTACTTTAGAATAAGGGAAATGAATTTAGAACAAATTAAAAAAAAATTTAATTAAGGTGCAAATTTAAAAGATTAATCTATAAAAATATATATGGAAACTAATAAAATTTTAGCTTTTCATTTTTCTTTAAAAACCATTTATTTTCGTCATTATTCACAACTTATGGACAGTAATTCTTACCTTATTATAATATCTTGAAGTAATAAGATGTACAGACTAACATAGCAAAGGAGTAGAAAACAGAAATATACTATCTTCTACCCGTAATAATATCGTTTTAAACAGACATATATCATTTTGAGTTGATAGGTCCACTTTAAAGTTTAGTAGAATTTAGTAGTATTTCTTCTTAATTATTTATATAATTGTTTATATATAAGATGGCACAATATATTTTTTAACATCATTATTCACAAATAATATTTCTTATATATTTTAGTCTCTTTTCTGTTTAAATTACGAAATTAGATTCTTTACATAATCTAAAGGATATTAGTACATATAAGAATGTATCTACTATTTGAATATCAGAACATAGTAAAATACAATGGCAACTACATGGCAGTTGAACTAGCATGCCATCATGCCCTCATACACATACTTAGGTATTTTAAATATCTAGAGAAATAAATATATCATAAATTTACTTATTTACATTATATTTACTATATACTTTTCATTTATCGAAACGAACTAAGTATATATGATCATCTGATTATCTGTATAATACTAAATTCGGTAATATTTCTCCCTTTTTATTATAAACTGCTGATAGAAAGGCTCATACAGAAGTTAAGATTTCTAATTAAAGATCTTTGTGGTCTCTAACTAGAGAAAAAATGATTAAAATCTAGTTACAAGGCTACTGTTTTGTAAAATCTCACAAAAATTGGAAGATCGCGAAGAATTATCAGAACCTGATACTAAAAGTTTCACAAAATTCTCGAAAGTAAGGAATAAATGCTGTGGAATTAGGAACACACACATCACAAAGTCTCGGTACATAGAAACACGATATCTCAGAACAAGAGCACTATTTAATTCAACAGACATATAAACGATTTACTAGTAGTTTGTTAAAATTTTACCTTAAAATCTGACCTGAACCAATGGTGTGTACTCATAACTCTTTCTATATATAATTTCTGATATATTTTTGTTTACCAACCCTTACAAAGAATTATTCTATTTATGCTAGTCTTAATGGTCTGCTGATACTTGAGTACTGGTATTCAAAATTACTTATACAATAATCTCACTTTTCAAAGGTTTATTCAAAGGCCTCGTTATTGGGATATTTTATTTAAATTATACTGATAAAAATTAAATACAGGTTAAGGAAGAAAGCGGCTAAAAGTCCAGTAATAAAAATATTTTTTTCTTTATGTAAAACATATATATACAAGTTCATATATTGTATATAAGTTCTTGAAATATTATTTAATTTTATAATTTGGGTACATTAACTTTCAATATTTTTAAAATAGTTTAATGAATCTGCTTATAAACTTATAATCGTATAAAATACCTTTCAAATGATTATCGTCAATAACTAAATTGAGATAAAAAATTTAGGATATCTATCGTTTAAGAGGAGAATTTATCGTTCATAAATTACAGATGCAAGTCCAATTTATAACTTATTTGTTTATTACATATCTTAAGTATTTCTCAGAGATATACTATACTAACGACCTTTCACCCGGCATTCTTCGATTCGACGCGCTTTTTAATGACTAGTCCGTATTAAAATATGTAGACAGTCATATTATGAGTACATTCATTTAGACTCTCCGATATTTTTTATGTTACTACAACCTGCAAACATTTTTGTTTAATGTATATAACTGAGAGAAAAACAATTAAATATATAAATAAATTAATTATAGTACTTCTTCATTATGACTTGATTCAAGCGAACTAAATATTTGTATCTTAGACAACGTTGTCAACAGTTGAATATTATAAAAAGCAATAAAAGTCTGGGCTTATAATCTGTAAACATAATTACTTCGAAATAATGATAAATGAAATCTTCTAGAAGACAAGTGCGACTACAATAAGTCATATCACAAGAAACATGTTAAAAACTCAGAATCCTCACTGACGAGTGAGCGGCAGGCAGACGAGTGAAGGGAGATTGTTCCTGCTCTAAACTCTGTATGAGAACGATAAACCTTATTAGCATTTACACTCATACTCATATCAAGACAACAAGAATAATGTATTAAATCAATTTGACTATATTTTAATGCACTGAACTCCACAGTAGCTGTTCCGATTTGAGTCTGAGATTCTGATATGTATATGTTACATATAATATATCCTATTGCATACTATACATAGCTCTTTTCTTTTGCATGTGAGTTTCCAGTTATCAGTATAGGTCATATTCTGAAACGTTTTATTGAAACAAATTTTTGATACGACCACATTTTCAAGGATAGATCTCAGAATAACCATGGTGTTTCCTCTTCCTTTTGCATTGAACAGCAACTTTCTTGATCGGTTTCTGGAACAGTTCAAGAAAATTTGCTATTGCTATAAATTTGCTATTCTTATAAAAAAAATTTGTTCACATATATTATTTTTGCTAGAGTTATTGTTATATTTTTTTTTGCATTTGTTAAATTAGCAAATAATTTAACTTTATATGGTTTTATTGATTTTATGCTATGTAAATAAAATTTTTAACAATCTGGAAAAAACAAAAACGTAAATATTTAAATTATTTTTTATAAAAAATAGCAAATGTTTCTCCAGCTTTTTCAAATATTTAGAAATATTTAAACATATATAAGATTATTATTTTTCAAATGAAATTAAACAATTTTTTATAAAGACAAATGCAAAATTTAGTGTTATTGACAATTCAAGCAGAATTAGTAAAAAAATACTTTATAAAAAAAAATATATTATATATAATATAATAGGTAGTATATAAGAAAAAAGAAATAAATGTGAAATATTTTGTGTACCAAGCTAATAAATTAAGGAAAAGAGAATACTTCAGAGTACAAACAAGAAAAAAATGTGTCAACAGTCTTCATGCCTCACAAATAAATTCCACATTTTCTTATTTTAAAAGTTGCCATCGAATCCTTAAATACGTCTATCTGTCTATTTAACTTGATGTCGAGATCCAGAATCTCTGCTTTTATGTTGATAGACTGATACGAAGACAAACAGAAGGATACTTTCGTACTTTTCTATACATCTATCTGTATATCTGTCTATACATCTATGTGTATATCTGTCCAGGTGTCGATAAGCTATCCAGAATATCTGCTTTTATCTTGATAGATTGATACTAAGACATATAGTAGGATACCTTTGTAATCTTCTACGCGTCTCTCTGTATATATGTCTTAGTGTCGGTAAGCTATCCAGAATTTCTTATTTTATGTTGATGGACTGATAAAAAGACATATAGAAGGATGCCTTCGTATGCTTCTATGTGTCTATCTGTTTTTGCATCAGAAAGCTCTTTGATCTCTTATTTTTTGAATAAATAAAATGGAATTTGATTCGGAAAATTTTTTTGATCTAAAAAGGTTAACACAGGTAATATTTAAAGTTAGGGACCAAAATATGCTAAGTGCTAAAAATAAGGTTGTGCCTAAATATATACACAGATTTGTATTATAAATCATAACAAATAATAAATAAATTAATAAATCTAAAACAAGATCTATCAAGTAAATGGTAGATATGTAATTGCATAGTAGTAAAATTATCTGAGGGAATGGAATGGAAACTTTTACAATGTCGAAGTTAACATTTTTTTCTAATTTTATCTATTCGTATCTTTAATTACAATAGCTTTCAAACAAAAAACAAAACCTTCAACTAAATTTAGAGAATAATAAAATACTATTTTAATGTTATTTTCGTAATTGTTCACTAAATTCTAAAATATATTGTTTTTATTAGAAAACATGAATTTTTGCTATTGTCGAAACATCTGCTTTGAATGACTTTTACGACATAAACAATGAGACAGATGGCAATTATTTCTATATGCAATTTCATTTATATAAACAACATACTTGAGATATATTTCTTTGACAAATGTGTCCACTTGAAAAATTTAATAAAACTATTTACCAAAATATTTAGAAAAATTCCATTTACGAAGCTTATGAATATCTTGGTAGGTGAGAAGTGAGGAAATTAATCTTTGCTAATCTAAACGTATTAATTTTTAACTTATGGTAGTTCCCGGAAAAAAATAAACTTTGTTGAGGTAAAATATATAGAAAAATTAATAATAAAAATTGAGATGTCTTAAAAAGCTAAAAATGATGAAATAGATGCTTATGAAAAAAATCGTAATATTTGTGGAGGTTTGCGTTAGAGAAATTAAAAACTTTCATCGGTTTCTTTAATAAATGTATATAATTTTTCCACTACATTCCAGTACCCAACAACCCAGAGAAAATAAATACCGAATTCCAACGACATCTCGTTCAAGAGTGCATAATTGTCGAAGACTGATCTAAATGGCTATTGACCGAAACAGGACTTTAAAGCAGCTTGACAGCCTAAAGGAACTTATATATTCTTATTCAAATAATGACATTTTAAGAGCGTATATTTTAGTTAAGAATATTTGTCATACATGCAAATAATAAAAAATGCTTAAATAGAGCACATTTTTATAGTTGTCAACAGCATTTGTAATATTGACAACTAACAGGGAAATTTATTTTAAAGTTTTCATAAATCCATTTCAAAGGAGGACTTATTAAATCGTATAATTGAAAAGGCATTCTTATGCTGAAAGTTCATTGGACTCTGTGTGTTGACTAGTATATTGATGCATAAATAATTTCCCACAAAAAAAATTGTTTTTATTACTTAGTCTGGGTATTTATCAATCCACGTAGTATTTTATAGGTCTAATATTTTCAAAAAAAAAATAATAACATTGAATATTATTGCAATATTTGTTATTTGTTTGATGTGAAAAATCATTGGGGACGTCATACACCTACTTTGAGCAGATACAATATTTTCGTTTAAAGAAAAATTTTCTTTCATCTGTATTGGAATAAAATTGAAAGACTCTTAATAGAAATTACTTGAGAAATATTTACTACACAATTGCCTTATCAGAGCAGCTCTGACGTATGGCTGCGAGTATGGACACTCAAAGCAAACGAAACATATCAACTACTATCCCATGAACGGAAAGTATTGAGAAAGATTTTTGTCCCTAAAAGTCATGTTATATTCGCTACAACCACGAGTTAGAGAACTCAATCGACAAGCAGAATATAATACGTTACATAAAATCACAGCGACTCAGATCCTAGCAATCCTAGCAATACATTCAGTATATAAACCGAGAACGTTCAGCAAAACAAGTACTTGCCAGAAACCATTTTGAATCCTGAATAAGAGGTAGGCCTAGTTGTTGCTGAAGACAATTTAATGAAGCTACGCGTGAGCGATTGGAAAAACTTGGCATCGGATCGAGTTAGATGGCAAAACTTGGTTGAGGCGGCACTGCTCCACCCAGCACTGTTAAAAAAGCAAAGACGAAGATTTATTACATTTATCAGATATAAATCGTTGTGCTTAAGATCTGTGTTTAATAAAGGAAAATTCCTCTTTCCTGAAGTAAAGAGGGTACTGCATTCGTCGAATGAAAAGTATGAAAAAAATTGTTGACATAGGTGCATTGAAACTTCAGGATATTAAATATAGTAAAAATATTACTTTTGAATTGTTGAATTTTTGAAAGACTCCGTATAATAATCTTCCTTATTGGTGTAGTAGCATTAGCTTAATAGCTTCAGGCACAACTGATACTAATTGCAATCTTAGAAGCCAATTCATGCAATTGAAATAAAGTGGCAATTTAGGAACCAAACAGGAAGTTCCTTCCTGCCATATTAATTACGAGTATTTGCAAAGTGACTTCGACTTTGCAAATATGGGATGTGCAAAGCGATGTGCGAAGGGCATGAAGTTATTTTAAAATACCAAAAAGGCACATCTAAAGAAGCAAGTAAGGCAAGAGTCTATTAACGAAGCCGGGCACAACTGGTGCTCGCGTTAGCTCGCCTTTGCGCTCATATGTAGATACATATATTCGGATCCGTAGAAAACACATATTTTAAATTTATCTGTGTTTTTTTTATTATTGCAAATAAAAAGTGAAATTTATGCACACAGCTGGCCGTCTCTAAATTTGCTGTACTTCTTTGTTGGCAGAGTTGTCAGAGTTGTCAGAGTTGTGCTGAAGCCAGGAAAAATTTAAATATAAATAAAATAAAATAAAATAAAATAAAATAATTTAATTTATTTTTTAGTTTGGTTTTATATTTGTTTTTCATTTTTTGGCACAATGAAATTCATTCTTATTTTCTCAAAAAATAAAAAAATAATAGAATTTGAATTTGTATTTCTATTTTAAATATTTAAGCATTTCTTGGGAGACAATCTGCGTGTACTAACACACTAACGTAACACTAACCGTATGGGTGGTTATGTGGCGCCTCTCCACTTGCATGCACCGCCAGACAGCGGCGGAGAGGAGCGCATAGTGCGCATAGATATTTTAAATTGGCGCCCATTGCAACGCACAAAACTAAAATTCTTCAGATTTCAATTTCTTGTAAGTTGTTGCTTTGTTGTTGCTGTTGCTGTTGTTGTTGCTGTTGCTGTTGCTGTAGTATCTGCGACTATAAGTGTTATTGGTGTCGCTTATGTCTGTTGAAGTCTATGCCATACATACGGTAGGTGAGTAAAAACAAAACAAAAGCACATAGCCTGAGTGGCAAAATGTGTATAATTTAGATTTATACTGCAACTTGCAGAAGTGACATCTTTCTGTGTTGGCCACATCAAATCAAGTTGGCCAATTTAAATGAAATAAAAATTTGATTTCACACAACAGGCGCTAATGTGTATTTTTCGTTGCCAAATCACCTTATGCACTCCTGAAATGTAAAAAGTATTGAAATACAAAAATTAGTTTATGCAATGCATCTCATAGATTTTACACTCTGACGTGACGAAACATTAGGAGAAATATTTACATATGCTTTGTAAACACTTATAATAAGCGATCTTATAAGCGATCTTGTCCTGAATACATATTGAATCTGAAATTATCGTAGACGGAGCATTCATCGCATGACGCCTCTGCTAGAGAAGAGCCCTTGCTAACATAAATATAAGTACTAAAAACAGGACCTTTCACACCAAGCTTTCTACATTAAAATGCGTCCGATTGACTAAGTTTTGGAGTTTTAGTTTAAATAACCTACATACTGAGTCTTCTTGGTTAACTACGTCCGATTGACTACCTATAGTTTTAGTTTCATTTATAATGATTTTTTTGTTTATTTTTTGACTGGCTATAGGTCCCTTTTTTTAATAAAAATTAAAAATCCTTTGTTTGATGTTTTTTAATTAATTCTATATTTCGACTCTCTTTGAGAGTCATCATCAAAAAAAAAACAAATTCAAAATTTAATAGTTTTAGTTTCCTCATCAAATATGTTCGATTGATCAGGTTTCTGAGTTTTAATTTTCTTAAAACTTTTACACGCTTCACACCAAGCTTTCTACATTAAAATGCGTCCGATTGACTAAGTTTTGGAGTTTTAGTTTCCTCAAAGCTTAATTATTCCACACACTGAGTCTTCTTGGGTAAATACGTTCGATAGATCAGGTTTTTGATAGCGGTATATTTATAGCTAGTTGCTAAACAGCTTTAAGAAGTGGACACCTTTTTAGAAAGTAATTCTAAGTTATTAGACCCAAAGTATCACATTTTATTATCTATTTGATATTCTATTAGTTTGAGCACACTGATTTCATTTTTAACGGCAATATTATATATATATAATTATTTGAATGAAAATTTTTAAAAAGGTTGAGGTGGAAAAAATCGTGGCTTTTACTTTTAGAAGCCGGTCCTTCAATGTCAAAAGAACAGACCAGACGCAAAGCATGGTATTTCGTTTTCGCCGGGTTTTAAGAGTCCAAAATACGCGGTATTGTGCGTCACGGACTCTGAAAGCCCGTCGAATTTGTTTATACACAACGTTATTGTCAACAAATGATTAATTTAATTTACGTATTGTTGGAAAGACGACACAAAATATTGCAAAGTGTTTTTGTTATACGACAATGCGCTATCTCACACAGCAAAACCAGTGAGAGATATCTGGAAATCGTCTGGATGAGAGATCCTTCTGCACACATCGTACTCTCCAGACTTGGTGCCATCTGACTATCTTCTCTTCGCATCAATACGAGATACAATCATAAAGCTGCACTTTAGCAATTTCAAGGTAGTTGGAAAATGGCTCGACAAATGTTTTCCCGCAAAAGACAAGTAGCTTTCTTGAGAAGGAAAGCTTTACTTAAAAGATAGCCGATGGTCAAAATTTTGAATTAAAAATTTTAATTTTCATTGAATATTAAATATTTTCTTTACCAAAAAAAAAGAAACTTATGCATACATCTGGTACATAAAAACATAATAGAATGACAAATAAATGTAGGACATTTGACATACTCAATACGTCATTCAAATTAGATAATGACGGTGAGATAACTAATACCCAGAACTAGAAAGTTTTACTATATATTAAAGGAGTGCTGAGTTCACTTTCTTAAATGATTCTTATTTATAAGGATCTTCTGTTAGGTATTCTAAAGATAATAGTAAATTAGTGGTGACGTTATTTATTTATAATATTTAATTTCTTAGTGTAAACAAAAGATTATATTTCTCCGAAGAGCTGAGTGTTGCCTGGTATTAAGAAAACCTGTGGTAAGATAACTTCATACTTCTTAACATAATAGCGAACTTCTTCACTTACACTGGAATTTTCTATCTTTGATTTGTTATTTTTAAACGTTGAAGTAACTTTTTTCGTTTATATCAATTCATATCCAATCATGCATTGACCTCTAAATATCAAAGAAATAATATATTCTTTCTTCATTTAATCACTGAAATATTAAATAATTCGCACAAATATTTTAGTTTAAAAGCATATAATCAGAAATTCTCTCACGCATCCTTTGATGCTGTTAACCAATTTATTTGTATAAAATTAGCCTGAGGTAGTAAAGTTGAAGGCGGCAGCTCGGTTTTATTATAGTTTTGATTTGATTCATTTGCAGTTGAGAACAAGATACAAAAATACGAAATGTTTAAATATCTTTCCTAAATCGAAATTATGCGTTTAACTGCATCAATTTATTTTCGAGTTTAATGTATGTCTGGATCGTGCTGGAGTTCGCCCTAATTTATCCAATTAAAGTGGTCCAGTTGCATGCGGCAACGCACACGTTGCATGTGCCAAATCTTGGATTGGTTTTTTAGCCAATTTTTTTCTCTATAAATTATTCGGCTTACGCCCACATAACGACGGCAATAAAACCGTTTGTATAATAATAGTGGGAGTTTGAAATCTTATTGTGAAATCAGAGGCATATATCGGAAACTAACGGTCTCCGAATTGGAGTTTTTTTAATTGGCTGGCATTTATCTCTCGATAAAAACTTAATTATAGCAACAATATTAGAAAACTGAACTTAAAAATCTAAACCTTAATTTTACACAATTATTAAAATAAACAAAAAATATACACTTTACCATATATACTTTTTATGAGAAACAATAAATTTTAATAAGTAAATTTCATATCGTTATATTCATTTATTATTTAAGTATAGTTGAAAACTTTCTTGAGCGAACTCTTTCCCGCTCTAGAGTAATATCTCATCAAAAAAACAGAGTTGGTTGCACATCTGCATTGAAAAACAAAAAGGTTGGTTAAAGAAGAATTGCTCAGCTAAGGGGATGTCCTTTCGAAAGGGAAATTCACTCAGCAGAGGTACTTATTGAAGATGAGTGTCGGTTGAGAGAGATTTTACTGTAATACTAACGGATATTTAATAACAAAAAATTATTATTTTATGTATTAATATTTTTTATTAAAGTCTACCAGCTCTTTAAGGTATACATGTTACGATATTAATATCTTATTTTCGTTCATTAGGTTTATTATACCAACCAGAACATAGTATTACTGAGTCTTTCAAATTTTTATCCACTACATTTTTGATCAACATTTTGTATAAAAAAGCTTATTTAAAAATATAAGTGATAAACAATCACATTGACTCTACTAAAGCTTCGACTTTTCAGTATCCCATATAATGTACTACAAAACTTACCAGAGCTTGTTGCATAGAAACTTGTGAATAGTTATTTTTTTTAGCCTTCACTTTCAAGTTCCTCTAAATATAACTATTTTATCAACTAAATAAAAGAAATTATTATTCAATAAATCATAATTATAATTATAACTATGATTATTGCATTTAACTAGTCAGCTTCCCACCAAAACTATTAAGAGTTTGGTCCTTATAACAAACTTCTTTTTATTCTCAAGAATAGCACTTCAGAAATATATATTCGGAAATAGGAAACCCGGTGAAGCGTATTAGATTTTTTAGGGTTACGTTTATGGTATAGTAAGCCAATCAAGAAATAAAATCAAGATTGACTGAATTTAATTATTTATTTTACCAAAACAATCCGTTTTCAGGTCATGACCCGACTCTTCGCTTGACCTCGCTTCCTCCAACTCGCTTCCTTCAGTTGCTTCTCTCAGCAGTGCATGCACCTTCTTTAACTTTGATTACTAAGTGCTTAGTTAGTGCTTAGTGCTTTCACAACTTGATTATTTCTCCGGAGATATGATCTTCCCTTATATTTTCTTTTTCCGATTGTTGATTCATACACGTTTTTCGCCAATCTTCTCTTATGGCTTTCTCTATCGCCACCTTAATCACCTTTCTCGTTTGTCTTCATGACATCATTAAGCCGTTAGATATTTCTTTGGTAAACAAAATAAATGTCGTGAAAACACTCAAGACGCATCAAGAATCTTCTTCTCTGAGACATTGGATTTTCGCTTGTTGGATATTCGGTCGCTACACTATACACATTTTATGAAAAAGTGGTTTATTCGCATGCGGTTATCGTCATGCACCAAAAAATCTTACGAATACCCAATCTGTTGAATATTTGTTCGCTTAAAGTCATGATTAAAGTTTTACAGCTCGTGGCTTATTCGCATGCAGTAACCGTAATCAATTTAGAGAGCATCAAAAATCTTACGAGTAACTTTACTTCCAAACACTTCTAGTATTGTCTTATTAACGAGTGAAACACAGAGTTAGGATGAGCGACTTATAGAGTTAATGTTTTGTCGTTGGAGAGAGAACTCTACATCTTCATTTCCTTCTGAGGCGATAGTAATACCTATCATTAATGATAATTATTGGCTTCATCTTATCTTTCACTTGAGTTTTCAGCAATGATCTAATACAGTAACATTATTATTTGTTTATATTTATACATACCTATGTATTTTAAACGAAATTTTTCTATGCAACTTGTAAATATCTTAAGTCAAAACAAAAATTCTTTCTTATTAATAGCTTTGTAAATAATTTGCATGCATTTTCGACATAACCAAAAACAGTCATCTCACATTATCATATGCTTAATCTATCTTAACAATATAGCCCATCGACTGCATACAACTGTTGACAATACTGCATATCTACATTGCATTTGGATGAAGTCTACATGACGCCAAACGTAAGACCACCAATCGATAAATACTCAAAAACCGCCAACACTGTCAACACTTTTGTCACAGAAAATAATTGCGAATGCAACCAACAATAACAGCAATAAGACAATGACGATAACAACAATACCAGTTGCGGCGCCACATGCAATAATCGCATATGCAACGCACAAATACCAGGCAACAGCAATGGCAACAACAACGCCAACAGCAAATACGCACCTCAACTACCATCAATTTCAATTAAACAGCAACAACTACAGCAACAGCAACAGCAAGAGAATCACTCCGAGACCGAATTCAACGCCGATGGCAAAGCCGAAGCCGCACCACACGTCATTTGGATATGGATATGTCCACATTTGACTATGGCTAACTCTGTGTTTAGGAACGTCCAGTGTAGTGCAAAATCCGATATAACCTATTTGAATGCAACTCCAGCTTAACCTATACACAAATGTCGTTTTAACCTGATATGCGGCTTCATACCATAGCTGTTACCATTGCAGATTGTGGTTCCGGATTGCTATTGCGGAGGCAAGTGTTGCCCTCATAGGTACTTGTGTATTGCTATTGCTTATCTGTTTGGCTTGTCGTTTGCATAGAAAACCAACAGCAACAGCAACGGCAACAGCCTTGCAGAATTGCGGCATCATCACCATCACCTTTGTCACCATCTACACTTGTGTTAGTCGGCAGCAGCATTTGCTACAACGACAACATTGCTAACCAAAGTTCATACAACAGCAACAGCAACAGCAACAACAACAACAATAACAATGGCAACAACAACCACAATAGCAATTGCAATCGCAACTATTCTCATGCCTAGCTCTTGTGATGATTATCATCTCAAAATAATTTACACAAATGTTGCCAGCTGTGTTCATTGCTTGCGGCAATTTGAAATTTGAGCATTGCCATGCTTACTTAAGTTTTCTATACATTTTTTTTTATTTTTTTTTTTTGTTTTGTTGGCAACATTTTTGCTACAACTTGTACAGATACGTTGTATCTTATAGAACAACTGAAAATCCCACAAAACACTTTTACTAGTGTGTACTATTTATAATTTAAGCATTTGTGCTGATATTGTTGTTGTTGTTGTTGTTGTTGTTGCTGTTGCAATTGTTGCTGTTTGTTGGTTGCTGGTTGCTGGTTGCTGGTTCGTGCTATCTTGACCGTTTCCAAACTGCCAAGTCATAGTCGTGATGCGATTCACTTTTATTTGGTTTATTTGTTTAGTAGAAAAACTCTGCTGCTGGTTATGGGCATAATGCAACCATATCGTTGCGCATTCGTATCTATGGGTAAACCATCCTAAATATACAGACACATATGTATGTGCATAACTTTAAGCTGTCAGGCGTTTTGCAGCAACTTACAACAACAACAACAACAACACCAACACCAACAACAACCACTGCCAACTGCAAATAGGAACAATTGGCGCCTGGCGTCTCATTGTCCAGCATTTGTCGGTTCAGCCAGGCTCATAGATTGCTCGGTTGATAGGAAAAGGTGCTCATCTGTTCACTTGGTTGCTTAAGAGCTGCCCTCAAGTGTCGCACCGTACTTGTGTGCAGTAAACTTGCAATCGTTGCTGATTTTGTTGTGATTATGCTTGGACTGTTGTTGCTGTTGTTGTTGCTGTTGCTGTTGGTGGTGTTGTTGCTGTTGCTCTGGCTGTTGTTGTTTATGTGCTGGCATTGCGTTGCTCTTTTGGGAATTGCATTACATTCGCATTACTTAACTGCAACGACGCGTTTGCTTCGCTTATAATTTTTAGTGTTACTGCCTAGTTGAGGCATGATTGAACCGCAATCCTCGCTGGTTGGGCTTAAGAGAGTGGGCTTAGGAAGACAGTGCCTGTGTATTGTGTACTTGCGGAAAGTGCAAATTAAAGAAATTCTACACTTGGTATTTTAATGCAGCTAATTTGTGCTTCATTTTTTATATATTGTTGGGGTTTTTTTTATTTTCAAGCACTTTTCAGGGCTTCGTGTTTAGCATTGTTATCTTCTTCTCAACGGCAAGCCTGAAAATGATATTTAAGCAAAAAGTTTAAATTGTATCTCAGTGCAGGCGCATGATTGAGTTATTTTGATGGACTCGATGGATTCGATGGGTTTAGTGAGTCTGGTTACACTTTTGTGCGATTTGCTTGTTTGCCATTACAGCAAATTTATTTAAGTTTAATTCAACATGCCACTTATGTAAATTGCGTTAAGGGAATTCCATATAAAAATAAATTGTTAACCAACAACAGAAATACGTGTAGCTTTTGTGCTGCTGTGAAATTGTTTTTCTGTATTTAATCAATCTAATTGGACCACACATAATGGGTAACCCAAATTGCTATACCAGCTATATCTTCATCATTGATTATGCTATCATGCTATGGTTTCCCAGCGAAGCATTGGAATGAGTTATAAAATAATTAATAATATTGAATAGTATCTATATTAACAATTTAGATATATACCAATGAAGTTATAAAAATTGTTTAATGCAATATTTACTAACAACTAGCTATAGATATGCTCATAAATCTATACAATAGAAATACTATGTATTATATATTAGACATAAACATAGACATAGATCATAGGTATATTATATTATACTCATATATTATAGATATTATATATAGTCATACAGATCCTTCAAAGAACATTACATAGGGCAATAATTGTCTATGAGTGACAATGAGGCAGTGTTGGCATTTGTTTTAGCATGCACACTGTCCACCTAACAAAATGTAGATCCTTTTGAGGGTATCACAATGACCTATAGTTGTCTACGAGTGAAAGTTCTGACAGCTGTTTCACTATAGGCAATAGATCTATATGAGTCGAAGCATTGACAGTTGCTTCAACACGCGTCCTCTTAATCTAATCTAATATAGATCCCTCTGAGTGCATCAAAATATTCAATGGATATCTCTGAAGTGTAGTATTGACAGTTGTTGTCTATCTAAACTAATGTAGATCTCTCAAACGGTATAACAAAGGGCTATAGATGTTATGAGTGAAAGTGCTTACAGCTGTTTCAGAATGCACCCTCTTAATCTGATATAATGCGGATACTTCACTATGTCAACTGCAATACATAGTACTTGGTTAGATGTAGTGGTAAAAATGTACCTGAAAAATCCTTGTTATAAAAACCTTAATACGTATCGAAATTCCCCATTTATCATCATCGGTTTTTTGAGTTTGAGGACCTCCCTTCCCATTTATAATGATTTATACATATTTTGTTATGACTTATTTAGGGGTCATTTTTCAACATCTCGATGATTTCTACCCCAATAATGAAATTTTTTATTAAATATCAACTTTAAATAATAAAAAGCCGACAATTGATTATATATGAAGATAAATATAAAAATAAGAAATCGCTTGACCCCCTTCATAATTTCAGATATTTTTTATAAACTGAACTTAACTAAATATTAACTTAATAAATTTAATAATGTCTGCCATCCTTGAATCGAATCTCGTAGGTATTACTTTTATCACCATTAATGTGACGATTGATCTTCCCTCTTATCAACAGTAAAATTTACTGCAAAACCGTACATTCCGTACTCGTACATTCCGTACTCGCTTTTGTTTTTGATGACAGCTTACAGCGTTTGCCACATCAGCGCCATAAATTCAAGTTAACATATAACTTAACGCTTAACGTAATTTAGGTGATCATATCTCACCTTAAAAGACTGCAATTATATTAACTGAAAACAATTGACCTCAAATATTGAATCGTTTAGATAATAAAATAGATAAGGAGCACTACGTTTGGCTCTGCTGCGTTGACTTGTGCTTGAAACCCTCCAGCAATTAACTGCAGCATCAGCATCAATTTTCCATCAAGTAGAGAAAATAAATTAAATAAATTCAAGTATGAAGTAAGGAGAAAAAACAAGCGGAATGATTAATAAAAATATCTTATGTATGAGATCAAAGCACGTAGTTATTAGCCCACGTAAGATACACGGCTGCGTTATTGTATTGCACACCTGTCAGCTATAATTTACCCTACCGCAGATCACTTCCATCTTTATCTACGTTCGCAATCCGGCGTCTGTTTTGGTATTCACACTAGTACAAAAGCCTCCAACAGTTCCGTAGAGAACAAACAGACGAACAGACGAAGAGACGAACAGACGAACAGTACGGCTCAGAAAAGCAGAGAAATTAATTCAATTAAATGCGAAACAATCAATAGAAAATTGCAACTATTAAGACGCCATCAATTAAGTGACCAGGCGGGCAGTTAATGCAACATTATCGCATAAACAAATCTTTTATGGAACGTGTTAAACGTCGCAATCCAGCACAGGAATTGCATCATTTGTAGTTTGTTAAGTGGAAACAATTCGTAAAATTTATAGCGTAATTTATGCTAATTTCTCCTCTAATCTAAAACATGTTCTAAAGGTGGAGCAGGCGGAACCGAAGGTGAGTCAGTAAGGCGAAACATCAATAGCGGCAACAACTGTTGATAACTGGTTCAATGCGTAACCACTGCAATGGGTTTGATGTTACTGCTGAGTGACTGGCTTAGATGATGCCACTGACAATACGTGATTTAAATATTTTTGCTATAACTCAAACCGTCAAGATATAAAAAAATAATTTTTTTTTTTGTTGATAATCAGTTGTGGAGTTTCATTAGAACTAACTAAAATTATGGTCAAACCAGAGTTAATCATGCAATACATTAAGAATCAATTTTCAAACAAAATGCAATATACATGGCCACATACTTCGATCTTTTCTCTAAGAATTAGTGTTACTCATTCAAAACCATTTACATTATTGTAAATAAGTATTTAATAAATAAATGCAACTACTATTATTAATTATATGCTTATTATACAGCTGTTGTTTAAGCGTTCTTCTGCTGATGTTGAAGAGAAGTGGGTACCGACTTGTCACAGGGTTTCTCACTGCGCATTGCGGAGTAAAAAGTAATCTGTCGAACTTAGATATTACAAAAAACGATAGCTGCACTTTGGTACATATCAACTGCCTAACCACTTTAAACGGAATTAGGCAACATCTCTCCAAAGAACCTAATAGCGTACTTAACTGCTACTGCTACTCGTCTATGGAATTAAAGTCACAATAATCCTCAAAGGATGCAGTGATGTATTGACAAGTCCCCAACCATTTTTAAATCTAGTCTAATCTAATCTATGCGTTCTTCTAAAAATAACACAAATGGGTTCAAAAAAATTATATACAGGCATTTAAACCAATAGATGTTTACAAAGATCACTGCAAACATATATGCGACAGTATTTGAAACGGCAACAGGTTTTCTGTTGGTTGAGATGATCCCGTGACGTCCATGAAAAATTGCCTATGAAAAAATTTGCAAACTTGCCATTCGATGTTGGATGGAACGTTTGTGTTTGGAATCAGCTCCTTGATTAGTGCGGATTTAATTGCCTGCCATGATCTGCCGTTATCTTCGTAGTGAGGAACCTAACCATCCATTAACATGTAGTAAATTGAACTCAGACATAAATAATTATTTTTTATTAGTTCGCCTTGTTTTCCCAGCGTACGTTTCAGTATCTCACTTAGTGTTACTTTGAAATACTATATACTTTATATATTACTTTTTTACATATTATTATTACATATTATTTTTTTATTAAAATTTAATATACTATGACATATTAAAATCTGTTAAATTCCTGTACCAATATTATTCCAGAATATATATTTAATTAAAATAAATGCTATTTTAAAAATTTTAGCACATCTTTATTGAATTAAAAAGTGGTCACATCTATATACTTTTCTTGGATCAATGCAGATATTATGCAAAATTATATGAAATGTTTACGGTCTTGTCAAGACATCTATCATAATTTTGTAAGCTGTTGTCACTACTTCACGTCTTCATTATGCGGTGGAGTCTTGAATCCATACGGTGGAGTAGAGATACGTTACTCCCATCGAAAAATAGCGTGCGTTTTTTTTAATTCAATTAATTACGTTAAATTAACGCATATTAATAGATTCATAACACGACACGTTAATAGAGAAGAGTAGCTATCAGTTTTAGTTGCAAATGTCGACGACTATTCTGTAACCACAGCCTCACGAAATAAAATTGAGATACTTTAAAAAAAGATTCTACAACGTCAATATTCAAATTAGTAGAATAAATGTAGTTACAATGGAACAGAGGCATAGACAAAGGGAGACTATATACAGAGTATTTCTATAGAACTTATGAATATAGTTTTTGTCTATGATATAAAATAAAAATTAATGTATTCTCATGAGAATACCTTTTCAATTTTGTTTTTGATTTAAGTAATAATAAATATCGACGCGGAAACCATAGAATTGAAATTGTTATACGAGTAAAAATATAGAATAGATAGGTTTTACTTATGACAGTAGAATTCTGAAAAATTCAAAACCTCAAGCAGTTTCTTATCAGAGTTAATAAATAATAGAACCTACTTATGAACTGAAGTTTATAAGTAACTTAAAGTTTAAGACTTGTGTACGCTAAAATAATAACCACAGCTATATATAATATTAAAATAGGGAATCTAATTATCTAGGTATTGATTATATATTCAACGAAAAGATTCTTACAAGTTTATAAACGCTTGACATAGGTAATACTCATTAAAAAAGTATAAGTGAAAATTTTATTTTTCAGTGAAATCTATTAATTCCGTTTTCTAATATATATACATATATAGAGTTGTTGGCCTAATTAGACCATGTATTTAATTATCACATATATGTATTAAAAATATGTTTTAGAACATTAGTTTGACACAATATTCGGTATCAATTATATTTTATTTTAATTAATTATATATCATACTTAAACCTAAGTGTAATACTGTTTCCTATGATGATGATCGTAATGTTTATAACATATAACTCATGTTGGAGCATTGGGTCCACATAAAATATTTCTATCTGATTCGGTTACTACATAATACTTTACTTTCGTTTTAAAATTTTTTGAGCTCTTCAATGGCTTTCCGTAGACTAGCCCGTCATATAATTTTGGATTACTTTTGTTTCTTACGTCCTTGGTAATGCTAGTTAAATACTTGCTTGCACATTTCCTTGGGGTTCCTGGGCAAAGTCTGTCTGATAAAACTTCCATTTGTGGGTTCCCATTTCTGTTAGTATCAACCCCAATTCATGTCTTGTGCACAGATCGGTATTTTTAGTAAAGTGCAGATATACAGATATTAAACAGATATCTGTTTATTATTATATTATATGTTTATTATTATATTTGAAATAAAAAACGTTGTATTTAAATGTTCAAACCTTGGTTTTTTGGCAGATGTTGATGTTTTGGTTTCAGTGATGTCAGCTTTGATTTAGATGGTCAGAAGTTAATCACTGGTCTATAGGTTCTGTATTTTTGTTGTCTATCGTAAAGTTGTTCCTATTTGGTAAATTATTTTCATTTTATCAGAATTGATTCTTAGAATTGATTCTTGTGTTTTTTACTGTATGGTGTGTGATACTGTATTTATATCATTGATTTTACTAGGCATGTCACAATGTTTCACTTGTACTAGATCACATGACCTACTTACTGCTCGTAGAGGATTTTATACAGAAAAATTTTATGTATAGGTATTATAGCCAGAAAAGTATTTATATTAAATTTTATTAAAACTCTGGCTATATATAGTTTTAGAAAGTTGTGTAAGTAATTTAGTATGGATATCCAATGTAATGTGATTCAGTGATCAATACGATGTTTTTGGTCATATTTCAATTTGCAAGAGTTTCACGAATTTATTTATTTATTAATTAATAAATTTAATTATTTATTAATTTATTTATTTACTTATTTATTTATTAATTTACTTACTATATTTATTTATTTATTTAGAATCAAATTGTTATCGATTGGAGAATAGTCTTTTTTCGAAAAAACTACTCGACCGTATTTCTGTGATCGACACCAGATCTATTCGGTTGAACACTAACCTGCTGCTCTGTTACGGTTGAGTCTAATTTCTTTATTAATCTATTGAGCAAGATGTGGTTGATAGAACTGTAATGAAGAGATAGTTTCTTCGGAAGGTTTACGAGTAGTCAGTTTTATTTTGTAATTTAATTGAAGTCATCGTAGTTCGTCATTTAAGATTTCGTTGTATTATAAAAATGGAAAAAAGAATTCCTCTAAAGAACTCTTATTATTAGTATATAATAATAAAATCGAACTTAAATTTTTTTTTAAATATGACTAATGTAAACATTTAATAGAAGTGTGTATATAATAGGCATAAAAAAATTACTTAAATATCCTTCGAAATAATATTTATTCCACTGCACTGCATATTTTATAACCATTTTCAGTTGACAGACATTGTTTATGATTACAAAGATCACAACTGAATCATTTTATGAAAACAATCAAGATAATGAAAGCAATTAAAAAGGTAATTAAATACTTAGTTGAGCGTGTAGACCAAGATTTACATAAATGGAGATTTGCTGACTCAGTCAAGTCTTTAAGGCGCTAATCATGATATCAAGGCGAATTTTAAGGTAGCAAAGTGAGCTAAGCAAAAAATAAAATAAAATAAAATAAAATAAAATAAAATAAAATAAAATAAAATAAAATAAAATAAAATAAAATAAAATAAAATAAAATGATATATAAATAATGATTTTGTAGTAGGAAAAAA
This sequence comes from Teleopsis dalmanni, assembly GCF_002237135.1. Classification (NCBI taxonomy): domain Eukaryota; kingdom Metazoa; phylum Arthropoda; class Insecta; order Diptera; family Diopsidae; genus Teleopsis; species Teleopsis dalmanni. The sequence goes on from NC_051848.1 coordinate 6,851,087, forward strand.
AGGGCTCGTTTAACAAACCGAAATGAAAAAAATGATAAAATTGTTGTCAACTCTTGCAAACAATTTGCGATCGATGCCAATTGTTATCGCTTGTCAGGCGTCAGCAACAACTTGCAAAACACGTTAAAGCAGAGCTTTCAAGATGCCAGGCATTCAAAACATACGTAAATGCATTTAAATAGCATTGAGACAAAATTCGTTTCACTAACAGCATCAGGAGCAACAACAACAACAACAAAGGCAGCAACATTAACTAAAAGAATCAAGGAAGACATTGAGAGTGTCCAAAAATGGTACCCATTGGTCTGTGGTCAACATCAGTGAACGAAACTAAGCCCAATGTCAACTGGGCGCAGAGTGAATTGAACCAAATTGTGCAAAGTTTCAATTTGGTTTATGGCATCGGAACATTTAAGAATTTAACTTGTCTTAGTTAAGTTCCAAAGGGGCAGTCGTTGAACAGCGAAGTGTCATATCAAGGCGTAACATATGGACTACGTATACACAGCGTACAGATGATCAAATGTTGATTGGACGGACAGAGGAATGGATGCACTGGTAATGTCATGGCAATTGCTGCTCAACTTGGCAATACTTTATATCGTATTCGGCAACCTTGTGTACGTATTCGTATACATTATGCTCATGGCGTTCGATCGCAGTACAGATCACGTTTGAGATAAATATCGAAATTATAATAAGCAAAAAATTTGTAGCTACTCGTTAATATTATAAATAAATATGCACTTGGAAAGCGTTTCAACTTGTAAACGCTATTGATGCGCACCAAATTTGGTTAGAGTAGAAATAATTTCGGAGCTATGTTAAGGTATGTTTGAATGCCTGATGATTGTGATCTATCTTATATACTCTTATTTATAAGTTTCATCGATAGCATAGTTTGGTGATTCAGCTTCTGCATAAAAATTTATCACTTCATATTGGTTTGGAATATTAAATACGGACACTTCTGTTGTGAAGCTTAGCCTAGATTTTGACAAAGACTTTGTCAATATTCACAATAGCATACCTACATTAACTTTCCAATTTACAAAATGCTTAATCCTTATTTTTCTACATATAATGGGTAAATTATTAAAAGAGAAGAAAAATATAATAGTGAATGAAGCTAGTGTCGACAAAAATTTATTAGTATCTATAAAAACTATAGACAATCGGTATATACTTCTGGTTTTGCTGCGTTTTGATTGCTAATCCTTTTTAATCTGTTAATTACTTACGATGTACTTTAATATAATCCGTAACTTTCAGGTATTTATTATACTAACCATAATATGGCCAATTTAATCATTCAAACAGTGTTACATGCTCAGTTAATAAATTAATTCAATAAATTAACTAAATTTTTGTTCTTGTCTTTTCTTTGCTATTCGAATCCGTCTAACTTTTAAATAGCTTCTTTTCGTCATAAAGAAGCGTCACTCTCTGCAAGAAAAAATTAATATTAGAAATCAATTATATTTTGTATATCTGACAAGTTTTAAACGACAGCTGTAGAAGTTTCGACTTCATCAGAAGTTTGGTAATTTTTTACAGAATGAAAAAAATTGTATTTAGTTCAGTAATAAAATTGAATAAACAATGATACAATCAAATTGGAAATAGATTCTGTTACATCATCGTTAAAAACAATAAAATATTGTAAAGCTGAATTTAAACTTGGTCGTATGAGTGTTTTCGATGAAGAGCCTCCGGATCATCCAGTAGAGATCACAACTGAAGAAAATATTGACAACTGAAAAAATACATGATATTGTGTTGAATGATTCAAAAATTAAACTGCGTGTGATAGCAGATAGCAGTGATAATAATCATCGATCCATTACTTCACACCTGTGGGAAAACAACAAGCCCGGGATATGGGTAAATGGGTAAAGCCCGGTAGTAGTGCACCCAAACGATCCCGAATTCTACAATCGACTGGAAAAGTTTTGGCTTCCGAAAAGTTTTGTGACTCAATTGGAATAAAGGAAAAAGGAAAACCAATGTCACCAGACTACTATTGCATAGTATTAGATCGATTGAACGAGGAAATCAAGAAAAAACGACAACATTTGTCAAAGAAAAAAAATTTTGTTTTTGTAGTACACAAGCTTCTCACTCACCGTATTCTTCAGATTTGGCTCCCAGTGACTATTACCCGTTTCCAAAATTGAAAAGATGTCTCAAAGGAAAGAGATTTGCATCAAATGATGAAGTTGAATAGCAAACTGAGGTATATAATATTTTGAAGGACTTGATAAATCGAGTTATTGATAGAGTATCCAATTGCTGAAAGATCGTTGGAGATGGTGTGTCGAGCTAAAAGGGGATTATATTGAGGCATAAAATATAATTTTCTACAAAAAGTGTATTTTTATTACTAAGACCGGGTATTTATAAATTCAACTAGTATTAGTTGTAATGAATTTATTTATTAGTAATTATTTGTGTCGATAAGCTGTGCTGACTAAATTTCGTGACACTTGTCTAATTAAAAGTGGACTTATTAAATTTGAAGTGGTCGTGTGTTAGTCTAATCAATATCATCATATCATACACTACGTCTAACCATTTCATTTCGAGGTAACAGGTTCTTAGAGTTAACGTCCATGGAGGCATATGGTTCGAGAGAATATTTGACCCCACATCAGCCGATGCGTCGTTCTTTGTTAGCACTCTTGATATATCTACTAAATACTTTTAAAAAGTTTCATCTGTCTTCAGCGGCAAATTAAAGTCATGTGTAAATTTCATAAAACAAAAGGATTTTTGGTTAGAGTGAATAGAATGTCAATTTGATCAGTGGATATAACAGCATAGAAGAATATATCCATTAGAGAATTACGATGCTGAGTATGTTTTAGTTTTAATAATGCTGCGGCTACAGCTGATATTTTATCACATCATCATTCAATATTTTTAGAATTTTTGTTTTTAAACATTTGGTTAACATTTCCTACTGCTGCGCCACAATGTCGCCTTTGGGCCATTTTGACCGCCTTCAGCGCTACCGTATCGCATGAACGCATGAGCAATTGAACGGACACACGATACAGCATACAACTTGGAGGCTCTCGAGCACGGACCACTACTCGTAAAACAGCCAAAAATCAAGGTATACGATAACCAATCACTGCAATTCATTTTACCTTCGAGCAAAAAACATAAAGGAAAAGGTTTGGACAAGATTTTAACTTCTGCAGGTTCGAATTTTTGAAAACTTATTTATTTTATTTTTTGATTTTTTGATTGTAGCGGCATTTTAGTTGTTGCTGCTGTGCTGCTAGGCTGCTGTGCTGCTGCGGTTATCTGTTGGTCCACCACAGATGGAAGCAATAAATCCGCGCAACGTGCGTTTATGATTTTTTTCTCTTTTATTCGCATTTTTTCGAAATTTATGCAAGTTAGTTTGCCAGTTTCTTGGAATATCACTGAGATCAATCTTGTATGTCTGATTGCATATTTTGTGGTAGCTTTTGGTGTAGCTGATCTGGTCGGGCATACCTTGGTATGCTACTTCAATCTCAGTTACACTCCACCCTTCATTTAATGCTGCACGTTTCTGGTGTTTTGGACGCATGCGTGGCGCATTTTATTCTGTATTTTCCACCTTTAATTTGGGGTGTATAATGCGACTTAAGAATTCCAACAATTTTTCAAAAACAATTGTGTGCAGTGGTAATAAGTTGAACTTAACACCTCTCATACCATGGTCGATCCTATAGATTTCTAAATGTATTTTTCTAAAAACATCTCTGGGCTCAAACTATTTTCTGTTATATATATTGACACTAAGTATAATAAATAAATCTACAAATAAGATAAGATTTGCCATAAGGTTTGTAAAATTCATCTCCAAATCTAAATTTTTGTCTAAAATAAAATCTAAATCGATTTCTATTTAATTGGTGTAAGAACTTACTTTCATACAATTATATAGAGCTGAGGTTATTGGTGGAATATCGTCACCAGCTCAATAAAATAAATATGTGTTGGTAGATGGAAACAGATGAGACCTGTAGTCTTTATAACTTCCCGGTTTTGATCTAAGCCAAGAGTGGTATATAAGACAAGAAGCTACTATATTCAAACAAGCACTTTTTGGTTCAGACCAAACATTACTTTTTCATTGTAGATTTTTCAAATCTTATTTCTGAGTTATAAATAATAGCAGTTCTTAAAGAAATGACGCAGTCAGTATTTCAAATGGTCTTTCAAGATTCTTTGTACTCCATCATTAGTGTTGTTAGCTCTAAAGTAAGTAATAATTCGACATGCAATATTAAAACCTGTGCCTACCCAATATCTTTTGGTACTCTTCAATTTTTTACTCATTTTTTTCAAATTCTTTTCATTGGTAATGGGTTGAACTAAATGGCAGATATATTAAGACTTTCCGTCAATGGTTTCTCAATTTTTATAGGCCATAGAGTTTTCTCGTGGAGGACTTTCAATTTTTATGGCCTACTAGTTAGACATGTTGTCTAGCATATTCATTATTAACCATAACATCAGTCTAATCTCGTTTTTTAAATTCTGTTTCTATTGCAATACTTTCTAACAGTAGATAATCTGTGTTTTGAAATGATTAAGGAGATGAGTGCTTATTCAAAAACGAGTTGGACAGTAATATCAGAATCTATAGCAATGAATATGGATTTAGGAGTTAAAATATTGGTGGGTATATATATAGCACATAAGCAAAAGATAGCATCATATCTTATGACATCTTAAAATCTTAGATCTAGAGAATCTAGAACCTAGTATCATTAATTAGATTTTTTTAAATTATAGGAGCAATACTTTTTAACACATTTATTGTAAAATATGTTTGTTTGGGGTTCTAGTTTCAAATATATATATCAAAGCTCATCTGCACACTTACAAACATTTTGTAGTCTTATTGATCATCGTTAATAACTAGAGATTCTAGTTTATTGAATTTTTTTGTTTTGTTGTTTTTCGAGCTATCTTCAATCTGTCGAGCTAAGATAAGTCTTAAGATAACGCTACCAGAAGTTGTGCTGCTGAAAGATTTCAAAGCAAAAACAGTACATTAAGTCCAGTTAAATATGAAATATGCCTTTTACCATTCTTTTATGACTGAAATAGAATATTTCATAAAAAGTTTTTACTGACTTTTCTTATAATCAATAAGGAGTTGGTATTTCTGAAGTCTACACTGTTTTTATTAAGTAATCTGAAATAAACAATTGGAATTTGGAAAGACAACTTTTAGATTTTCCAACATTTTCCGAAAGATCTATTAAATTATCTAAAATCGACGGAATAGACTTAGTACATATCTTTCTGTCTGAGGGTTCTGAGGCAACTAACAACCAACGATGGATTCCAATTACTTATTGTATCGTACTGATTCGGCTAAAACTAAGGGGTAAGAACAAACTATTCGATCTTTATGTGATCGAATAGTTTATAGCATAACATAAGACATCGTAAGACATAAGACATCGTAAATTGAGTGAGGCTATACTCGTATAGTTCCATTTATCCCCTTCGGCACTAATGGGTTAAAAACTCACATACATGTGTATTTGTGCAAATTTCAATCTACTTGCTACCGATATACGAATTGCAATTTAAAATTTTTCAAATTGTCAATACAATCATTGTGGCATGTTTGTTGCGGATGAACTGTATTGTTGCTGCAACATGCGTTGTTGTTGTTGCTGCAGCTCTTTTCAGCGTTATTGCTATATTGTTTATGCAGGTTCCTACACGAAAAACTTTATTGTCAATTCACGCGTACAAAAGCGCGTAATTGATTTTGACATACAACAACAACAGCAACAACAACACCAGCAACAACATAAAAACAAAAAATTAACAGAAATTCAATGAAAAAGATCTGCAACATCAGCTCAATTGCAGCAACAAACCTTTGTGCATATTTGTATGCTGCTCAGCGTTTTGGCATTTCGTTTTTGGGTTGGTGTGTTAAATGTTGCTGATTGATTCTTTTGCACCGTCACAGACGTTAACTGAATTGTTAGTTGCTTGTGGTACACAAAATTGAAAAATTGCCTCCCCCTCTTGCGGACTGCAGACTGCAGCCTCTGAATGCTTGAAATGCCAACTATTCAGTACTGGCGGTAGCTTGGCTTATTTTACTCCAATTTAATTGCATCGAATGTGGCTACAATGGAATACATAAAGCACCAGTAATTGCTGCTCTTATTGTTGTTATTTTACTATTGCTACTAGTAATGCTAACAACAATTCCATTGTTGACAATGAATTTTCGTTTATCTTAATTTTAATAATGATTTCTTATTAAACTTTTTCTACGTCTTGTTGGTTTTATTTTTTTTTTTTGGATTATATTTAAAAATAATTTTTTTTCTTTTTGTTTTTGTTCTAAATATTATATTTTTTTTATTGCAGTCTAAAAACAGCACCTTTATTGCATACCTCAGATGCATGCCGCAGCATGTTAACGAAACAAGTTGCATTCCGCTGACCATTTCAATAACTGCAGTAGCCTGCCTGCCTGCCTGCCTGTCTGTCTGTTGCCTGCCTGCCTGCCTTGTCATCAGCAACGACCTCTGCATCAGCATCAGCATCAGCAATACACTGCAACCGTATCAACATCACTAAATGAAATAGCTAGCAGCATTATTAGCAACTGTTGCTAAAAACCAATTGCCAATCGAACTACCTGAAAATTCGAATTGACTGCTGTTATTGCTCTTTGTGCTGCTGTTGCTGCTGGTAGTACTGCTGCTGCTGCTGAGGCTGCTGCTGCTGATGCTGATGTTGATGCTGTTGTTGTCGCTCCATCAATGGCACACAGCTGGAATATTGATAAGGCGGCTAATCGATGGAATTATTTTTGGTTTTCTGGTTCTGTTTTTTCTTCTTTTCTTTTCTTTTCTTTTCATTAGTAGTTCTTTCCTTTTTTTTCATGGACTTTATTTCTCATCAAGCACTGCCAACTACATCAACACCGACAACAAAACCAACAACAAAACAACAACAACAGCAGCAACACAATACCAATAGTAGCAACAGGAATAAATTGTCATTTGGTGCGAATGCATTTGTTACCATTTTGTTGGCGATACTTTCTGTTTTGTTTGCTGCTGGCTCTTTGCTGGCTCTGATGTTATTATTGAGAAAATTCTTGTTCGATGGATGTTTATGGTGATTTTTAATGACAGCGACAATTTTTATATGTTGTCAGCAATTTAAGTGGTTCTTCTAAAATTTTGTGTAAATTGCGCTTGGCATTTTCAATTGTTTTAAAATATATTTAATTTGTTCAAAATAAGACATGTTTAAATAAATTAAAATATAATAAATAATTTTAAAAAATTGTGTTCATATATATATATACATATATATATCTATATATATATAAATACTTAGAGTATTAGAGTGAAGTAATTATTTCTGCTCACGCTTCTGTCAAACCAAAGTCACAGCGCTTTTAACAGATTTCAATAGGACACAAAATCATATGTATGACATATCACTTAACAATTAGTGATAGGAACAGCTATCACAATATTGTTCCATAAAAAATCCTGTTTATGTGACACTTAAATCCGTGCTAATTTAAAATGGTTTAGTTGAACACGCAGTGTAAACACATTCTTAAACCGTGTCACGATAAATCGCATTGGTTTTTTTTGCGTTTCTAAAGTTTTTATTTTGTGAGGATATATTATATTATTAATAATATAAATTATTTTTATATTAAGTTATTTTTTAAAAACAATTTTCCATTTACTATTAATTATGTTTCACTTTCCATAAATTTATGTTATGCCATACCTCACCATTTGGAATGCACAGCTTGACATATGTGAAGTCTGCAATCTTTAAAACTTGTCAGTTCTGATCTCCAATTTGGTGTTGTAAATAGTGTTGTTGATAGTGTGGTTTTCTTTCCAAAACTTCATAATAGAGTCTCTTTTAAAAACAAAAGGGGCTTGTCATAGACGCAAGAAATGCCATCAAACTGCTTTCAGACCTCCATTGTTAGGTGTTAACATATATGTCTAAACATATAATAAACGCTTAATGCATTCATACTCATTGTGTAGAAATGATCCTTGAGTGTGAACATAGGGGCTTAAGTTGAGTGGGGATGTGATTGCATTTCAATACTTTAATTTTTCTCTATAAACATTCCTTTTTTAATACCTTGAAGAAATGTTTCCTTATTTTGCGAAGCTAGCTCAAGTACAATAGTTTGCAACTAGTGTTTAACTCTTAAAATCTCAAAATGATACAGATTCACTTTGGGTCATGTGTAAATTTTAGCACTATAAGATATTAACAGTGTCACTGCCGCAATATCATTTTCGAATATTGTTATGTTATCAGAAAGACTAATCTGGAGCACACAATCATACAACGTATTCCAGAGCGTAAACCCTAGCACAATTCTCGGGGAGTTTTCCCTTTTACTTTGTTTGTATTAAACTCTCTTTTGTTTATCATAAAAGAGTATTTCTGTCTAAGTATTACTCTATACATGTTTTTGTTTGTACAATTGTACAAAGTATCCTAGAGCGTAGACCCCAGCATCTCTCCTCGAGGAATTCCACCTGTTACTTTGTATTATTAAACTCTCTCTCCCTCTTGTTTATCATAAAAGAGTACATTTGTCTAAATATTACTTTATACATGCGTCTGTTTGTGTACAATCATACAGCGTATTCCAGAGCAAAGACCCTAGCACCTATCCTCGGGGCATTCTACTTGTTACTTTGTATTATTAAACTCACTCTCGTTTATCATAAAAGAGTATTTCTGTTTAAGTGTGACATTATACATGTGTCTCTTTATTTGATTGTCTCTCATATTTAAAGGAAACCGAATACTTTGCGCTTAAGGTATGATTCTATTTATTTCCTGGGAGCCGTACTATAAAAAATTAGGTAGATAATTTTTAGCTGTTTTTGAGATAATCATTACTAAGTGACAGGCGCCTAGTTTTGCTTGACTGTATATTCAGACGGAGTCCTTCCATGTATACTACTCTGTTTTTCCCTAATTCTTTTTATTTTCTCATACTTACTTAGATGACAAATATTTTTATCAAAAAAAAGTATCTGTGTCTTATTTGACACTTTCTAAATTTAATCTATCCATAAACCAAATGTGAGAACTAAGTTAGAAAATAATTTAATTGGTTGATAGTGATCTGAAGTCTTTTAATGAAACTAGTTTTGAGAATACTGTGTTATATCACTGCAAAACAGAAGGTTCCAAATCCGACTCATAACCTCATCTGTCAATGAGAAAGATTTCACTGCCCAAATTAGTTTATTATATACGGTCGCGACCGATTGGTGGCACTGATGATTCAGAGAGGGCCACTTGGGAGCTGTGTGTCAATTTGGAAAAAAGAGTAACAAAAATGATGGTTGCATTAACCAAATTAAATGCAATCAGATACTTTGTTTTGTATAATCACTCCCTTCTCTAAGTTTTTCTGGTTCAAGATCTTTCAATAATTGTAGATTATGATCACTGCTTCAAAAAAGAATACATCTCACAATTATAAAAGTCGTATGTGGTAAGTACGATTTAAATCCATTTTAATCAAATTTTGTTTCTAAAACTACAGTTCCTACTGGAAAAAGTTACTCAATATTTGCCCGCCAGCAAAATTTTCATCCCAAAGTATCATCCAAAAATATTATGAAATCATTTATTATTGCACTCAACTTCAAAAAATTTTTAATTAAAATTTCTTTTTTATAATTATTCAATCAAAAAAGTAAAAAATATGCAGCAAATGTGTTAAGTTGAACTTCATGGAATTTTCGTTTTAAGACGGCAGGAAAGTTGAAAATGTAGGCCTGCTTAGCGCCATTCATGATGCAACTTCATCATTGTCAGCAGCCGCCGGAGGATCAGGGAAGATCAATGAATTTAATTCGTGAAATGGAAGCTAAAACAGTTTGCGGTTGACAGTTAATGTATTGATTAAAAGTTTTAAGAAAATGCTCAAAATGAAAAAATGCATTAAATTAATAATTTTTAACAAAAATAAATATCAAAATAAAAAACGATTTAAATTTTAAATTTTTAATAAAATTCGAGTCAACAGTCAGCAGCAAAAAAAAATCGATTAATAAATGTAAGAAACTTCAAGAAATCATGCCAGCAATTATGTATGTGACGTAAGCAACATAAATATTAAAAGAAATTGCATAAATATTAAAAAATAACTATAATCGGTCCTTATGGCTTCAAAATATATCTAAACATAAACATAGTATCATGCCTATTAATAACATATATACGCTTACTCGGATCTAGAGACTTTCAACAAAGAAGGTCCAACCACAACATCCGCCATCATTTTATTTTTAAAAATTCATTATTCCTTCTTTGAAAACTGGTACTAATATCTTACTGGATTTTGTAACGACCATATAAAGTGTTGATCCTAAGCTACCAAATCTGGAGAATAGAGTATGAGTGATGATACATACTATAAGACTATAAGGTCTCGTATTATTTTAATGGAATGTTTTTTCTACTTATTTCTACTGAGAAATTCTAGCCTTTTTTGTTTGAGTGTATAATTCAATTCATCAGTTGATGACAGCTTACTTCAGTGACCGATTTTTATTTCTAGTACAAACAGATTTAACAACAGACTTACGTAAAACCAATAAAGTCGCTATAGTTATTCTAAATCACTTTCATCACTGCACTATATCCCGGCATAGCTTTATTCCCCAGACATTGAGGTTTAAAATTGTAAATTCTTAATTGTAACAATTGTTATTGATGGGCAATAACAAGCGCCATCTGGTGCATCTACTTAATATTATCAGTTGTTTGTGTTGTCAATGTAAAAATGTTCATATGCCAGTTGGCGTTGAATGGTGTGTGTAAAGATTGTAAGTGTAATCAGAAAAGTGAATAGTGATCATCTTTAAACCTCTAGAATAGGTGACTTTACTTAAGTTCCTGGTGTTATCGAGACGTCCCAGAAATAGTAATATTCTCTATATTAAATGTGTTTCTGATATTCTTGAAAATCTAACACATGAACTCAATAGTGTTATTGAGTAGGTTCAACTTTTTCAATACATGATTTCTCCCATTTGACATTATTGTAGACAACCCATTTTTTATAACCCGTGATAATTTCAAGTTTTTTATTCTATGAACCACAGCCTTATTATGAACTTTAACAGTCTGCAATTAAGTCTTAGATGGAAAATTTATTAACAACTAAAATATGTTATTTACTAGCCAACCTAAAGAATTGATTTGTTATTACATACGGATAGAATTTCCTTGTCAGTACCATAAAGTTTTCTTTATTTGGAAGCAAGTGAGTTGCGTGGTTTTACTATTTATGACTGTCTTTGGGCTAGAAATAGAATATTGGAGCAGAAATTTCAAAAATCTAGGTGTCTACTTTTTAATTGAATTCTGTTGCTATCACAAATGATTTGCTATAATCACAGTGCTCTGTTGAGTGATCTGAGTCTTCTCAATATTGAATATTGAAGAGTTATAAAATCCATTTTTACTTTGGTTTGAATAAGTCTGGTAACATATAGTATTCTACTTCTTTTAAGATAAATTTGTCTTAGTATTGCACTCTATTGAGGTCCTATGTTCCACTAGGAGAGAAGGACAACAGTAAGTAAGTAAGTAATTGCACTCTATTAGTACTGATATTGTATTCGATAACCACCTTCGTAGCAACCTAAAAGTAGTGTTGTTCTCCACTTAGGTTATAATGACACCATTTTTGAAATCATAATAAATAACTTCACTTGTTCATAAAGATCACGTTCGCAGATACAGACTAACAGATTTACTTCTTCCATTTTTATTTTTCCAAAAACTTTTCATAAAAATTAATCAAATTCAATATTAAAAGTGCCTGTTCCAATGTAAGCAATGCTTGAAGGAAGTTTTGGCGGCGAGACCAATTAAAATATGTGTCCCTTCAAACCTACCAAAAATGATTACATATACGAGTATACACAAGTATTACATATAATGGAGTAGCAGTACATACACATATATATATGTATAAATTAAATTTTTAAGAAATAAGTCAAATTCAAGACTAAATCCGGTGAAATCAAAACTGAAACGATTAAATGGGATCGTGCATCAATGTCACTCAACACTAAGGCGGCGTCTGTTGCATGCGTCATTTTTTATATTTCATAAAAATATGAAGCATCCATCTATGACATACTATGGCCAGTCTGTAAGTTCAGTTACTGCAGACTTAGTCAGTTAGTCAGTTAGTCTGCTTGGTTATGCTTTTGATTTCATTCGCTGTGTAGTGTTGGCATATCGGAGGCTACATCCATCGCGATAATTAAATGTATCTTCTTACCTTCTTTCCTTCTTAAACTGAAACTCACAGTTTGTAACTGCAACTGCAACAGCAACAGCAACAGCAGCAACATCGGTTTTAATAATTGCCGTTGTTACTGTTTTTGTTGTTTTTGTTGTTATTATTGTTGCTTATTAATTATGAATTTCATATTTTTAGGGTTTTTAGTTCATGCGCATTGCAAGCGCATCTCGGTCAATGCAATTTGTCAGTTTTGATGATGTTATTAACTCGAAATTCGAAAGAAAAATGTTTGAGGAAAAAAACCAAAATGACAGAATTAAGAAGAAAAAAAGTGTTTTCAAGGCGCCATTCAACATTAAAATTCTTATAGGTAATTAAAATGTTTTAGTATAAAATTAATAACTGTTTCAAGTGGCAATAAACGACTTAATAAGTTCTTTGACTCTCAGATCAATTCAGAAGCGCAACCAATCACTTCTTGTAGTAAAAAGAAGAATATTGGATTCGAATAATTCAAAGTTTGTAGACTCAAAATTATTTTGAAATTGCATTTTGTTTCTGTCTAAATACATTTCATTTTAAAATTTTATTACCATGTATATAATCTAACATATCAAACATGTTTCAGATCAGATAGATTTTGTTAAAATTTTTCTATTAAAATTTATCGAATTTCCTACAAAGTCTCATACTTCCCTAAATTAATTAGTAGTAAAATTATTAGTTATTAGTTTTTAAATTGGACATGCCTCATCTTAGTTCCTCCCCTCCTAATTATTGCTCCTTAAATATGAGATCAAACGACTCAAATACCTGTAAAGTAAAACATCCAACTACTTTTTTATCGTTCTTATACCCTGATTGTCACAAATGATTTTATTGTATTGATTTAGTGTTTGCTATACCAAACGAATCTGTAAAATGTATTAATAGCCTTAATCATGCAGGAATTATTTATTCCGGTTAAGAGTATGAACGAGTCATCAATAAAAGTAAACAAAACTATATAGTATAAAAAACTAATACAAAGCCGTCGTTTGGCTTATTTCAAAACAAGCTTGCCTGGTGTGGTGACCCTAGCTGAATAAACAGTACTTTGCTCAAAGGCTAATCACACTGCAAAGATCAGCTTGTGTGGGCGCAACGGGGCATTGAGATCGTGCCCTATCAGTGTGAGCAATGTCATGCTTCACTTGTTATGTATCAGCGCACAAAGGCTTTAAGATTTGAAATGTTGACGCTAAATTGCGTTCGGACATGGTAACATTCCATAAATCTATCCGATGGATGAGAATAGTGATTTGGATTTCCTATGTGCTCGCATATAGTTTGACAATAGCTTTGCTACCAGAACTCCTTTAAGAAGGTAATGGGAGGCAAGGCTGCTTACAACGCTAAAGAAGACAGCGATCTATACCGACCGATCTAACATGGACAAAGGTATTGAAGCCAGTGTCTTTCCCAAGAACCTAAGATTTAGTAAATCCTACTATCTCTCCGATTCCACTTCAATGTTTCTAACTGAAATCTTTGCCATCCTTAGATCATGTGCTCTTACTTTAAACATGTACTTTTTTGAAAAGAAAATCTCTATTCTTATTGCCAGTCAGGCAGCTATTAAAGATTTATCAGGGGTCTGTATTACATTCAGATTACAAACAGAATGTAAAGAATTTATCAACGCAATAAGTGAAAGGTTCAAGATAGCTCTGGTTTGGGTTTCCGGGCATTCTCTTCTATGGATATCCCTATTTCAATTTCTGCCACAGCCAGCTACAGTCTATACTATTTTAGTACAGTTAAAACTTAGTATGGGTCAGGGATAAGCCCCCCAGCCACAAATGAGTAAAAGTACGCAATAGCACTAACTCAAATCACAGCAACAACTACAATAACTGTTTTATATTCATCAAAAAATTTAAATCAATATATCTGTAAAAAATGTAAAAATATTTCTTAGTTAAAACTTTTTATAAAAAACTAAACTTCAATTTTATTTTACTCAAAAGTTTTGGTCCAAAATTCCTCTCAAAATTGACCGTCGTCCAATATATTTTCGAAATCATGGCTTTTGGAGTTTCAGGCTCGCATTTATTCCATAAATTCTTCCATGCACGGTGCTTATCCTATGGTAATGGAAACTCATTACGAAAACAAGATGATGAACAGCAGAAACCTTTCGCTGAACTTAAGTCGCTTCAGTCAAACCATATTAAAAATGTTCTTCACTATAATACAAAGCAATCAACTTCGTTTCTTCGTGCTGTTGATATAGTATCTCAATTTTGTAGTGATGGACGTTTCGAAGATACTTTTCCTAGCCCTCATTTTAGCAAAGCAAAAGTTAGAAGTATTTATCCTTTCGATTAATCACAGGCGTTTGTTTGTTGAATACAGAAGCTATGTTCCGGATGAAGACATTCCATCCGTACAATTTAAATGCCAACGAAATATATTAGTCTTTATTTTATTTTGTTAGGTCTATTATTAAATAAACCTAACAGTATAAAATAAAGTTCTATTATTTTCCACGACTTTTGACAATAAACATCCAAAATCGTTATAAGGATACCAATGCTTAAGTTTAAGAGCGATAGTCATGTACGGAAGTAAGAAGATTCGATGTTTCTGGAAAACCTATGATGTGATGCATGAACTAAGAACTTAATCAGTATATGAAATAATGTGAAATTAAGGTATCTATGAACTTAAGTATCATAACGATTAATAATGACTAACGTTAAGATTTAACAATAGCAATATGTGTTCCCTTTTACAATATTGGTGTTGTTCTTATTTACAAAACAGGTTTTCAAATAGCGGCTTATGGTTTTTGATTCAAGGATAGTTTATAAAAACCCAGTACGGACATAAATCACTACCATGTTTTACATCTACACATGTGAAAATATATATGCATGTATATAAGTAGATTTATGAATACGGCAAATAACACAAGCATGATTTAACTAGTAGATATACGAGAAGATCTATGAAGATCTGCAAAAAGTTCAGTAAAGACATAGATCATTACCCTTTATTACATCTTAACTCGTGAAATGGGTATAAATAGATTTAGCTAGTATATATATGAGAAGATCTATGAAGATCTGCAAAAAGTTCAGTAAAGACATGGATCATCATCTTTTATTACATCTTAACTCGTGAAATGGGTATAAATAGATTTAGCTAGTATATATATGAGAAGATCTATGAAGATCTGCAAAAAGTTCAGTAAAGACATGGATCATCATCTTTTATTACATCTTAACTCGTGAAATGGGTATAAATAGATTTAACTAGTATATATATGAGAAGATCTATGAAAACTTGAAAAAAGTTCAATAAAGACTTGGAACATCATTCTTTATAACATCTTAACTCGCGTCAAAATGGTATAAATAGATCTGTAAACTAGACGCTGACATGCCAGTCGAGAGATTGGATATTCTCAGATGTAGGAAAATGAGAAAGCACAAAATGATTGAATGGAAACTTAGTTGATCGTAGAAAAATCAATTTTGATTTCTATTTAACCACTTTTTAGTGCACAAGTTTTGTCAAAAATGGACAAAATATAATATTTGTGTATATCTTTAATATAAAATATGAAAGATGGATACATAAAATATCCAGTGATTATGAATTACTATTCGTTGTGGCAACGTGAGGTGACAAACATCAACTTAAAGAACCAAACTTAACTTCAAGCCTCCAAAATTTAGTTGGATTTAAGTATCAAATTAATTGTAAATTTTTTTGTTGAATTTTTTAAGAAATTAATAAAGTTAACAAAAAAATTAATAAATAATAATAGATATTGACTAAAAATTACTTTTGTATGGGCCACTTATTATTATTATCTATTCAGTAGAGCTTTAATAGCATTATTAAATCTGATTAACTGATAAAAGTCAAAAGTATCAAATAAATCTGAAACTTGTGTTCAAACGCTCTTTAAAGGAAATTTCTGTGAGGAAAACAGTCCTCTAGAATCCCTAGAAGATTTGATACGTATGCGTTGGACAGTGATAAACAGTTCTATAGTCAGATCTATACTTCGGTGGGTTTGCAGGCTTAGAACTTATTAATTTCAGAAATAATCGTATTATATTTTGTGTGTCGTTAAAGATAAAAAATTGGTGTTATCGTTATTCTCCATACAAATGTCGTCTATATTGCAAAGATTCTTTGACTTCTTTCCTCTGTTCGGAGTATTGTTAGAACTGATTGAGAAAACATATAAGGAAGATTTGTATATAGGCCGTGTGCGAGTTCAAGTAAATTGATGGTAAATTGAGTGAAATAGTAAATTATGTGGGTATGGCAGTGAATGTTGGTATTTACCAGAACTTCGAGTAGGGTAAATTAGATAAAAAACAGGTAAATTAAGTATTACCATTGTGAATATTTTATAAAATGTTTAATAAATAAATAAATAAATTTGAAGTCAGTACATTGATTCATTTTGAGGTACTTCAGTACTCCAAACTTGCTTCTCGCCATGTGGCTGTTGCAACAGCAGATGTGAAGTACTATGTTCCCCTTTCTAATAGTTGCGGTCAACATCGTTGAAGAGAAAACTTAACTTCTTTATTTAATTTTCTAATCGACACTCCTTTTAGATATCTTTAGAGGACATCTCAATGGGATTACTAGATATTTTGCTTAATTAAGAACGGCTAAATAGCATATATTTGCATATTGTTAAATCTTTAATATCAAGAGATTTCAATAAATGCTGAGCGTAAATTCTAATGATCAATGGTCTTTCTTTTAGAATCGAACATCTAAAGTACCTAGTATCTAGTTCTTGTTAATTATTGTCGCTAGCTAACGTATCAAGTTTTCATGAAGTGGAAAAAATTACTTACAATATTTTGATATTCATCAAAATTCATTGTCAAATCATTTCATCTGAGAAATCTGATTTTCTCCAAAAATATGTAAAATAAAGAGTGTTTTCGAATAGCGAAGAAAGAATGGACAAACACAAAATTTAGTTAATTTTATTGAAATTTGTCTGAGCATATAACACTGTTTCGAGTATTTCCAAGTACTCATCATCAGTGGTCTTAGAAGATAATCGAATTTCTTAATTAGTTTATAGTCCGTATATAATTTGTTGGGACTGCAAGTGCCAGGCTTAGAAGTCGTGCCTGTTAAATTAGAAATATATATAATATTCATATGAAATAAAATTATTTTGTAAGAAATCTTTAATTTTTTTATTGCCAATAAACGAATGAATTTTGGCTTTCAAATAAATCAATTCCATTCAGCAAATCAAGCCGCACCATTCCTCCCTCCAACTGTGCTGACTCGTCCTATAATTGATCAACAGAATTCGTAAAATATGCATAGTGTACTCGTCTATATAAAAAATTTATAGTTATTTGTGCTTATACACATGTCATATAAATCAAAACTAAACGCCGCTGTTCTATTAGGAATTTATTAAGTTTTTATTGAAAATTTATGATTTCATTTTTTAGATTTTTCTTCATGCCATAAAGAAGTGCAATTAAATCAGTGCTTAAATCAAAATAGACACAAAAAATATATATAAATCAATGATAAATAATGGAGACTAGTGCAAAAAACACCAAAGAATGGAAAATAATACCAAAACTAGACAATTGTCTTCACTTAACTCATAAATGTCATAGTGATGTCATTAAACATACGGCATGACCATTTGCAGTTGCATTACCGATACCAGTTACTGGCGATTGCCAAGACTCAGTCCCTCTGAGCCTCTGAGCCTTTGAGCCGCTAAAAGGGCAAGTGACGCATATGGTTAGTTAATGTACTTCAATAATAAGTGAGTGAGTGAGTGAGTGAGTGAGTATCTGTATTTAGTGCAAAAGTTGTTGATTATTAAAAATGATAATCGATTTAAGGCAACCTGCCCCAGTATAAAAAGCCACTACAGATACAACAAAACAACAATAAGCAATCGTAGTTGTGGTAGCCGGAGCAACATCAAGAATACAAGAATAAGGAAGAAGTATGAACGAAGTGCGCCTGGGCTTGAGCTGCAATGTCGACTCCTCGTCAAAAATATTTCGCGGACATATGACATTTATGTCTACATGTGTTTGGTAAGACAGTTGACATACGTAAAAAGTGAAATACCACATTAAAATAATATAAACACAAAAGCACAGCAGTTATGTATACGTATTAGCAGCAAAAAAAAGTTATGACAAAAATTGCAAGGAATTGTCACAAGTGATTCTCAAGGATCTCACAAAAACCCATACACAAAACTACACATGAAAGTGAACTGCGAAGAAATATGAAGGAAATATGAGAGACCAACTCAGCTCGACTGGAATGGATGATAAGCATCAAAATTCCGTAAACGACAGTTGAACTACAACAAGTCGTACAAATGTTTTCATGCTTGCGATATTGCTTTTTTCCTATACAATTCTGCATTTCTTTTGTCTGTCCATACATCTGTCTACTGACTTACTTGTACGGCTTTGTATTTAGTTGTACATTTGTCTCTTTAGGCTTAGACCTTTGTCATTAAAACTCCAAAACAAAAAAAATATTTATATATACAAAAAATTTATTATTTATTGCCAAACGTGTAGCGCATTTGTTTTCATTTATTGTGCCATCTTCACATGTAACCACGTTAATATTACGCAAAAAATATATACTCACTTATATGTCTGTTTATATAGCTGTGTTCAGAATTCAGACACCTATGAAAAAACGAAGTCCTTGAAAGCAAATATTTTCTAACCTAACAGTTGTTTGCTATTTGCTATTTGCCTTTTTGCTAATAAGACAAATTAAAGTGACGGATTAAACACAAATCATAAGCGCCATCTAGTTGTAGTGATATACTAGCACTAATTATAGATTAATTAGCTAAACGGAAAGAAAGAAATGAATTTTTAGTTTTAAAAATCATTTTATTTTCTAAATTACCGTCATCAACAATAATAAGATCCTCTAACTTCATCTCTAATTTCATCTCTATATTGAATTTCTGAATGGCCTACAAAATATCAGAAATAATTTTTAAAGTCCATTATGATAATTATGACTGTTTACAGAGGGCTTCGGGATAGTGAATCATTGTTCAACCTAGCGAACAACCTAGCTCTCCATCCAACTCCATCTCCATCTTCAGCCTCCTCAAAGTCAGAGAGTACATAAGCAACTAATTGACGTAAACTGGGCAATGCAAGCCGAATCTGCTGAGCGCAGCAGAATGGTGGAGGCCTTGTTAGGGGCGGTCACAACGTTCAACTCGGCACGTCTGTACTCCAGTGTAATGGTTCCAAACCGCGTCTATTTTTCATGTTAGATGCGGCGGAAACCTATGTGCTTAATCATTTAATGGTAGATAGTAGATCCTACTAAGCTTCCACTTTATGTTTATACCTATCGCGCAGAAATCTATGCTCTCGAATTAAGAGTTAAGCAAAACATGGATTAAAACGTCACGATTAGAAAGTATTCAAATGGTATTCGCGATTTGGAAAATGCCCCTGCCTCGGCAGCCTGCACACTGGAATTGGAGGTGCAAAATTAATGTTATCTTAACAAAAATTAAAATGTAGTAGAAACCATCGAGGCCCTATGCTCTCGTATAGAAACTAAATTCTTAACAGAAACTATTGTTTTCAATAGAGAGGTGTTTTGAGCAGAAATAAAATAAGAGCAAAAAAATTTTATTATTTATTAATTGTATTGCCGTATATCCATCATCAGCAATCTTGCAATTTTTTTTATATTTAATTGTTCTTAAATAATTTTTTCGAGACTGCAAGTACCAATGGTTGAATCCGTACACTGTCATATTATTATCAATAATATTTAATACAATACGTGTAATATTAAATTATAGTAAAAGTATTATATTTTTTTAAGGTGTAAAAAGATCCAGAAGTGCCAGAAAATAATTCTTATAATTATACTGACTGTTGCAATCATTTATAGTAAAAATAGTTGAGTTCTATAAACAGGCGAAAAATAATAATAAATATTTTTTAACCTAATAGTTGATTCTTTACTCTGACAAATAAAGTAGTTACGGTTTAAATATAATATATAACCGCCACCTAGTGCTAGTGATATACTATCACCACAATAAGTTTTTAAAACTGAAATGAAAAAAGATATCTCTCTCAACTACAGCACACTTATTCTAACGATCCCGCCAGTTCATGGATCCCATCTCTGTAGTAGTATTCGGAACGATCTATAATATATTCTTCCACGCCTGCATTTACTTCTCTGTTCAATGAAAAGCATTTTCTATCGAAAAATTCTTTGAGGTATGAAAAGACCCAGAAGTATCAGGAGATAAATCTGATAAATAGATTGCTTGTTGCAATAACTCGTACTTTATATTAAATTTACTTTTTAAAGTCAATAATCACAAAAGCGACTATTTTCTTCATAAAAATTATTTTCTTAATAATAAAATTTTTGAATACTAATGAATAAAAAACAAAATTTTAGTTGGATCAGTTGAGTAGTTGAATCAGTTAGATAATTAGCACTGACTCTGAGCTTCAAATTTGACAGGGTACGAGTTTAACGCTTGGTACTTACAGTCTTAAAAAATTATTTACGAATAATTAAATACAAGAAATATTTTCAATTGACCACTGATGCTGGGTATTTAGTAATACTCAGTCAAACAGTCAAATTATCGGCCAAAAATTCAATCAATTAAAAAATAATGAAAGTTTGTTGTTGTAATTTACTGCTGCAAAATACTTTTCTATTAATATAATAAAATTATATTTCTGGTTAATAGATTTTTTTGTCTTACCATACAACTGTCCCATTATCAATAGTGTTTTTAAACAAATTTTTTATATTTATTTAATTCGTACTTTAATTTAGTGATTTTAGCGCAGTAAAGATTTTTCGAACTGTATGTATAGGTGCGTTATCTTTTACCTTGTATCATTTACAATCAAGAATTTTGTATCATATTTCTTTCAAAAAATATAATCTGATTTTAACATCTTAACATATTAGAGGTCATTTTTAAATAACGCTTCCTTTTTAGCTCAGAAAAATGACGACACCATCGTGGACGATTTCTGGAAACGGTCACGCTGTAGAACCTCTCGTTTTAGAAAAATTTTGGTGAGCCCAATCTCATCCAACGCTCAAGTTATTATTGATAAAATCTCATTGGAATGCGTTTTTATTGCATACTTAACGAAAAAAGCATTCGTAAGCGATAGCATGGTCAAAGTGCTCTTTGAAATTCAGAACTTGACACAAAATACCATATTTCCCATAATCTGCAATGAAATGTTAAAAGCTTTTTCTAAATCTCTCTGAATCAATAGACCATTTCCCAAGACCATATCTTGTTTCTGGAACAATTTCTGGTGTTAATATAATTTTTGGCATTACGTCAATATTGATATTACATTTTATTATAAAAATATTAATATAATATTTCTTTACTATATATAAAATATATTACATATTTTTTGGTTGGTCTCAAATCCCTATTTTTCCTAAATAATGCTAAAACGATGTCTTATATAACTGCTAATGTCTTTCACATATACATATGAAACAAAATTCATAGAATTATCCAACTCTACTAACTCATCAATGTAACAAAGAAATTAAGTGAAATCTATTAGTAAGGATTACGTACAACTAAACATTCCGTCTTTCCAAAGTGCTAATTTAAAATCTTACAACTATACTTGTCTGTCAGTTATTTTGAATATCGATATGAAGACACTCACTTTTCTCTAAAATAAATTCAAACTGATGGTTCCGATATCCCAATACGACATAGTTGCACGACTGCCACCTATAAAACGGTTAAAGCTTCAAGACCCAATAAACAAAATTATAGTTGGAACTACGTAGATCTAACAAATAAAAAATTTTAACATTGCACATTGTACATATTATATATACTATATCCAAGCACCGCTATTTTTGTTAAAAGAAATATATTAAAAGTGAAGAAAAACAGCTAGTACCAAAATATGCACTGGGTTATGGGATAGCCATTCTCCAACACACTAAGCTACTGATTTATAAACATAAATCACAATCCCCCAAACCTGGGGCTGTGGTGTGATTTTGCAAATCAAACTTATTGTAGTGAACAAGGTATTTGATTTCAAAATTAAATACTAACAGATCTGGTTAAAGCGTCTTGAAACACTAAGTTTCTTATAATGGATCTTCAAGATTCCATGATTCGAGGTAGACATAGAAAGAGCCTCAAATTCAAATATAGTATGGCTTGCAACTTGAATCAATAATATTGTTCTATTAAAATACATATAAAGTATTGCTATGAAATAAAAAAAAGTTTTCTCCTAACCATTCCCCGATTGTAGTAGCATTGATCTGGTTTTCAGTTTACATCAACCTCTTGTCATTAGTTTCCTAACAATGTTTAAACATATCATTCTCGAAAGAATATGACACTAAGTTTCCAAATTGTGGACTTCATTCCGTATGAAAGGCATCGATCTATTGTTTTAAGTATAATTACAATAGAAGTTATATAATCATTATTCTGACAGTTCATAATTAATTATACGACTTTATAATTATAAAGTCTAACAAGTCGCGTACACAATCGCAATTAACTCGAGAAGTGTACAGCAATATGTGTCATTTTCCATACAAAATTAATACAAAAAGTGCTAATGAAGTTTAAAAATATGTAAGTGTTACCAGACAAAAAAAAACATAGGTAAGGTATGATCTCGTTAAAGTTAATGGAAATTATGATTAATAACTAATAAATACAGTAAAAAAAAATATTAAACTTATATTAGTCCTAATTTACCTTAAAAGGATATATGTACCTTTATATTGAAAGGTATATCAACAATACACACAAACAATATAGTCAGCCATCTGGACGGACAGACAAAATATAACTACTTTATATATTGGAAGAAATGGAACTTTGCAATTCCCTATATACTTTTTTGAAAAAATAAAGTATTTAAATAGTATTCAAATATATAAATTGTTTAATATCAAAAACAAAGAAAAATTAAATTGTTAAAAGTTAATTTAATATATATACCTACGATTTCATCATACATTAAAAATTAAACCAAACAATATCAAGAATAATCTGTTATACTTCATACGATAGTCATTAATCTCTATTATCAGGTTCATTCTAAAAAGTAAATAGAAAAGTTTTGAATTAAATCACTTGAGCTAACATATATTCATAGTAAATTCGTTAGAAATTAAGGCTTCAAATAGGCTTCAATATAGAATAGAAAGCAGCTTAGAAGATGCTTGGCTGCCACTCACATTCACCTGGTACATTCCATAAATTATTTGATCATCTTTAATATGAGCAACTCTTTCTCTTACTACATCGATCTTCAGATTTTTTGCCCACTTGCCTATATAAATCAGAGCCATGTCGACCTATAGTTCCGCAGTTTTGAGGCCAATAGTATATATATAATATTTTCAAAAAATTGGTGACGCATATCACAGTATACAACTAGATTCACTTTTCAAAGATTTAAATTTGATATAAGTTGTTTTGGAAAGTGGTGTTAAAAATTAATTTGCCTTATACCCAGAGAACTTCGCTGATAGACAGAATTAAAGGAAACTTTCGTTTATACCTATAAAACTAAAAGTCTTTAGAAAATTTGGTGAGTTAATGCTAAGTTCAAGATAGTTCTAAGAAAGATTTAAATAAAACTTGTACAATATAAAGATATAGATTCGTTCCACTATAGGATGTAGTATATAGATATAGGATATAGGTATGCAAAAGAGTATAACGTTTTTTATTAAATGGACATTAAAACTGATTTGGTATAGTTTGGTGTGTTATAATTAAAAATTGTTATGTGTTAAATGAATCTAGATTGGTTTTATGTAAAGGCATCTCACCAGTTTAATGAGTCAGAGTTAAAAATCAATAGTACTTAATTTGGAGTGTGAATTAGTGCTGCAGTTGGGCCACACATTGGGAAATAGGCATAGTTATACGAGACAAGTACCAGTCGAACCTAACACAACAGTTTTAAGCAACTTTTAATACCCAAATGAACAAGTATCGCTCACCACATCTAACAGGACCAATATCAGCAGGTAAGAATATTTATTCATTTACGGTGTTGTTGCTGTTGCAACACGCTGGGATCTCGAAAGCATATAACATGAAAAATTTACAAGACGAATACATCGGATAGGAATAGGTGTTGCTTGATAGAGAGCTTGCGACGATATTCTACGATGATCAAGAGCCGCTCAGTACTTAAATTAAAATATCACTATTCACAGGTTTCCTCAAGAACAATACAAAAAGTACCGTCTCTCGTATTGCGGGTCATAATATAGGTGCATATAGGTAATTGGGTGCATTAAATATTAATGCTAATAATTAATATTTTAAAGACTAGAAATTGCGCAAATTAATAACAATATAAAGGAAGACCTAACCAAAGACGACACAATTATAATAGATGAGATATAAGAGGTTCAAGTACAAAACTGGAAGCAAGAGACAATACACAGGGTCGACTAAAGGGCCATTGTTAAACACGCAAAACTGTATTGGACGCTATAACAAATACTGTGTGTTATAATCATATTCTTAAATGTATATATATATGGATGCTATTTTATATAGACTTATGACTTGTGTACTTTGAATATGTAACTTAAGCTAGAATTAAATTACTAACATATGCTTAATATTAAACTATATATATAAGCTATATATATATATCATATATATACCATTTAAAAAGGTTTGAATAGTTTTGATTATATTTTATTTTTACATATGAGGTTATCGAAAAACCCAATATACACAATACAACAATAATATGCTTAATACAATTTAGAACAATCAATAATTAAATTTTTTTTGGTACAATTCCAATTTAAGGCTTAACAATTCTTTAGACTTTAGATATTCTTTGTAAATACAATTTAAATATATCTTGGACAATTTTTGTTAAAAACATCACATTTCAGTATAAGTTTGAAGAATAAGTGCGCTTAGATTAGTTATTGTCTGAGAGCAAAAAAAATTCAATAAATATAAGACAAAATACAAATATAATAAGCAAATTTAATATAAAAGCATATAAAAATATAACATAACATTTAAAACAAAATATTGCAAATAGTAAATCTTTATATATATTTGAGAATGAAGTTCATTTGAAATGAAACAATTATTTAGTTAAAAATAAATGTGTATGTTTTCGCGTCAAAGTTCCGAATCAAGTACTTAACAATTTTGTTACATATAATGTATAGATAAATATATTTAT
The DNA here is from genome assembly GCF_002237135.1 of Teleopsis dalmanni. NCBI lineage: Eukaryota > Metazoa > Arthropoda > Insecta > Diptera > Diopsidae > Teleopsis > Teleopsis dalmanni. The sequence continues at coordinate 6,876,710 of NC_051848.1, forward strand.
ATATGTATATATATATAAGCATAGATATTCTAATATTTTTTTAAGTTCACTTGCTACAGCCATGTTACAGTCAAAGACAGGAATCTAGAAATAATAAATGAAAATAGTTAATAAAAAGTGTAAAGACATAAAATAAAATGGATAAGAACTTACTATTATTAGTTTACCCTTATCGTTTATTGACTCCTGTTTTTCAGTATCATCGTAACAAAGGTTTTAGTATAAAATTCAGGATTCGTCGCACTCCAAAAATGAACTATTCTCGTACAAACGACTTTTGCCGTTAAAAAGCTTATTATTTTCTAAAAACACATCCCACAACTTAATGTCACCCTGTATATAAATGGTGTCAACAATTTCAGGCTCCAATTGATAATTAAATCTCGTGAGAAATTTACGATCAACATAAACTTCAAAACCTTCTGGTGAACACACAATGGACAAGCAAAATGTTTTGCCAGGTCGTAAATCTGTATCAAGTATAGATCGTTCTTCACGTCCCCAACTGCCATTATACCAAGCATTACGGCATACAATCGCACTACCAATCGCTCCACTTTGTTTTGAGAAACGTGGATTGAAATGGAATGCGATTAATGGATGTGGCCATATATTTTGACCTTGTTGTAAATTAATGTAAAATGAATGCGGTAACAATTTAATGCGGCCTTCTATTTTTATACACCGTCCCACCATAAGAGATTTTGGCTGTAATCGTCCATAGTACGGCATTGATAAGCCCGCATTTTCTTCAGATACAGATTCTGCTTTTTGAGTAGCTAAACGTATTATACGCCATTCTTGCGGTATATGTCCATCAATATCGTCTATATTTTCTTTGTCCTCTTCATTTGTTTGGGGAAGTTTTAATTCCAAACGTATATCTTTTATTTGTGATTCGCTTAAACGTTCCGGATAACTTTCAGCTTCAATACGCTCCATATCGATATTATCAACATCACCTTTTACCTCGATTATGCGTACAGACTTATAGGGTAAACGATGTGCGTACTCAGCAAAATGATGTCCATTTACAGAAATCATGTAACAACTCTCTGTCAGGAGAATTTGTATCGAAAATTTTGCACCGCGATGCAAGGTAAATGGCAGCGCTGAAGCAACTTCTTCGCGTCCCCATACGCCATTAACCTTAGTATTACGTACTATATAATTCTGAGGTAACCGTGGATTGATATGGAGTGCTACATCTTTTGATGGATTGTTCAGAATAAAGTTTATGGAGAATCTGTATAGAAAATATTTTACTTTCTAAATTAAAAATTAAATTATTTTATAAGTTTAATACCTTTCACAGTTGGGAATAATATAGCCGGTAAATGTGAAGCTGGTACCATCTTTTAAATCGAATACATCATGGTTTGCATAAATTGGAGTCAAATCTACGTAATCGTAATAGGTATTCTAGAAAAAAAGAAAGAGTTTTATAAACATTAATATCAATATTAATAAAAACGAAATAGAATTCAATTAAAAAGAATATAGAAAAATGTTTGAAAGAACGTTGATGAATTAAAGAAATACGAACTGTTCCAGAAGTTTTAAAAAATATATTTTGAAAATCAAATATATATCTGCAAACGATTTGAATATTTATTAATTCTCTTTATTTATGATATTCAATGCAAAATATAGATGTTTTAAAAAAAATTTCAAGATAGTGGTTTCAATAGAGTAGAAATATTATGCCCATATAAATACATTGGTAACGACGTTGATAACATTGATACCTAGCACTGCCCACTTATTGTTTATAATTTTTGCAATGCGATCTTATTTCCAGCTATACTCCAACTTCGATAGGTGATTATTCAATTTACAATGACCGGTCAATAATCCCGTAATAATTCTTAGGTTGTTTTTTGATTGTGCTAAGCAATCTTTGAAGCGTTTTAGGCTGTAAGTCCCTAACATCATTTTAGGCTGAGAGAGTCCTGATACAGTTTTCATTCTTTTTTCTCTGCATCATTCATAAGAATAGGTAGAGTTCTTTTGCCTAGACCACAGATTGTTTCTGGGCCTATCATTCTTGAGGCTATGAACTATACTATACAATCATTTAAGCTCACTTATATCGAGCGAGTACGGTAGTGTGATATCACAATGTATTAAGCATTCAAATAGCATAACTGAGATACCAATTTGTTTAAAACCAAAAGTGAGTAAATGACACAAAAACTCAAATAAAATAAAATTATTAAAAAAAAACAAAAAATAATATATAAAAAATAATTAAAAGTAAAATAAACGACAAATGACAAAACAAAAAACAATTTAAAAAATCAACAATAAAAACATTCAACAAATTTTTTGGTAAAACACACGCCTTTTTTGGGGAACTTGATTTTGGCGTTTCGTAGTAATAAGCAAATTTATTCTTGCTTACCTGATAAATTGCGTTAATTTAATTTGAAATATTTGGATAAATTGGAAATAAAATATTTTTAAAATTTTTATAAACAGAATTTCGAGATGTTTGCGTATTAGTCACTTTAAAATCATTCATTTTAATTATTATAAAAAATGTCGTCATCGCCATTGTACTAGCGACGAGTGAATACTCGTCACACTAAAAGCAAAGCGCAGATACTAGATACAAGATACAAGATACAAATACTAATAGATGAGTACTACTGTGTACATTTTTTTGGATGGGTGCTAAAATACGAATTTTATTTATTAAAAGTTCGAGTGCATAAGTTTATAGTTAACCTTGCCCCTTTTGCCAATAAATGAATTATAAATTCTAGGCAAGCACCGAAAGTGATATTAAATTTTTCTGTTGTTTTTTTTTTTGATTGGCAAAAGAATGTCAAACATATCTCCATAAACAAAAATTGTGCTAAAATTGAACTTTAAATTGCAAATTGAAAACATTTTGATTATAGGAGCGCATAAAATTGTTGATAATTTGAAAAGACACAAGTTATTCGGCATGAGTATCTTTTAATAAAAATTGTAAAGAATTTATGACAGGCACTTGCTCTAGTATAAATACCTGATCATTTCAGATATTTCAGTTATTTTAGAACCATAAAGTACAGCCAACAAATAAAGCGGCCCACAGTTCAGTAGGTGAAATCAATAACTGAAGTTATAAAAACGAACACCTTTACTGTTTATAGGTCAAAGTCATAGTCACTGACTATTTCCACTAATGGAAATGTATTGTATATCTATAATTATTTATCGAAAAGGGACCAATAAAACATATATAAATATTTTATACTTTTTTGATATTAATGACTGTTAATTGTGTTGTTAATGCTTTGCTCTTATCTTGAAAAAAATTCAGTGAAAAAATTATATCTGTTACATATTTTAACGACTAAAGTATACCCACCTATCCATTACTTATTTCTAAACTGAACCTCTTATTGGCATAACGTAGATCTAATTGTTTTTTAACACTTACAAATTTACAACCAATTGATATAAGAAACTATCGCACTGAGTTGGTAAAATTCTAACATATAGCCTAGATTCACTTAGCACTTAATGTTATATTTCTTGCTGTATATCTAAACTGGACGTTATTTATTTGAATAACCTCTGTCCCAATTGTTTCACAATACACACATTTATAATTAATTAACATTATGGGTCACTGAAATTGTAAGGTACTTTAACGCATTATTTACTTTTCTTCTGCCTTCCCCAAACCTGCACGATCTATCTCACTGAGTTGGTAATGTCTTTAACCTAGATTTACTTTAAATTAATTTTCCCATTTACTTCTGCAATTTCCAAATTTAGACGATCTATCTCACTGAGATGATATGATACTTCAACGTAGATTTGCTTAAGCATGTCATAAGGATGGATAACAATGTTCTAGCGGAAAAGGTGCTTAAAGTGAAAGTTAAAGAAAGAAGATATAGCGGAAGACCGTGTTTCTGATAAAGTGATTAAGTGGTTTGATCAAGTAGATTTACTTAAAATTTATTATTTCATTTTTTTTGCCAACCACAAACTAATACCGATTTACTTTAACAAAAATCATTGAATTCTAAATCGCACTGATCCTTTCTTAGTGCATAAAATTCCTCATAATGTTATTATCTGGCTCGTTTATTTATCTGTTTACTAAGTTTATCTGTTTTAAAAGCGTGATAAAATTTTTAGTCGAATTTTAATAACAACAGAGACTAAATAAATCAATTTGTCGATATTACTATCTAGTTGATAGTAGATGCTTTCGACGACAGAAAAATTTTAGGGGATTAAAAAATCAAACCGCCTTGGAACTGCTATGGATATCTCTTTGAAATCTTCTAAAAGTTCTACAAAAAATTTGAGAGTATATAAATTAAAGCTAACTTTTGAAATAGTACTTAATTATTGTGTAAAAATTGTATATAAACAAAGAAGTGATGCGGGACCTAAGGACCACAACTTCGCTATACTTAATAGACTGCATACTTAATAGACTGCATACATGCTTAAAATTGAGTATTTTTGTCGAATGAAACAGTGGGTGGGTAGTTCGACTTTGAAAGCCGATGGTAGAAATAAAGTGCACGATAGATGGAAAATTTTTAAGCGAAAATATTTGAAAGATATCAGGGTGTTAATGACGATCTAATCAAAAAATGAATTTACACAAATTGTGTAAGATTATTATTAATAATAAATTCAATTAAAAGATACTAATTAAATTAATTTTTAAATACTATATAAAGAGAATTATTACAATAATTGAACCAAAAACCTCATCTAAGCAATTGTAAGCAAGACTGTTCCAAAACCTAGCTATATTTTATAAATATCATGCTTAAAGAGTCTTGTAAAAACAAAACTATTTAATTATATCCATGCAAATCAAAAGATTTTTAGAATATTAAAGTAATGGTTTATGGGTTAGGCTAAGGCCTTTCTGCACTGCGACCAGCTTGATCTATAGTGCACTTTTAGAGTGTTGAGGTTCTTAAAAAGATTTTTTCTTGAATAATTTTCTTTTAAACCTAATATTTTACTTATTATTAATAATTAATTTTTACTTAACATATAATATATACTTATTATTTTACTTATTATTAAAATTAACGATACTCCTCCTTTAATTCTTCAATACGAGTTATCGTGTTCACGTCTTGAACCAAGAAATTTCTACCTTGGTTCAATATAAAATAGAATAAAGATTTTAAAAAAAAATTTTTTCATTAAAATAAAAACAATAATCATGCAAATTAATAGAAAATAAAATAAATGCACTTAACCTTCTTACTATTTAAAACTATGAAAAATGTTCGCATGTCAGCTTTGCAATTGAATTTAATTGTTTATACAAATTATTTGGGAACTGAAACAATACTCGTACAGCAGTTTTTTTCCTAACCAAGTATGGGAATCCAAGTATTCAGTTTCAGAACAAGCTTCTGAACAAAAGAATATTTATAATATTGTGTTTAAGTATTAAAGTAAATGCTGAATATGGCATCAACATAAGCCGATAAGATTAGTTCATTGATCTGAATAAAAAATGCATTGAATGTTTTAAATGCATTTAATAATAATCGGTAATCATTTATTATGGCTTGTTATTTTGAACGAATTTTTTGCTGTAATTATCAATGAATTAAAAAGGAAAAGTACTGCAAACAGGCTTACATGTTACCTAAATAAGTTTGCTTAATAAGAAAATAGAGTTTGGAAATGTTCTCTGACATCACTGCAATCAATGTGCGAAACTCATAAGAGAAAAATCCAAAAACAATCTCGTTACCAGATACTAATACTAAATTAAAATTGCAAGCAATGTAATGTATCTAGTCTCGTACATAAACACAACAAATGACACTATCCAAAATTTAGAGGACTGGAGGGTTATGATATAGTCAACCAATTTCATTCATTTGGTAACTTTATTTACCTGGAATCGTAAAAAAAAATCCCTGTGGAAAGGTTTACTCGATTAGCTCGAAAATTGTGCCCCGCATATGTTTTTATATTAACTGATAGACTGAACATTGCAAATTGGGTTTTTCTCTTTAAACAGATTAGAAATACTACATATTACATATATGGCTTAAATACGATTTAATGTTTGATTTCCCCACAATATAATGAAAATATATTAATTATACTCTGGATCAGTGCATTCCAAATTAGCAAAGTTAAGCTTAATTCGAAGGTAAATTAAATGTACTTGCATGAGAGAGATCAGAATCACGCCTATCCTTCCAAAAACTCTGAACTAGGTATATACATTATTCGTCAATTTTAAATGTTCAAATAATGTTTATAATATTAGTTCGCATACATATAATCAATACATGTAATCGCATCAATGTAAATAGTAGATAAAGTCAAAACCTGATATATAAGATATATTGACACATTCCAAAAAGGAAAACGTAAAACCAAGACAAAAGTATAATTATATTAAAAATAATTCTTTAAATTCAAAAAAGTAATTTAAAAAAAGTGCTACTGCAACACTGCAGCACTTTTAGCATTTAAAAGTGGTGTAAAATGTGGTTAATAGTTGTATTTTTTTTTTTACTTTAAAGATTTATTTAGACTTATTAAATATTTTATTTTTTACTTATAAATGGAATAATGAAATAATAAGAGTAGGATGAACACTCTCGTTCTAAAAGTTTTTAACACCAACTGCAACATCTCTCATTCGTATAGAAGACCCAATTTTCTTTTTTACTATTAAAAATATATATCTCTAGTACCTAAAGTGATATAACTTATTTTATTAAATTAATATTAAAGTACACCACTTTCAATATATACTCTCAATATAGATCCAAAGACAAAAAAAAGCAAAAATAAGTTTAATCTACGAAGTAACACCTAAAGGCAGTGTTATGGAAAGAGAGTAATTGATGATTGTAAGAGTGGCAGATTAATAAGATTGATAAGAGTGGCGGATTAAGTGGATTACATTTTATAAACAGCAGTCCTACCAGAACTTTTAGAAGATTTTAACTATAAAATGATAAGTACCATAGTACTAAGGAGTATAAAAAGTATTCAATTCCTTTTACTCTTTACGAAGGTCACTATTTGTATTTTGAGCCTTGACAACACTGATTATTGTCAGGTGTTATCTGATATCTCTCTGATTAAGTATGGTTTTTAAAAAAATAACAAAGACAAAAAGTGATATATTATAGACAATGTTTTTAGAATATAGTATGACGCAATTTGATATATAAAGAACAAGAAAATTCTCTTGTTTAATGTCTATGTTTAATGTCTAATAATTTAAACAAAGCAACTTCTTTAAACATATTATCTAATATAATTAATGAAAAAGAAAGATATATAAGCATATGTATATCGTAAAAAAATATGTGTAATGCAAACCACAACTGTTCTAGATAGTGAAAAGGCCTTGGCTTCAAAAATGTGAGGAAATGTTATAATCAAAATTTCAAACTATCGGATCGTAAAACAATTAAATTAGTTTATTAGTTTCAATAGTAAATGGATTGATATATCTATACGATAATAGGTCTACAACTAAACATACAAATAAACAAATTATTAAGTGTTTTTAACACTTAATAACACTGCTTTTATAATTATATGAGCTACTAATTTTTCTAAGAATAACTAACTACGAAAAACAGATTACGATTTGGTTTATAAAATATAAAAAAGTATTATTCATTAAGTTATACAGATAATGAGTAATTGATGTTATCAGATATTTATTTTTATTTCAGATTTTCTTTTACATTCAAAGTTGTATCTTAAGCATAAGATTTTGAGAGTTGTCAGTAATTTATAATAGTATAATCATATAAGAAAACCGATTTTTGCTTTAGATATGCATAACAAAAGAGCAAACTAGTTCCCTGAGGTAAATGAACTATTTATTTATAAAGAACTTATTCAGTAGTTCCTCAAATTAATGTGTCTTATTGAACTAATTCGTCCATGTTTCATACATGTTAGAAGTAAAAATTGGTTTATATATATTTACGGTAAATACGATACGATACACATGATATGATACATATGATAGTTGTACATAATATGATATATATGATAAATTGTTCACCAAAATAGGAACCTATTTTGATTTAAAAATATTTATATATTCCATAATATGTGAAATGTGTTTTAGTTGATTTCATATGTTAGACCAAAAAGTGACCTTAACATGGCTGTCAGGACAGAGAGGTCATGCGGAAAGTGATGAAGCAAAAAACAAGTCAGGCTTGAAACTAAAACCATCTACATAAAACCTAGGCTTCACAGAATTTCTCAGTAAAGATGATTAACGATTTAGAATTTCTTCAAGAAATGAAGATTCAATGCGATCTGAAGAGTCATCACTTAGTATTTACAAGTACAACTAAACTATTCTGCAGACGAAAACACGATACAGTACTATCAACTCTGAGTTGATATCTCAACTCAGATGCTGAGTTAAATATCTAAACTTTATGGTGAGTAAGACAACCGGTGACTGACGTGATTTTAAAGAAACGGATTATAGAGGACTTTATGTAACAAGCAGGTCAAGAAGTTTTATATAGGGAACAGTGGGCCAACATCTGTTTTCAGTCATAAACGGTTATATGGATCCACTATCTCTTGCATTAATTTAATATGTACATCAAACCACCTGTGATACATATTCACTTCATATAAGCTATTAAGTATTTTGAGTGGGTAGTGCATTATTATTGATCATTACAAAATGGAACTATATAAATACACAATTTTTTTTTTAATTTTCATAAAGTAGCTTTCATAATGTTTGAATTTGATTTTCTGTTCTTAGCCATTTGCCGGCAATTTTTGTTTAGTAAAATTTCATTTGCTTAAACACAGAAGAAATTTAGTAAATTATTTTTATGGCATTTGTAATACCAAATGCCTTCACCTCAAGTACTTTTGGCAGCTAATGTTCTTTTATTTTTGTAGTATTTTTTTTGTTTTGTATCTCATTATACCCTTCGCACTATTATGAATAAAGGTATGTAAAATTTTTGAAGGTATTTGTAATGCAAAATGGCAGATGGAATAAACTATATTAATTATGTACATATATTTATATATTAGGTCAGATGACAAGGTGAATCAATTTATATATGTTCGGTCTGTCTGGTTGTGTGTATATGTGTGTCATTTTGTTCTAACTTAGAGATATCTCCCAGTTCTCAAAGTTATCAAATAAAATTTTGACATAGACTTAATGCAATTACTATATTATACATATTTTCGCGGAGCAGTATCTATTCGTCAATGATAAAACTAAGACGTTAACAGCATTTTAATTTCTCTCTCATCTCTCATTAGTAACTTTGCCAAAATTGCTTTTCCATATTTAAATTTCTCAAATCTCAGTGCAGTTTATATCGATGGAAAGACTTAAACATCATTATTTATAAAAAAAAGTTTTCAGGCAATGGATATTCAAACCAAAATAGGTAATGTGTTAGGTGCATCTGCAATCCGCTTCTTCAGAAACAGTTCTTTGCAAGTAAGTTAGTTTATTTAGATATGTTAAAATAAGTACTAAAAACGATTCACATGCAGAAAGTTCAAAAACTACAGTAACACCAGAAATGGGTCTAAAAATACATGACATAATTTTGGAAAACGGCGCATAACCCAAGGGAGATTAAGTAGAAGAAGTGTTTTATGTGGCACAATGAGCAATATTTTACGTCGAGTTTTAGGTTTCAAAAAACTGTGTACACAATAGTTGCCCTATTTACTAATAATGACATAAAAACTTCCATATGAGACTTTATCAGCAACAACTATAGCATTCTAGAAAGATTAAAAATAATTTAATGCGTCATTGCATTACTATGGATGCCATTATATACCGCCTTGATGCTGTATCAAAACAATAGGTCTGTTTGTCACTCCATCTAATTGATAAAGTGTAATGTGTATATACTTGAACTTATTAGCTGATCGAGTTACTTTAAGTAATTTTCTATTCTCACGCATAAACTCAACGGGACTGTGAGATCTTATTGATAATGAGAGAACGTTGACCGCTTGGTGGAAATTATTAACGTTGAGCTAGCAAGGCACACGTACCGTTAACGAATCGTTAGGGCATAAGAATAAATACATTAGAAAATCAGAATAAAGTTGAAATTCAGAAACTAAAGTCTAATGTTTTTATTATTAAAAAACCTTACGTCCTTTTTTTTTTTGATGTAAAAAATCATTAATGGAGACTTTTAAAAAATCAAGATTTCAGTTTTCATCAATATTCTGCCAGATTACCCTCTAACCCAAATTATTAATGTAAGCTTTTAATGTAAGCGATAAGAGAAAAAATTGCCTTTCATCTGTGTCCGCTGTTCAAAATAAATTATAAAAAAAAAATAGAAGTAGATAGGGACTTACATCTTAAAGAATCTTAGTCTGTTTTGAGATCTCAAAAGGTCGAAAGAAGTTTTAAAACCACTGACTTAATAGTTCTGGGATCGCCAGTATAACTTAACATTTTAGTTTATTTTATATTTCAAAAAATTCTTTCGTAGAAATCAAGTTTTATCAAGCAATCTATCGGAAATGTACCTTAAAGATGGGAGCCTAAATTCGAGAATTGTTAAAATAGAGTCGGTTTTGAAGTTAGAAATTCTATTCCTATAATCCTACTTCTGAGAATCGCAGTCAACTTCAAGATTTCCCTTTAAAGAATATTGTAGGCATTTCGAAAGGTTCAAAGTTTTATACCTTACTATAATGATATGGCCGATGGGCCTAAGTGGATCCCTATGATTGCCGGTATAACCCAACAGTTGGGTTATTTTAACTTCCTAGATAAAATTCATTATGTGAAAAATCATTTTTAGCACACGATCTATAGAAAATCTATAAAAAATCTACTACAAAAATGAGATCCACACATTTGAGGATTGTTCAAATAGGTGTATTAGTGTTTAAAGATATTGTATTGAAATTAAAGTCATTTTGCAGTTAAAAATCTGTTTCTTCTCTCCGTACTGTAAACTTATTGTACAACCTTGTAAATTGAGCACATTAATAAAGAAATTTACTGACTATTTTATAAGTATAGTTCTCAGATAAAATAATTATCAAAAATAACATACATACATAAGTACATACTTTAAAATTGTTAGCAAAAATAGAAATAGTCGAAATTCCATAAATCGAAGTATCATTTTGCAAAGAAAAGGTTCAACTTATGGAGATTTTAGAGGATCAATCAAATAAAGCATAGATGTTATAGTGAAGTGAAACATTTAAAAATTAGGGTTTAGCATTTTAATTTTTTTTTCTTATTTTCAGTAAAATAAAGATTCCAAATTATTCTATAAAAATTCGGAATTTTGAATGAGTCTTCTACTTTATTCTTGGAAGGCTGATAAACAATTACATCCACGGAACCCTCATCAACACTTTTCGTTGCGCTTTGGATTGGATCCAGTAATTTAGAGCTATAGTACTCAATAACATCGTCATCTGTAGGAGAGCTTGATGTACAAATTTTATTTTCAAGAGTTATTAAGAAAGTTATTAAACCACGCTACCAGTGATTGGCATTTGCACAAAGAAGCAACATAACATAAGAAAGACATATTTAAACATTTGGTTTGGAAAAAGGGACTTCCCCTAACAGCAAAATGCATTTATACTTAAAACAAAAATTCGACTTATAGAATGCACTTTTCCATATTCCTATCGGAAATTCGAGTTATAGAAGTTGGAGGTGTGGACGTAGAATTGTATGTAATCTGCTCTCTAAAACCTTGGTGCACTGTTTTTGGTTCGAGTTATGGAAGTTTGACTGCATTAAAAAAAAAAAAAATTAAAAAGGAATTTGAAGGAAACTAATTTAAAAATAATAATTATAATAATAAATATATATGTATATAGTGTACTGCAGTTTCGGCGAACCCAAAGTTTAATTTTCCTTCTTATACTCTGCATTTTTTTTTCTTGTATTTTATTTATTTTAGTTTTGTAGTTTTTCGTGCACAAGTGCCAAGGAAAACATTTTAAAAATTTAATATTAAATCTGCTATAAATATGAAATGACGTAAAATCGTGGTTACAACACGCAGGATATTCACAATAACCCTAGCGAATGAGATATTTTTATGGGTCTTACCTCATTAAGGCCATCCTTTCTGGAACGTCTGCAGCAGCACAAACGTTTCATTAGATTAGTAAAGCACATATTATAATATTGTAATGGGGATCGGAGCGCGAAAAGGGAGTAGTTTCAGGAAGTTCACTCAAAATAAATAAATATTGATATTGATTGACTACTCTAAGGAAGTGAAAGTGGAATTGGAATTTGTTGTAGAAGGAAACAATCACACAATTTCCTACGATTTTTTTATAAAATTGCAATTATGCATTTTGTGTTCTAAACTTCTTGGACTTAAAGGAAGTAATGGTTCGTAACTGTAATTTGACATTAAGTAATTGATTCCAGTAATTGAATTACCAATTGTATTTAGTTAATTTATTGTTCATTTATTTGTTCATTCGATTGTTTTTGGTATTTTTATAAACTATAAACGTTGTTTATCGTTGTTTTTGTAACAAATGCTATAAATGGTCTGCAAAATTTCAACTAGTTTTTTTTTTTGTGTGGTTTTATTGTATAATTATTTGGTTTATTTGTTTATTTAAGTAATTTTTTTTGTTTTTTTCAAGTCCATAAAATTATTTTGAAAATAAAAATAAGTTTTTTTATTTGAGATTCAGTTGAGCATATTTTGAGCAAATTTTTGGTTGAAAAAAATTAATTCTTTCTTGACTAAAATTACTTTGGCAGTCAGTTTCAGCGAATAAACGTTGATTTTGTTGAATTAAGTTAAGATTAAATAAATAATTAGCACAAAATGAGCAACTTCGTATATTGTAAAGGCGTTTTTCGTACTGTGAAGTGGAAATGAAGTGATTCACTTGTTTATTCTCATTAGCGCTTCGCACAGATATTTTTCATGTTTACTATTTTTTGTTTATATTAAGTGGCCAACTTAAAAGTATCTAGATACTTAGACAAAAGTTCAGTATTGTCTATAGAAATACTGTGCATTTAGACAACACATTAACTATTTATTTAATTTTAATTTAAAATTTTATTTAATTATTTTTTGCTTTCCTATCTATTTTAATATGTTTCATATATTAGATTTAATTAAACACGTAAGGCGTGGCTGATTGGGAAAATAACCATGAGATTCTCGAATATCAAAAGCGTTAAAAAATTATCAATATTATAAATAATTTTTTTAATAAATTTTTTTTTTTTTAAATAATTTTAGAAAAAAATTCAATCACAGTTTTTTTTTATTTTAATTTTTTTAATTTTTTCTTTTATGAAAACATTTCTGCTTGCCTGCCGCCTGCTGCCAGCGTACAAATCGATTTTCAACTTTAAATTAAATTCATTTTAATTCTCGCTGCTTCCGTTTGATATAATTTTTCTAAAGCGCAGTTGTTGTTGTTGGTTTTTTTTTATTTTATAACTACTTAAAAAAATCTAAAATATTCGTTTGATTAAATTCGTTAATTTTACAAAATAAAAATATTTTGTAATGAAAATAAAATTTATTTCATTGCAAACTCTTGGCTTTCTGCATTCGAAGCGTGTTTCATTGTATATGAACGCGACTAGACTGAAGCGACTTTGGACTAACAAGCAAGCTTACAATTCTCTTGAATACGAGAACACCAGCAGCAACAACAACAACTACAACAGCACAAAAGCATGAAAACCTCCACCAACGAAAAGCTTTCATAATTATGCCGCTGAAAAAAAGAGCTTTTTGTCTTCAAGGAAAATTTAAGAAGCGCTGCCATATTTTCGGTCCTTACGACGCAGACACAGACACAGAAGAAGTCATTTGAAGATGCTGTGAAGCGCTGCCAGACGTCATTTTTCCACAATTCAAAGTGAGTTAAAAGTGCTTTTGTTGGTTGAAAATATATTTATATGTTAGAAGATTACTTAATGGCATGTGTTTACACTATATCAATCAACATATTTCACCAATTAATACTAATTGAGTGGGAATTTTGTATCGAATTACCAAAACATAAACGATAAAAATTTTTATTCGGAAGAACTATACCATCCGAAACCTTTCAATGTGGTAATCATATAATTATAATTTATTTATATAATTTAAGAGTGGCTTTTGACTGGTAGAAACACATTAAGACTATATCAAATCACTATATCATTAATGTCATTATTTATAAGGTAGCTGTCTCGTGACATTTCGAATTGGTAACCATATAACTATCTAAAAAATGCCGTTTGTTTAATGAAAATATATCTATTTGATAATAGATCACTTAATAGCGACGTACGCGAGTTGAAATTAGACGTATTTTCCATACATAAACGATGAATGCTGTTATTCAGAGAGAAAATGTCTGAAAACATTTATATGTGGCAACCATATGCTTATATAAAAACTAACTTTGGATGAATAAAAATATAATATTATCATAACAGATTACTAATACTACCTTTACACTGCAAATAACACATATATTCGTTATTAATTCATTGAGTAGAAATTTTATATGGAATTTTTATTACTGATACATAAATGATGAATATCTTTATTTAATAAAATTCTACTTCAAAATATTTTGAAAGTGGCTTTTGATGGATGAAACTATATCTTAACTACATTAAATATTAGTCACAGTACTAACACATAAACGATAAATTCCTCTATTAAGTAAAAAACTGGCTCAAAATAATTCAATGTGGCAACAATATAACATAATAATATAAATAATAGCTTTCGATGAATGAAAATATATCTATATAATTATAGACTATTATTAATATGTTCACATTATTGCAATTAACGCAATTTCACAATTAACTCAATAATTGTTTAAGAATTAGTCACATTTAAGATACAAAAAGTATGAATGCCTTTAATATCGACAAAGTTGATATTGTCGACGAATGATTTCGGCATATGGACCAATCCGTTTCAGGATCACATAATTTTCTTTATGTAAAAATATAATTTATATTAGTTTAGTGGTACATTCACACTGTCTCATTTAGGCACTTGCTCATTTATATTAATAAGTGAACGTTCACACTATAATGAGCGCATTTATGGCAGTGTTAGAACTTTTATAAACTTCATTTAATAATATATCACACAAAAAAATTAAATAAATAATTGATATATTAAATCATTTATATGTGTTCTATATACAAATTACATATTCAATTAATAAAAACAAAGATTTTATTAAATACTTACTTCTTCAGTGCCTTTGTTTACAATTCAACTGTTGTTTTTTTACATTTTACATATCAAACATATGACACAAATTTTAAAATTTTTTACTTTCCTCCGTGGGAAATTTATTTTTAAGGATTGCATTCGACATTTTTTGCCTTAAATTAGCTGATTTATTGATAATGAACTCATTTATATGAAATTACTTTGTATGGTCAGTCGTTGTGGCTTTAATGCGCAAAACCGCCTAAATGACACAGTGTGAATATGCTATGAGAAATTTCATTTTTAAGTTAAAAATGTAATAATCTTTACGATATTTTGAACACAGAAAATTTAAAATATATTTATTCTTAGTGGAATTTGATGTTAGACTTAAATTATAATATACATAGATATATTCTATTTGAAAAAAAAAACATAAAACCACAGCAATTAATATTAATAACAACAATAATATATTTAAAGTATCTCAACATCCCATATGCCGCGCTTACAAAACGTAGTGCAAGCAAGTCTTTTCGTATTGTTTACATGATTATTTGCGCACGTAATATTGTTTTTGTTTTTGTTATTATTTTATTTAGTTGCCAACAACATTAAAAGCTTAATCTCACTCTCGTCTGCATACAAACATTTGTGTTAAAAGTCTGATAAGAAAGATTTTTTCTGTTCTCGCCCAGAATACTTTAGCTCTGAGGTCGTATGACTTTGCATAGAATCAAGTGAACTCGGGTTCTTATCGGAATTCATGGCAGCTTAGTGGAACCCTTTGAATTGTTCATGAATTACTCATAATCATAATCTTTTTTGTTTTCGTTTACAAACTTTTGCGAAAAAAAGTATAGAATTCACAACAAACAATCAACAGGTAAGCTTCGCAAAAGCTCCAAGCAGAAAATTGTCGCAGAGAAAAATCGAGACATGCACTGAATCTTAATGGAGATAACGAATCTTTGAACAGCGAAACTAGATCGAATCGCAATGATGACTTCATAGATTGTTTATTAAACAGATAAAGTCTCACTGAAGTTTGCTGATAATTTTTTATTATAAAAACTAATGCATTGAACTGATTAAATTAGAAAAAAAAATAATGGAAA
Source organism: Teleopsis dalmanni (assembly GCF_002237135.1). NCBI lineage: Eukaryota > Metazoa > Arthropoda > Insecta > Diptera > Diopsidae > Teleopsis > Teleopsis dalmanni. The sequence goes on from NC_051848.1 coordinate 6,893,028, forward strand.
AAAAAACAAACTGGGAGATGTAGTCTTATATAAACAATAGGAACTACCACAGATGTTCGAAAAAATATAAAAGAAATTTTTTTTTTTCTTTTTTTGTTGTTTTTCTGCCGACATAACCTACTCTTAACTCGAAACACCCTGGCAAATCATGCTTCACCTTTTTTAACTCCTCGGAAAAGTGCGTTGCATGAAAGTCTTGAATATATCTACTTGGGATGGTTATCACTTCTCCATATGACAACAATTCTTGAAAGTATATTTTTTTGTTACTTTCAAAGTATATATAAGTCAGATATAGTGTGCAAGAGATACAGCCATGGCGGCAACCGAAATATGAATCCATGTATTGGGTCAGATTTTTTTTCTGTATAAATCAAAACTTTTTGATTACAATGACGCTCAATTTATCTAGTAATGCTACATGGTATAGCCTAGTTAACTTATGCCCCTTCTCGATGTTGTCAAACACGTCTTTGCAATTCCAAAAAACATTTGTTATGACCTTTTCGACTAACACTACAGACTGCCTCTTTAGCAGAATTGTTTGGGCTTTGCCACATAGTGATGGAATACTATACGACACTATAGGTATCAGTTATAAGCTATGAACCTGCTTTTCAATGTTTTGTTTTGTTTCTTGGGATCTGCAGTATATCCCAAGGATCTGCGTCAACCAAGCTACTATGACTACCTTTAAAGGTAGTCATATAATAATGGCATATACCTATAATAATGCAGAGTTTACGAGTTTGGATTAAATATGTAACTATTGTGTATTTTTACAACACTACAAATAAAACTGAAATAAGACTTGAAGTAGACCGATGAAAGAAATTATTAAAAATAATTTTAACAACAAAAACAATTGGTCACGTTTCTAAGAATTATTTATATAATCAAAATGTTTGCTATAAGACATTTGCTTGATATTCCAATGAATGACTTTTCAAGTACCCTATGCATATACAATAATATATATAATTATAGAAAATGATTTTTTTGTGGTGCGCTCCATCTACCGCCAACGAGAAACAAGTTCAAATAGACATAAAACGATATCTAGTGTTAAATGCTTCAATTTTAAGTTTTTTTTTAAGAGAAAAGAAAGTAACAGACTAAAATAGGTGTCAGTATTATAGAAGTTCTGATTTACATAAGAAACAATACCTGTAAGCAGTTTTTCTTTAATTTCTTTCCCATCCCATGTTTTTTCGTGAAAAAGTAGGGCGAGTGCCAAGTATCGGATTTCAAGTCAACAATAAATTTAGACAAAGTTTGTTCTATATTTCCAAAGACAGCTGTAAAAATTTTTCCGTAAATGTTATAATATATACACCTATTATTAAAAAGTCACTTTCGAGAGAGGTTCATAAAACTACATAATTTAGAACACTTCTGATTTAGGAAACACGTATCTGTTGCAGACTGAAAAAAGGATTTTGATTGAATTCACATCTTCAGTTTTTGAAAAATATACGACTATATAGATAAATGCATACTTATATATATATTCACATAACACATATATATTTAAAAAAATATTGATAAATTATTTGCTTTAAGCATTGACAACAAAATCAATATTAACTAATTTTTATTATTTAATTCAAGTACTAAGTGAGTGTACAAAATAGCTCAAAAGGTGATCAACTCTGAAGGAGTTAGCGGTAACAATTATCAAGAAGTTTATTATTTCAATATCTTTCACTACTAAGCTGAAGTTAAAGCTATTCATGAAACAAATGAGATGAAGAAGTGTAATAAGTTCATATGATATAACATATGTTATAGTTACATCTGCCATCTCTCGAACAATCAAGCTAATTTCAAATCAGTCACAATAGACGACATTAAGAGCAGTGGTCTTAATGTTATAACTGAAGCAAGCAGCATTCCTCTAACAGAGATTTCGAATTACAGTGAGATTGTTAGATTGTGACACGTTATAATGTTGTTAAGATGGCAAGGTAAGGCACAACTGCATACCTTTATATCCTATAAAGACACATAAGACACAAAATAACTGTAAAAGTGGATAGCAAATGAAAACCACATAGTCTACTAAGACTATAAAATAGTAAAAACATCCAGCAGTCGTCGACTACACTTAATAAACGTTGTTGACGAATGGAATGACATAGCTATGTAAACAGGATCAAATTCGGAATTCCCGTTAATTTAACAGAAGCAGTATTAGTTAGTTTACTATACCTCCATCAGTACAAGCAACCGCTTAACAGATGTTCGTGAGTCTAGATTGAGTGACTCCAGAAGTAGCTTTGGTACAAGTTATGATGACGAAAAAACAAAATCATTGGAACTTTTCTAGTTTAAAAAACTAAATGGGTTTATAAACATCCAAGTTTGTTTAATGATTGGTTGGAAAATAACAGTATATTATATATTACTATAGATTTATAATTAGTGAACGGCATATAAATACCTGCACCATAGAGTACCAGTTCAACTTCTATAAATTTTTTATTGGTTGCCACTATATACTGTAATCTTAACAATGAATAGTTTATTGGGTCTATTGTACTCGTTCAAAGACGTAACATAGACAGTACGACTTTTGATTTATAATATGGAGAATGTAAGGATTGATTATTGGTAAAGTATTTAATACTTGTATCTGATAGATATCTTTCTAAAAGTATAATATCGGAAATTTAGAGTAATTTCTCTGTAATCATAGCTCCCATGTCGTGGGAGTTATGGTATTCTGTGTGATATGTTAAGTGTGTTTACTTCTAAAAAAAAAATTCAAAAAAAACTTTATTATCTGATTTGTAGTTTTTATATGATTTTTACATATTATATATATATATATAAATTACATATTTTTAAGCATTGTTTGGCTTTCTTTGCCATAATTTGTTCTATATATGAAAGTATTATCTTCGACTTATCATACTTCCGAGCAATTAAAATTTGATGAGTTAAGTGAACAGGTTTAATTACTTATGTTTATTTTTAAATATTTTTCGGGAATATTTTAAGTAACAAATGTTTTGAATCAAATTTGATAACGTCAATCGGTCTGGGCAAATAACTAATTAAATATGTACAAATGTTTGTAAAATTACTTAGCAAATATTGTGTCACTTATAAATTTAAAGTATGTATAAGTAAAATGAAAGATTCTTGTCTGATCAGTACTTTTATGTCAACTGAGTATCTCAAAAGTGTATAAAATTTAAAATTTTACAGCATTGCTCAACAAATATTAAAATTTTACATATCAAATTTGATAGTCATTATCAGATAATTGAATTTTAATATTATTTTTTAAGTCTGAACTGTGATTGTTACATGATTTAATTAAATATTAAATATTACTTGAAATATAAATATAAATTTTAAAATAAATTGATTTTTAACATCCGCTTTGACGAAAGAAACGAAGTTGTTAATAAAAACTATTATTTTCAATTGAGAAACTTTTTTGAAAAAAAAATGGTATTTAAAAATTTTGATTAATTAATAATAATAAAAAATTTTGTTGTTGAAATTAACTACTGTTCGATAAAAATTTTAATATAATTAATTTTAATCTCATACTTTCAAGAACAAATCTTGTGAATAAAAAGAGTTAAATCGTTGAATAAAATTGTTGATTCTAAGTAAATTTATTTAAAAAAATGGATCCAAAAAAGTATCAATGAATACTGGAATGGAATAGACGGCCTATATCATTCCAAAAATTCCTAAATTTTGATGCCTAAAGAGCAAATACCGCTCTCAATCTAAGCAAGAAGAGTCTAAAGTCACTCTCTGATGCACTAACAGGCCACGCCGCATGTAATAAACACCTACATAAAATAGGTATATCAGACACTAATATTTGCAGATTCTGCTGTGATGAGGAAGAGTTTATGGAACATCTGATCACCAACTGTGATGCACTAGGCCACAGAAGAAACAAAATTTTAGGTACATACTAACTAGAGGATGAAGACCTTCGAAAACTCCCTCCGAAGGAGCTGGTTCGATAGTAAATATCTAAATACAAAGGGGTGCACAATAGATCAAACTGATCGCAGTGCATAGGGGCCTTAGCCTAACCCGAAAATTCTCAAATACCATTGCTCGGTAATAAATACCAATATTATCCATCGAATCTCCTCCACAGCCTCTAAGCTTTTGAAACTGACAAACGAGTTAATTACTAAGCATTTCATCTAGTTTTTTTAATTGAGTGGTACCATCTAGCTTCATATATAGAACCCCATTAGGTCTCAAATATCTCAAATAGTAGTAAGACAAAAAAAGTATAGTCAATCTTATTATTTGTCACTTGGATATTGTTGGGAAGATTAAAGCAGAAAGCAAAAAATATTAAAGGTAATACATTTAACAACAAGATATAAAATCAAAAAAGTATATAAGGGAGTTTAAAACCTGGTAGACATGAGTATAGAAAACATTTTGCACTACAGTAACTCAACTTCATTTGTGATAAATTTTAAGCAAAAGAAAAAGTTAAGATAATGAAAATGTCACATTTTAAAATAAATGTCAGTGACAGTTAATTTTAATAAAATCGTGAAAATATTTTGAAAATAGTGCAAACTTTTAAATTTGAATATAGAGAAAAAAAGTGTAACTGTTGTTAGTTTAAAATGAAATGGAAAATAATAATTCGTATATTTGAAATCTACTAAAACTATAATAATCTATAATTTTAATAAACTATAATAATCAACTTTTAAAATTTCCCAGATACACATGGTGTTTGGAGCATATATTTTTTAACATTAGTATTTGTAAACAAAAAACATATGATTTTCTTAATTTGCTGCAGTATGAACACTTTCGAAATGAACTTAATTCATTTTCACGAAATTATAGAACATAGTATAACATATAGAAATAGGACGTGTGCGAGTTCGAGTAAATTGAGGTAAAGTAAATTGAAACTTCCTAGGAATTTTTTGTACTGCAGTTATGTAAATATTTATTTATTGCACTTATTTTTGGTTAAAAGTTTTCTCTAATTTTTGTCTAATTTAGCCTACTCAAAATTCTGGTAAATACCAACATTCTCTGTCATACCGACATAATTTACCATTTCCCTCAATTTACCCTCAACTTACTCGAACTCGCACACGACCATACCATAATATTCTATATTCCAAAAAGGTTTAACAATTTTTTTGAGATATTAAAATATTTAATAAAAAAGACTGTTACACTTTTTATAGCCATCACTGTACGAAGAGAACATTTTAAATTTTGCAAATGTCAAAATTGCTTTATGTATGAGCACGAGAATATGTGATAATTGTAAAGAAAAACAACTGCAAGCAACACACACACACATTCATACAGAAATGAGCAATGCATATGAGTGAATCAAAATAAAAATAATAAGTAAAACAGAAAATAATGGCTGGGCAGTGCTGTGCTGTGCTGTGCCTTTCAACTCTCCCCGTTTAGTTTATATTATAAAAATTAGTAAACATTACTAAACGCTTAGAAATATAGAATTTTTGGGAATGTACGTAATTCTTATCTTAACATACGATATAAGTTAAATAATGAAATGGCGCAATAATAGTTATCAGTTATCATTTTTACTTTACGCCTTAACATAAATAAAAACAAGATAAATTAAGTAAAATACTGAATTGTGATATTGATATTTACTAGCATTTCTTGCCCCTGGATTTCCACAATTTCGTTGGGGCTGTACGCCATGTCATAATAGTTGTGCTGATATCCAGTATTCGTATTGACATTTTGCTGCGCACCAAAATTATCAATCACTTCGAAAGCCTCCGCCGATGCCTCGATGGCAGCAAAATCAATGCCCGGATTACGCGACTTGAAATTCGACATAATCGCTAACTTCGAATCGTTTCTATTGGCACAAGACAAATTATTACTAAACGAATTATAATTATTATAAACTAAGCGTTTGGCACCGTCACTTGTCTGCTGCTGCTGCTGCTTCTGTGTGGAGCTATTTTCTTGCTCCTCCAATGCGTAACGCAACCACACTTCGCGACAATAACGTTGAAATAAATCTCTTTCTTTTTTCACTTGCAAGTACTGAAACGCTTTCGGCAAATTAAAATTACTACACCAAATTGCATCCACAAGAGCGTAAATAGAACTGTAAGCACAAAACACAAGAGCTGCCATAGAAGATCTCGGCAGTCAGAAGAATCTCACTCGCAGAAAAAAAAAACACGTAACACGCTCCTATAGCACTTAACTGCTTCTCTTATTGAATTTTTCACTGACTTTTTATTTACTTTGCTTGTTTTATACTATTTTTATTTAACTAGTTTTTCAGCTTCTCTTTCGCATACGGTTCGTTCGTCAGCTGCTTGCTCCGTACGTACATATGCAAACGTATGCAATGTGCGTAAATGCGTTTGTGTTTGTGTTCGTGTTTGGTATACACATATACGATATTGTGTTGTGCTAACCGCGGTATGAACTCAGTTCTAATTAGAATTTCTATGCCAGTTTCATGTGGCTCTCTTGAAGTGACAATGCTTAACTAAAAAAAAAACCAAACCAAACTGTGGGTAAAGCATGGAATCAATTTGTGTTGTGGTTGACGTTTGTCTTGCTTTATTTGTGAAATTGACTTTTTATATCTATTTTTATTATTATGTTTTCAATAAACAATCGAATTGATAATGTTTATGCGTACACTTAATAGTATTTAATAGCGTCATAAGTCTAAATCAACACATTTAACAAATTTAACAAGACAACAAATAAATACTCTCTGAAGCGATTGGTCAAATCCTAGTTTGTTTTTGTTTTTTTTTTGTTTTTATAAATTAATTTCAAAAAATTTATTCCTAATAAAATATTAATTATTAGAGATCGAATTTTCTGAACTACCAGTCTACGGAATCAACCACGCCACTTGACAGCCAACGATCGACCAACGATCAGCGTGCAGCTGAGATGACAGTGGTTCCAAGAACGGTTGGGTCTACGTCCCGGAGCCACTCGTCACCTACGACGACCAAGTACCGTTCAACACCTCCCAAAGCGATTCCACAAGCAGATCCCGGCGGGTTACAACAACAACAACAGCGCAAGCGCCTGTGGACAAGCTAATCGCCAGGAACGTCCTACTATCAATTAAGTAAATATAATATTTGATGTAAAAAATATTTTTTTAATAAAAATATTTAATTGTATATTTTTTAGGAAGCTCACAAGCTTCGAAATGTTAGCAAGGCAGATATCACTCCAAGAGAAAAATAAAAATGTCCTTCGGAGATCATTTGATGATATGAATACAATTATATTCTGGCTATAAAAGAAGCTTCAATATACGATGTTACACTGTGGCCGATTCGTCAATTGCAGTAACAGGTCAACAGATATCGTTCTGCTTTCCTTCTCACACTATCATCACTTAACCACACCTTAACTCATGCATACGACTTTGTAATTCCTTTGTTGTTGTTGTAACTTACAACGATCTGTACATGTAGTCTGTTTTGGGGGTCTATTTTTGGAACGAAACTTGCTCAGCGATGTAAACCTGGCCTTATCTATTTTATACATACATACGTGCGGGACACAACAGCAATATATTGTCCCACTTTTTGTTTGGATTACGACGACTGTAAAAAAAAATATACTACAAACGGAATATAAACAATTTTACGATATTCACACAAATCTTGAAAGGCTTTTAACATGTTCTTGTAAACTGCACTATTTAGAATACGATTGGGTAAGAAAAAGTCTTATTTTTTAAAAATATATTTTACTTTCTAAACAATACCACTAACTAACTTTTATTGATTTTAAAACAGGTCTGACCAGACACTGCTATGACCCTGCTACTCTAAAAACATATTCTTCCTGTAATCCGAACTGTTTTTAATACAATTGAATAAGAAAAAAACAGTTAATTTCTTTAAAATATATATTATTTTATAAACTGCACACCTGTGACTAACTGTTATGCAGATCTACCAAGACTCCGTTATCACCCAGCCATTCTGGAAACGTACTATTCTTGTATACTCCCCGGTGGTAAATGAAAACAAAATCTTAACACGATGATTAGGTTACAATCTATTGTATAATATATTCCATATGACACCACTAAAAACTTTATTGAAGTTATGTAAAGTTTGCTGGCTAACTTAATGCCATCTCAATTTAATTTCAGGACCGACTGGATCCACGTTTCAAGAGTTTTCCAAGTAGACACGAATCTAGAACAAGGGATAAACAACAGGACTTTTTTATGGACTACAACAACAATAATAATCTATATAGTACATTACCAAGATAAGAATGTGTACCTTAAGTTATCACTTCAAAGTTTCAGACCATTTAATATTTTGTAAGAGAACCCTTCATATCAACGAATTTGTATTTATGGCAAAAAATCCATAGAATTTTTTAATGATGTCATGAATGATAATAATTTTAAAAAAATGTGGTAACTATTTATTTATTAGTTTTCTAAATTCAAGACAATATATTTTAATTAATTATATATATTCATTATGTTGAATTATATGGAAATAATAGAATACTCCGCATGATACTTCTATTTTTACGTATCAAAAAATATATATTTATATGCATATATATATATAACAGTTATATATAAAAGTTTGTACCATAATATGTAGTTCCAAATTTTGAATAAAAATAATTATTATATTGGTATTCTTGTAACCCGTGGAGATTTATCGTGCAGATAACGTGAAAAGAATTGCAAAAACGTATACGTGGGTTAGATGTATAGGATGCATATATGTATAGGATAGTTATATTATGGTAGAAAGTATTTTAACCAACTGATCAATACAGTTAAGCATCGTATACATTATATATTATTTAATATAAAAATATTAAATCACTTTTTAAAATGTGCTTTCTATAGCCAAATATATAATTATAATTAAATTGCATATAAATATATATAACAGTAAACTCTCCTAAATTAAAATTACATTGTTTCGCGTGTTAGTACAAAAATAAATACAAAATTAATTTAAAAATGTCATTTTAATTTTATTTTCTATATATATATATATATATTTTTTATATATAACAATCCATATTGTTTGTTATTGTGGATTAATTTATAAAACTCCAATGTAGGACCCAACGTTTGGTCATATACTTAGAGAAAATTTATATCTACTTTTATAGCATTTGATTGAACTATTAATTAGATAGTCAAAATAACGAGTATGGTAATTCCCTATTAATCATCAAGGTATCTACAAACAATTTATAATTCCTTATATTATAATTTAATTGTTATAATTTTTGGACGTTAAAATTTCGAAGAGTTCTAATATCAGAGTGTCCACTGTATTCTATATAATAGTTTGAATGAACTTCTATATGTGTAACATATCAAAAAATGACATTTGTTTGCCTTCACAAAAACTTCCTGAAGATGACCGTTGAAGAGGTCCAATATATTGGACGTTTTATAAAATGAAATATATGTTTAAGTATAGGTAACCAACGTAAATTATTGTAAAATAAAAATACAACTAATATAGTAATAAAAGCACTATAACATATCACACAAATCTATTGCTTTCATAGATTTGAAGACTTTCACGCCCATGTCTTCATCGTGGAACCAATCTTCTACTCAGACGATTCAGTACAACTCGATAATTCAAACAAGACTCTGGTTATTTTTAGTAATTATTATTAATGTATTTAGTTTTAACAAAAATATACTTTGGTAGGGGCTTTCAGATAATTTTCTAGATTAAAATAATGCTTTTATGTTTATATATTAAACATTCATAATGCATTTATAATTTTACGATTTTCCATCGATTTATTTCGGGGTGGCTTCTGATTTCCCTTTGCATGCATAGTGATCCCTGATGAGAATCTCCTTGACAAATATATGCTGTTAACCTTCAATGTTGAACTCGTTTCTGAAAGTCGCATGACACAAGTAGATAAGATAGATAATAGTTTCACCTTATGTGGTACTTAACAGAAGCATTCCCATTTAAGATACCAGTGATTAATCTGAGTTCACATATTTTTAGATTAAAATATCTATCATTTTTAACATTGATTTGTGTGATCTATTTGGACAGCCTTAGACCTTGCTTAGTTCAATGTTTTAAACATTGTTCAGTCTGACAAGTTGATATCTCGCAATGAGATTCGGTTTCTAGGGAGTTAGTATACTGTTTTCTCTACACTTGACAGCTATTTGGTCATCATCGAATGTTTCTGGTTGGTGTAACAATAACTAGTAAATAGTAAAGCTATTTATGTGATTAGTTTTACAAACAAGGCCATTCGTTATCAAGAATTGAGTGTCACACACAATTTCCGTCGAAGTTACACTTATTGCAAGAAAAAAGAACTGAGGAACCTTCTCCAAAAGCGAGGAATCTATTACTCTAAGGCTATAATAACGTTATATTATACTCTAATATAACTTTAATAATAATATATAAGACTAACTAACTCTAAGAACATAATAATATAACTTTAAGTCATATATAAAAAATAAATTAAATAACATTTCCATAAATATTAGATTCCTGGAGAATGCGTCCCATTCTTCCAATGAATGAATAATGAATTCTTAAGTAAATTATATTTTATAACCGATTTTCAAAAAATTTTTATAGATATTCTACTCTTTTTTTTATTTCACTATTATTTTTAGTACATATTCCATAAGAATAAAAGTGCTATAAAAGTGCTTACCTCCTTCTCTTCGTCGCTGCAACTGTTGACTTCCTTACTTATGCAGGACAATTTCGAAGATCTTTTGCGGGACTTAGATTTTTTATAACAAGGCATTTTTAGTAAAATGTTTTTATAATATTATTAAACGTGAAATAGATGTAGTCCAAATATCATATACACTATTATTTATAATTCATTATTTTCTATAAGTTTCTGCAGGGAATTTAGTTCTGTCTTCTATGAGGCCACATAGACAAGTTGTTGGTTTGTATTAAAAATAATTTTAACTCAATATTTTCCAAGATTTCTCAATTTTTTTTCTTTAAAAATGATAATAGGAAAATAAATAAAATATGATTCAAGGTATGTTCTTGAGACACAAATTGTCAGTTAATTGGTTTATCAATATTAACTGATAACTCGTCAAGTAGTACAAGAAACATTGATATGGAAAATAAACGGTAGATAGTAGCTTTTGCAGAGTATTGCTGCCATATTAAATATTAAGTTATTATTATTAATTAATATATTAATTTTATGTATGTTTTGATTTTTTTATTATTGCAAATGAGTAAAAATAGTATATAGGTAAAATTCTTGCTCATGCAGTCAAAGTATATAGTTATATATAATTTATTCGATATTCAAGGTCAAAGCATATTAAAATCTATGCTGACAACGATTTTCACTTTTAGATTTCATAGATCACCGAACGAACGAACGCCCGCCTTTAAAGCCAAAACACCATTCGACGCGCTCCACACGCACGGCTAACTGATTTTCTCGCTATTCAAATCGTGAACACAACAAACACTAAACATTTTTGTTTATACTCTGACGTGCCCAGTCGTGTCTTTTCTATAAATTTTTATTGCAAATTTTGTTGGTATTTTGTTGTATTATTGATAACGCTACCTCAATTTTGTAGGTATGCTACATTTAATAGATACATAGTTATGTTAACAATAATAAAAGTTTATATCTTCCCACTTTGATACATTATAGTTCTTAGAAATTTATATATATATTTTATGAAGAGGTTTTTTCGAATAGTAGTGAAACACAACAACAAAAATTTTAATTTTTATATTATTTTAATTAATTGAATTTTGGGTTGACCATACAGCTGTTTCGAGTATTACCAAATACCCATCATCAGTGGTCTTGGAAATAATTCTTGTATTTAATTATTCGTAAATAATATATATTTTTTATATGTTTTATATAATAACATAGTAACATTTTAATGTATATAATGGCTTTCATGAATGACCAATTCTTCATCGTGAAACTAATCTTCTACTCAGACGATTCAGTACAACCCGATAATTCAAACAAGACTCTGGTTAGTATTAATAATTATTATTAATGTATTTAGTTATTACAAAAATTTACTGCGGTAGGGCTTTCAAGTGAGTATCTTCTCACTTTGAAACATCATAGTTTTTAGAAATTTATATATGTATATATTTTATATAATAACATAGTAACATTTTAATATATATAATGGTTCCACCATAATTACTACATAATAACACTCTACGACACTGAATTCACTTTTTGATTTTTCAATATTATTAGCTTTATTTGGGTGTACTAAGCTCAAATCTACAAACCCATGTCTCTCCTGGATATTACGATCCCTTGCAATACCTCTTGTTATATATAGTATAGTAATTGAGGTTTCAAATGTTTAATAAAAAATTCTTATTTTAAGAGATAAGAATTTCGTGTCTTCAGTAAAGTTGGTACGAATAAATAGATAAATATTTTAGCATTAGGGATCCTTTTCCAAATGGGGTATTTAAAAAAAAAAAGATAAATACTTTCTAAAGCGATTTTTTTTCTACACCTTGATTTTAAGAAAAATTCTATTCAGAGAGCGAAGGAATAGAATTTGAGAAAGTATGTCTAAGACAAAAATATTAATGTATATCTTAAAATAAAAATTGCTTAATAACTATGAAACAATTTCTCTGCATAAGTACCTCCAGAACTAGTCTCCAGAAGTAATAGGTTTTTAAGAAAGCATATTTTCCGAGTTAGAGTATTTATTGGTAAGGACGAAAGATCTATTAATATATCAAAATTTGATGGGATGAATTTTACGTTCACGTTTACGTTTTCTATCTTAAAATTTATTGCAAGAAATGTGAGCAACCAACCCGTCCTTTAAAATGTCTGTTTTAAAACTTGAACCCGTTATTGCAAGAGATATAGATGTCTGAGATTTCATATTTGAGATTAGTGAACCCAAATTAATCTAATGCCATTGAAAAATTGAAAATGAGAAAAAGGAATACATTTTTGTCACACATTTGTCGCATATTGCAATTAAACAATATATAATAATGACATTAGTATAATAACTATGCAATGTTTAATTATTAATTACAGAAAATAACTAGATATATAAAAAATTAATTAATTTTTACACTAAATAAAAGTACATACTTGAATTTATTTGTGGTATATTAAATAATACAAGTATAGCGTCCATGAATAATTAATTATATTTAAATAGCCCCAGCAATCCGAAAATCAGCCTAATATGTCTGTAAACAAACGCTTTTAGAAATGAACTGTGCAATTTTGACAGTCCACAGTTATTAGTTGTCATAAGAATTATTTACTTTTATGTGAACATTTTTTTTAACTGGATAGAATTGCTGGATCCGTCGATATTCATTTAAAATAGATATTTTCACTTCACTATACCTGTTGCGTATGAAGTCGTTTTAAATCCACTGTGTAAAAGTTGGTGCAGCATATGAACTCATTCATTGTGCCCAATCAGATCAATTTCTAGTTTGCCTAAGAGACTTACTCATGATCTCTTTGACTGAATGTGAGGTCATGAATGTAAATCTAAAATGTAATTGTTATAAGATTCTATAGCAGTTGCATTCTAATCTGAATCTTTTAAATCCATTTTGGTATCGAGAGGAGAATTCATTGATCAAAAGATTATCATACACATACTAGTATCTAGCTTATATCATATGATAGCTATAAAATATAAGTTCCATCCATTGTTCAATAAAAACATGTTTCTGAACCGTCACTTCCACCCAAATCTGAATCCATCCAAACAAAATAAACAGTTTTTTAATATTTTCATCACATACCAAATTTTAAATAATACCAGGCGGTGTAAATAATAAAAAATATCAGCTCTGACTTATCAATTCATATGCTCGTTATTAGATATATATATATTGTCATTCGATTTCAGTCATTCCGACAGAAAAATTTCCGAAATAAGTTTACTTCTCAAAAAATCTCTAATGAATCGATCTATTAAACCGATTAGACTCATCATGCTCATCACGAAAATATATTTTCTTCACAGGTATCCAATATGTCTTTCACAGTGCACAATGTTAAAAAGCGAAAAAGTCCATATATTCTAAATAGTAAATCGTATCAAGTTCGAACTAATGTCATTCGATGAAATTGGATAAAAAACTATATTAAAATTAATACAAAATAGATCTTTCTGATTTTTCCTTAAAACTTATATATTAAGAAATCAAATTCAAAAATTAAAATATATCTTTAAATTGGATTGTTATATCAATCTGATATTAGTTTTATTCTAAATCGAATTAAAAATATATTAAACTAGTAGATGACCCGGCGAACTCTGTTCCGCCTTAAAGGCAATAAATAAGCAGTTTTTTTTAATTGGAAAAAATACAAAAAAAAAAAAATACCTACATTAATCATTCATAATTTATTTGTGTATTTTAGTACACATCACAAATTATCTATTTGTTGACCTCTGTTGTTCGCTCGACCTTCAGTCCTTAAATTTGCAGTATTTCGTATTCTTCTTGCATTACGGCTTTGTCGGGAAAGATTCGATCGTCTTGGTCGTGGCATTATTAAAAAACTAAAAACTCAAATTTTCAACCATACCATACATTATAATTGTTAATTATTTATTTTGTTGAGTTTGCAACAACCAGGGAGTTTTATTGATTAAAAACGATATTTATTGCAACACAAACTTATATTGATCTAATACAACTTTTAAAAACACATTAACTAAGTTATATTTCTATCTGTTAAATTTTAATAAAATATTTTCTTATATCAAAAATTTGATAATTTCAAAACCTACTTTGTCGTGAACGGGATAAACAGGTATCCTATGTCCTTCTCCTGGCCTTAAACTACCTCCCTGCCAATTTTCAGCTAAATCGGTTCAGCCTATATCCTTCTCCTGGCCTTAAACTACCTCCCTGCCAATTTTCAGCTAAATCGGTTCAGCCGTTCTTGAGTTATAAGTGGTGTAACAAAAACACATCTTTCTTTTATATATATAGATTGTAATCATACTATCTATTCGAAAATCGTCGTTACTGCATGATACTTCAAAATCACATATAACTATTTTTTTTTTCATTACCTTTATTTTACAAATTATTATTCATCTTTATATAAAAATTGTAATTCATTGAAATATTGAAATCTGCTTAAATATGTATAGCGCATATATTACTAATACAAAATATATGGGAATGTAGCTCATTGCTGAGTCGAAGTGGCCATACTTTTCATCCTTTTATTTATATTATATTTATGAAAGAGTGATTTAAGCACTCTACTCGAGTATATTTACCTCATGTTTGTTTTGTATTGCAAAAATGATGTATGCGATATTTTTATATAGTTGAGGAGGGAATTATTTATTCAAACGTATAGATAACAGAAAAAGGTGCATTTTATAAATTACACATTTCCGTCATAAGAAAAAGATTAAAAAGTAATTAAGTCACTTTTACTAGACTTTATGGGTGTAGCTTGAAAGTGGAGTACGGGACCCAAGTTAACTAATTTTGTAATTGTAGAATTGTTTGTTAATTCGCTTACTGTATATCGCGAGCAAAATAAAAATTATCTGAAAATGATATAATAATATATATTGCATCAGAATAGGGAATATGGACTTAATTACTCCATTAGACTGCCTGCTTATACACATAGCCATATCTTAACCATTCTATATATCGCATTAAAGGAAACAGCAGTATCCGATTCACCACCCAATTTCTCTTCTTATCCACATTTATATTCAGTTTAAAAGCAAGTTATTTATATATGTATGTATGTATATATGTTGGAACTAAAAGAATCTTTAGATGATCATATCTAGTGTCTGACTTTAAGAGGATAAAAAAGTTGATGATTAATTATACATCAAATGTTTACGTTTTAGACCATACTTTAAATTTGTTTATCAATAAATTTTATATTATGCCTACTAAAAGAAACCGTTATGGTTTTATGATCTAATAATTGAGTTGAGAGAACATTTCAGCTCTTTTTCAATATTATTGATTCCTAATATGTGGCTTATAGAAGAGCCAAAACACAAAACGGATTCTTAGATTTTCTGTAGTTTCTGAGAATATGCAAATAATATTTTAGATATAAAAACTTTATATGATTTGCTTTGGTAACTTATCAATGATTACCAACAATGATAGAACTCATTCTCGTAGTAAGGTAGTAATTAAGTCTTCTCTATAATTAACTATATTAATAAATTTATTGATCCATTTTCTTTTTAAATCAAATTTTGCATCAATAAAAACATCGATATATGTATGTATGGTCACTTGTATGGGGACTACTAAGGGGATTTGAGTTTTTAAAAACAATTTCTAAATGCAGTTCTTCAAAATGTTAAGACCTCAAATTGGATTCAGATAATTCAAACTGCATTAATAACTTATCTTTTAATTTGATTTTAGCCCGCCACATGATTTAAGAAATATGTTCAAATAGATATATTCAGTAATAAAATACAGAGTTGCATTTGGCATGCCTTTAAATACTTACAAAATTATTAACCGAAAAATGGCAGCAATGTACGAATAACATGGCTATCCGTAGTTAGTGACTTAATTATGTCTTCACAATTTTATAAGTATCATTTAATATTAATTAATTATTATAATTAATCATATGTTTACTGGTTTAGACAGTGATGCCCAGTGATGATTTTCTTAAGCACCAAAAATTGTTCTATTGGAGCATTCATGTGAAAAGAAATACACCTATAGTATAAACATAGAAAACATTTCCATTTATACATTAAGATTGAATTTTTGTAAACGTAGCGAACGTAGAATATGTAAATAGCAAAATGCAGAAGAAGTTATTGGTTATGGCAAAGTACACACAAAACAAAACCACAAACAACACAAGTTCAATCCGATCACCAAACACTTCGCACACAATGAAATGCAATTGCTTAAAGGCTTGAAACTTTTTTTTATATAAAATAAAATACACAAAAATTAAAACAAAAATTTTAATAATTAATAGTTAATTAAATAATAGTTAATTAAATTGATTGAAATTTGTGAAAATCGAACAATTATATCTAACTTTATTTTTAATACAATGCAAATGTAAATATATTAATATGCTATAAAGTACTCTAGTACTCTAAAAATATTTTGAAGTATATATGTACATATTTTATATATTAATTTATAATATATATATTCTTTTAATATTTAAATTTATATTTTATTAATATATTCATTTATATATATTTAAGCTATAATTTTAAAACAAATTAATTTTTTTTACCACTGCTGTGTTAAAGCAGTTATAACCGCTACCATTCCTTTCGTAACTTGAGTTGAATTCAGTAAATAATTATTTATATATAAATAAAAATAATAAAAATAATGGTTTTCCATCACATTTGCATTAAAATTCCATTGTTTACTTGCATGTGGTAGCGATTAGCCGCTGTTTTTGATTTCACCACGAAAAAAATAAAACAAAACAGTTTTCTACCACGAATGACAAATGATCAAATGTTGTTTGTTGAAAATGAATTATCATAAATCGATTCTTGTAGAAATTCATGTAATAGAGTATAATTAATAAACAGATTAATTATTATTAATTAATAATAAGTCTAAATTATAGTAAGAAAGATTTTCATTAAAATGGCTTAGTTAAGTTTTAAGTTATGATCCATGGACACCAGCTTTGAGTTTTCAGTTCTCAAACTTTGATTTATTAGGGAACCAATTTCATGTACTGGAATGCTGAAGAGAGTTTTTTTATTATTTTTTTTTAAGAATTACTAAGTTGTACAGGTAAGATCTGAAAATTTCTATTGCAGATTTCAAGTTCTAAAAATGTCTTGAATATTTATTGTACTCATTAGAAAAGATATTCGGTAATTAGAGAGCATTCTTTCCTGCTTTTACACTACAGTTAGAGATTTTAATATATATATATATATATATATACCTTTCAAATTTTATTAAAAAAAATTATAATTATAATATGCTGAAATGTATGAGACCAATTTATTTTTCTATATAGATTGGCAGTGGTATGTTCAATTTAAGGCACTTTCAATAAAATCTAGTAGTACAACAAAAAATTTATTATTTCGATTATTATCGACATAAGTTTTTGACTGGATCTGAAACATAGAAAGAAATTTCTAAAAAGTTCTTTGCATATTTAATCGTAAACCGTATATAACTTTTTAGTGTGTTGAAAATGGATGAAGAAATAATCGGTTCACCAGTTCCAGAAGAAAATTTGTATGAGGAAGATGATGAGTAAGACAAAAAATAATTTATAAAAAAGAAAATATATCCATATATAATAAATTATAAATATAACATATATTTAATCAATATAGAGATAATTTTTCGGGTGACTATCCTGCTTTTTCGTCAGATGAAGAGAGTGTAGAGGACAAAGATAAGGAAGACGAGGTAGGAAAATCAAAAATAGCAGAAAAAGAACTGCCAAAAAAGAGGGAACCTCTAATTGTTCTTCCCGCTACTCGTCAAAGGCCTGATTATAGATCAGATTTTGTTGCGATTCCAAAACCACAACGTCGCACTTCAATTTATATGACAAAATATGAACGGGCAGCTGCAATTGGTTCGCGAGCTCAACAATTAGCAAAAGGAGCTGCACCATTGGTTGATATAAAAAAGGTAACTGATCCACTGGAAATCGCTACGATGGAATTGATGCAAAAGCAGTTGCCAGTTGTTGTTCGTCGCTATCTTCCTAGCGAGGTGTTTGAAGATTGGGATATTAATGAATTAATTAATCGTGATGATTGAAACTTAACATTTTAAAAATAATTAAGAACATTGAAAATAAATATTAAAGTTAAATAAGCATTCAATTATTAAAATCTTTTTTTTGTGAAATATGATTTTTATTGAATATTTTAGTAAATCCGCTGACTAATATGTGTTTTCGAAATGTTTAATGATTCTAGAACGTTTGAAGTGTATTTGATTTTACATAGCTTAACAATCTATTGTTAAGGATTAATTATACTAAGGTCAACTTTTTATGGTGATCCAGCCAAATCGTGTGACTTATGCGTTAATTACTGGATTTATTCATCACAGAGAACCAACTAAACTCCATCCTAAGCGATTCATGTCGTTTAAATCCACTTAACCTAAAAGTCATCGAAGTTATGAAGCCAAGTCATATGTATATATTCATACACAAATAATATACAATATATAGTATTACAATATATAAATAATAAATCAGCAGCGGCTAAGCAATATCTTGTATTATTGAAGTTATGAAATTTTTTTTTGGGAAAACTTTGGACTAAAAAGTATAGTTGAAAATGAGTACATATATACCATGTATATGAAATATATATATCGTTGACTAGAGCCTATGTAATTTTACAAAAATTAGTGTCCTCCAAAAAAAGATAGTTGTCAACTGTGCAAGAAAATACCTTTAAAATGCTACATCTAGTCTAGAAGCAGTTCTAATACAAAATGATTGAAGATTAATCAGTAAAGCAAAAGTATACATAGATTTAAAGAACAGTCGCAATACTCCCATTAAAGCTGATCATAATCCGCTGAATACGATTTTCATGCTGAAGCCACAGCATGCAGCTCTTCCTACTCTACAAAAAGTACTACTAATGCCAGATTCTGTTTTCTCTACAGATTCATACGATGATAGTATAAGAGTATTGGACATAATACTTAAAAGTATTGGAAGGAAAAAATGAACAGGCTTGACTTGATTGTGTATTTGGTCAATACGGGATGACTTTGAGCAGCGTTCAACCATCATTAAAATGATATTCTAACTAAATTATTATCAGCCTGAAAGTTAGTTCGTTGGAAGCACAAATATTGAAACTGTATATATAAAGTTGTCGGAGATGAAGAATCACAATAACCAGCCAACTTAGTAGACAGACTTGTTCGGTTCAGGAGATTGAATAACGGGTTCGGATTGGTACAAATATTGGATTGGCAACCAACTAGCACGTTGATTTTTTTGACAGCTTTTGCAGCTCATAATAATAATCTACAGGAACCTTGAAAAAAACTTACAGGAGTATAATGCTTTGTTTACTGCTGGATTATTTAATGTTATATTTTCTCTTTTTTCTGTTGCCAAAATACTTATTTGAACTTCTAACGATAAACATAATATCTTCGAAATAGAATACAATTTTTCGATGTAAAGCAAGATATTCCTAAGCAAGATATTTGTTCTGCAAGTCTCGCTAAGAAGAAAGATATTCCTGCATCAGGCTGAGGTTGTATATATATATAGTGTTTGACCTAACATGTTCACGACTTTCTAAACATTACTTTTTAAACTATATATTAAGGAGATAAAGACATTGATGCGCTCTTGAATTAAATTAGGCCAATTTAACGATATATAAAATCATATATAATTATAATATACACAAGATAATTTTAGTAGTGATTAATCTTACGTTAGAATATTGCACTTGGTCTGTGATAACCATCCATTAGTTAGTGATTCCCAATTTACTTTTAAAACTTACCAAAAATTAGTTAATTACTAAAATTACTATGTAGATATTTCTAATATATAAACTTCAATATAAGTCCCAGCAAATTTTTTTAACGACATTTATTATACACACTCATATATAATATTATATATTATAAATGGATTAAGTCTAATAACAAATTAAATTTTTAAATCTTACAAATTATTTTTAATATATTATTACTAAATAATAATATTTATCATTATAGAATAATTCATTTTATCAAACATATAAGCATATATTATATGCTTTTAAGTCTCACAAGTAACAATTATTAATAATAACAATTATTATTATTTGATAATAATTTTTTTAAAATGTAACAAAATATTATTATTTTATTATTATAATATAATTTTAACATAATAAAAATTTTTTAGTAAATAAATTATAATGTTCATATAAAATTAAAGGTTTTTTTTTTAAATTTAGAACAATCAAAAATTATAGTTAAGCTCTTAAGTATTTTATAACATAAAAAGTCAATATTTAATATATGACTTATAAAAATATTTTAGTGCATTGAACCTAATATTATATGTTTTTAGATAGTGAATAATTTTTTAAAATATTTTACTGCACCGATTATTAAAATATTTAAATCGGTTTTACTAAACTAAAAAAATAATTGACTTAAATATTTTTTAGTTTTAAGCCAATCTATAGTAATAATTTTATTACTGATTTATATATATGTATGTACATCAAAATTGTAACATCGAAAAGTTATATATTAAGATTATTATATATTAAGAACATATATTAAGATTATTATATTTATGTAATTTTTAAAAGCAATCATACTTATTACTTTTTATTTTTCATATAACATTCCTTTGTTCTTATTGCTCATATCTGAACGAGTTGCCTAATTGCCCTCATGTTTACTATGAGATCGACCTAATATTAGAGCTTAATTCTTATCTTTTGACTCTGATGTACTGTTAAATAGTATCTCTATCATACCACTCCATGTATTTAAATTTACTCACATTAAAACTTTTATATCTCAACGACTTTTATAATAACTAGATATCTGCTCAATAATAGTCTCATCCCACCTTCGCGTAATTATTCTTTAATTCCCTCTTGATTTCTAAACTTATTTTCTCCTTATACTTCATTATGGTATTAAATATACTTATATATACTATAAACTTGAAATGACAACATAGAACTTTTGAAAATATCCGCTATATCGGATATTTCGGATAATAAATTATGTATGGTTATATATGACATATAGTTATATATGGTATTAAAAATTCTGAAATAACATTTATAATATTCAAAAGTTAAAACGTATTTAAATACAATATTTTATATTTACATATAACACACATCTATATTCTTAATATATATATATAGTAATTTTCTACTAAATTAATAAATTAATTTGTGAAACTTAATTATTATAATGATATATAAATTGCCATAGTCATTTAAAATTATCTTTATATTTTTATTAATATGATTTGATAGCTCAAAAATAAGACAATAAAAAAGTAACTAGATAAAATTAAAAAATATAATAATAATATTAGATATTTATTTTTTTTATATTGCATTAAACATATTTGTTAATTGTAAATGTTATATATTAACTCCAAACTAAGAGAATAAAAAAGTAACTAAATAAAATAAAAAACATAATAATTATATTAGACTTTTATTATTTTATGATGATGATTTTTATGACTTTTATTTTAATAATCTTATTTGTTAATTGTAAATATTATAGTCATATAAAATTACTATCATCATTTAATTAATATAGTTTCTTTAGCAGCTGTGAATTAAAAGTATAAGAAGAGGACTAGATGAAATAAAAAAAAATTATAATATATTTATATTATATTTGAATTATTTGTTATTTAAATTATTTTGTAATTTAATTATAATTTGTAATTGTAGTTGTTATTTGAATTTATTTTATTTATAATGTCTAAATTATTTACTTAATTTAAACACAATTAATGGAATGTATTTAACCATTTCAATTGAGAGATTTTAAACCCGCTTAATACAATAATTATATATAACTTAGAGAATAGCATTTAAAATGATTTCAAAATATTATATTTAATAACAAAATATAAAAAAGCTATAATAATAACTAAAAATAATATATAACTTATAAATAAATATGCAAAATAAATAAGATTTTTTAATATAATTAAAAAATGTTATAATGTTTTTATAAAAAATTTATTAATATTTTTATAAAGCGCAAAAATTAACAACATTTCTATATAAAAATGTTAGTAAAATAAACTGAAATCTTGCTAAAGTTTTATATTAAATACATAAACAATTTCTGTATTAATATTAAATTAAAAGAACTAATGTGATAAGTAAAAACTATTGTAATTAAAAACCATTAAAAGAATTAATTAAATTCCAATTATGAATAGTTATTAGTGGTAACAAAAAATTAACTCAAAATATTAGTATAAGTTATAAAGCTTTTTATATTATAATATATAAAAATATAAGAAGTATAATATATATTGCTGTGTATCTCAAAACATTCGGACAAGCGAAAACTATATTCATAAAAATAATTAATTCAAAAAGAAATAAAAAAATAATAATAATCGTATTATTTATTTATAAATTATAATTATATTTCTCATAACTCATATATAAAAGAAGAATAAAAAAAAATTTAATATTTATAATTTATTTATTCAATTTAATTTGTTTTTTAATATTACAGTTTTTTTTTGCTTTGAAAAACCTTAATACTAATACATCAAGCATATTAAATGTTCTATATCTTTCGCAAATTAATTTTATTTTGTACCATAAAAATTATTTTAAATTAAAAAAGCATTATTCTTGCAACCTCGGCATTTAGCAATTTCAACATTAAGTAAATTAATTTACTTTGGTAGAACATCAAAAAATGATTTGTACATAGATTTCATATGGCATTCCTATATACGTACATATATAAATAAATTTAAATATATATATATATATAATAAAAGCAAATTAATACATTCCGGCGTAATAATAGATCCACCATTTTAAAATAATATTCATTCTATTCCAAACTATACAGTCATATGCAAAACATGCTGTACTAAATTTTTTTAACAATATAAATATGATATAATAAATAATTTCCTTACATTTATATTTAGTTTTTTTTTTTTAATTATTTTATATTAAATATTTAATTTAATATTTGAATTTATATATTTTTTATCCTTTACACAGAATATGTGAACATCCTTAACTTACTCTGAAATTATGTCAAGGAATTGCTAGATACCACATAATTCAAATATATATTGTTCCTGAACAATGTGGTAAAACATATCGTTTGTTTATCTATCTGTTTAATTTTTAATATACATTTTAAATAATTAATAAATATTTGTTTGACAACAAAATCATTTGTGTGAAGGTTATTCAGGCTTGAGTAAACCCAAAGCAAGCTTTCTTTCTATTTTATTTTTAATTAAAATTGTTTAATTTTAAAATTAAATATACTCGTAATCTCTTACATTTGCAATATTTATTATTTAATAATTATTATTAAATTAAGTTTTCGAGTTGGTTTTAGTTATGTACAAGAAATTTTTTACGTCAAAGACGATTTTTTACCTTAAAGTTAATTTATTTTAAGTATTTTTTTATAATTAAATTAATTAATAATATAGTAAGAATATATGAATTGTATTTTGCAATTCTTGCGTATTAAATTATATTTTTAATAATTTTGTTTTTGTTTAAAGAATATAATTTATGTATTAGTCTAATTCTTATTTAATAATAGATTTAATTTCTTAATTTTAATATATATATGACATATTTTTTTTTCAAGTGAAATATTAATATACAATGTATGCTTTCAGCTATGTCTTAATTCATTCTAAATAATACATTCATATTAAGAACGCACAGCTATAACTTTAACTACATTTAATAATAATCTCATAAATTGTAAATAAATTACTTAATTTAATAAATAAATTATCTTTAATATATTAAGATTTCAATTAATTATTTATTTCTTAATCATATGTTTATAATAGTATATTAATAACGAACTACAATATACGCTGGTATTACCACCGTATAACAATGCATCAATATTTCATGGATCGCTTTATTTAACTACCTGCTAACAATAACTTTCATTTAAATTATTTAAAACTAAACTAAAGTTCAAAACTAATTTTAAAATATGTATATTATTGGTATTTTATGTTATTTAATTTCATATTAATATATTATTACATATATAATTTATTTTATATTAACATGTCAGTAAAATAATCATTTAAATAATTAAATATATTATATTAAGTGTATTTGGACGCACCGAAGTGCGGCAAAAAACATCAAGTCTGTTGCTTAAGTCTCCAGTTTGTACAATACTATTCTCTTGCTTTACCAGATTAGTTACGAATTGTCTAATCCTCTAACACTATTATTACTAAATAGTAAACTAAGAGACTTAGATTATCTAAGAGACTTAGATTATCTAAAAGGCTTAGATTATCTAAGAGACTTAGATTATCTAAGATCAATATTACCAAACTGATAAGCAATTTACTATGGAATATACTAATTTAAAAATATCGTGCATTCTTACCATTGCTTTTAATACGCTATTAATTTATTATAAATATTTCCAATTATTCAACATTAAGTATGTCTTGAATTTTATATGCTAGATATGCAAGATTTGTTAATTGCGAAATTATAATATTTGATAGACTGCAACAGTGAGAACAATATTCAGTAAGGACAATGTTAAGCAAAGCGTTTTGGCAAAATTGGCTCATTCGAGCATTGCCGAAAATGCATGTAATGTAGACTGTAGACTGTCATTGCCAATTTCGGATTTTTGCTACTTCTTGATACTTTTTGGTTGTGCCTAAATTTAAATGGCAATATAGATACGGTCACTCTCAATTTGTCACCAATAATAACCGACAAGAAAGTACTCATAGAAGCTGTAATAATAAAATATAATCTTATAATAATTGTTAATAGTTACAAGATTACATGCCTCTCCTTAATATTAGAAAGTGTGATAATTAGATTACTAGAGGTTTATAAAATAGGCTGTGTTACTTGTTGTTGTTGGAATATGAACGGCCATAATGTTTTTTATCTCACTCTCAATTTTATAATTTGCATTTGCACAACAACAATTTTATTCATGCCATGCCCGAGAGACTCTATATAACATGGACCTAAGAGACTTTAGCACGACATTTATTGTTTTTTGCCGCACTTCGGAGTGACTGAATACACCTATTGATGTGTTCTAATACTAATAAATTTCCTATTAGTATATACATATATAAAATATATACATAATATATAATATATATGAAATATATAATATATATAAAATATATAAAATATATAAGATATATAATATATATGAAATATATATAAGATATATAAGATATATAATATATATAAAATATATATAATATATACAAATATACATACACATATATTTTTATTTTTGTTTTTTATATTTATATATTAATATAATAATAAAGTGTCTTGCTTTTATTCTTTATTAGAATTATAATATATTTAATATTAATATATTATTGCAACAATAATATATTTTGTACTTATGTACTATTATAATAATATTTTACATTTTGTATTAATTCATTTTTTTAATAATATTATAATCTGTATTATTATTTTATTATAACTATTTTATACTATCATAATAATAATAATATATATATTTTGAATTAATACATTACTACAATAATATATTTTGTATAAATATATTATTATAAAAATAATTTAGTTTTGATGAATATATCATTTCAAAAATAACATATTGTTTATTATTATATCATAATATATTTCATATTATCATATTAATTAAATAATATGTTTTTTATTGATTAGTATATAATAATAATAATAATAATAATAATAATAATAATAATATATTAAGTATTTTTCATATTTTCTATAATTTAAATTTATTACTTTAATTTTTAATGGTTTTCAATTTTAAAAGTATTTATGTGTTCAATTTTTAATTAATTTACAAAATTTCTTTCTTTTGACAAATATATTATAATATAATTAATTAATGCAGAAAATTTTAGACTATATTGTTTTGTTTGAATATATTTAGATTTTACAATCTTTTCAAATAATATGTTTGTTCAACAATTCTAAATTCAATTTTATTAATTTTTTTTTTAATTATTTAGTCTCTTACAAGTTTAGTTCTATATATAAATAACTATTTCTTAATTTAAAATATAAAATATTTATTTGTAGTAACTACATTTAAAAATTCGGATTTAATTTGTTCATTTTCAAATAAAAGCTGAAGCAATATATAACTTTAAAATATTTCCAGATACGAGTACGAAAGAGTTCATTTAAAATAGTCTTTTTACATATAATCCAAGCAGTTGAATATGCTAAGAAAAAATGTTTAGATTTGACTTAAAATGCATTTATCTTGAAATATATATGTAATATTATACATATACATCAAACTGAAATTTTGAAATGTATGTTTGTATTATATAAACAACTTCGTTTAATATAAATTGTATCTACAATGCAATTTTCTGAAGTACGTTGTTGTAAGAAACTTTCACTGATGTGATTATTAAATTGAAAACTTAATATTAGTTAAAACTCTAAATGTGCATGAATATTTATTTATAATACATTTAATTTAATTTTGATATAATAAGTCAATAGACATTTTCATTGTCTATTGATCTATTTTTATTTTTTACAACCACTTTTGGATGTATGTCTGCTTCCAGTTCTATTTCTGATTTCTGATTATTAACCGTATAATTATTATATATTATTATTATATATTATTATTTTATATTATTATATATTATTATTTTATATTATTATATATCATATACATATATATATCTTAATATCTTTTAAATTATTTTGTTGTAAATTCTATTTACAAAATGTGTTTACAAGATTTTTTTGGGTTAGAATTTAAGTTTCTACTTCATAACATTTTAAAGACTATATACATAGAAGTTGAATAAATAAATACATACGTATACAAATATATATAAAAATATTGAATTATTAATATACTCACATAATATACACAGATAGTTTACAAAAATTATAAAAATCTTCATAAAGTTTTGAAAAATATTTAAGCATATACAATAAATCTAAATTATAAATTTAAATAATAAAATAAATATAATA
Source organism: Teleopsis dalmanni (assembly GCF_002237135.1). Lineage (NCBI taxonomy): Eukaryota > Metazoa > Arthropoda > Insecta > Diptera > Diopsidae > Teleopsis > Teleopsis dalmanni. The sequence goes on from NC_051848.1 coordinate 6,920,794, forward strand.
TTTGAATAAATAAACTAATGGTTGTTTAAAATAAATTTCTTCAAAACTTTCAATTTTATGTACTGTAAGAGTAAGTAGTCTTATAGTAAGAGATCGTTCTCCATAAACGGCATGCTTATATGGTGCCATCTACCTTATAAGCAATATTATTAAATACAATATTATTGAAGCCAATTTCGGTAACAGTTCAAAATACTTTTAGTTTTTATTTAAGTTAACGACTTAAGTTTAATTTCAAGATCAATATTCAACTCAATGTCATGCTTATTATATAAGTTAAACATTTTATTAAAATAATTTGAATATTTGCATACAAAGTAGCATTCAGTGTACATTTCAATATAGTATCTTAAAAATGTTTGCTCTACTGAAGTTTCCCAGATAATTTCCAGTTCATGCTGATTTTTTATTCAATTGCTATTGTTCTTTAACAAAGGACTCTAAACTTTGTTAATAAACAAAAACACGAATCTTTAACAAATCAAATCAAATTTTATTCAGTTCTATTTGGTACGAGTTCTGAAACGTTCTCTTTCATCAAAATTAAAAAACTGAACATTTACATTTCAATTTCAATGAAATCATTGTCTACTTGCATCGCCAGATTCGTATAGATTATAAGAATTTGGAATAGATAATTACGAGTACTTATGACGACTTTTGTTGAAACTTCATAATAGATTAAAAACATCTCCAGATCAAAGAAATACGCCAATGTGCTAAAGTGATGTTGTTTAATATTTACACCACGGTAGTCCGTGTCCAGTATAGCACCTTGGGCTGATGTACACTTAGCTAGTCAAATACTATATTTATATGTAAACAAGCTTGATTGATTTAGTTGTTTAATTTCTGAAAAAAAAGAACATTTATTTTAATATCATTTATAGTACATAAGTTTATAAATTAAGTTGTTAATTATATCACTTAAGAAAAGTGTTTTCAGTAACTATAATAATAAATATATTAATAAATATTTAATATATTTTAAATTTTAGTTTTATAAGAGAACTATTATATATAGATTATATATTTTATATAAATATATTATATAGATTATATTATATATATATATTTTTTTTTATTTTTTTTTGGTGAGAAGGTGGAAAGCTTTATGCACCGTCATACCGACCGTCGTCGGAAAGGTGTGCCCGACTCCCTAACATTAATGTGTAGTATACGGACTAAAATATTCCCTCTTTAGCGAGACTTATTCGCCTTCGAAACCGCTTTCGCATTACTTCGAGAAGATATATATTTATATATCTATATATATTATTATATATATTATAAAGTTTGTATTAGTGTTGCTGAAAAAACTACGTCATCTTTTATAATGACAAAGAAGATATATTTAAAATTTTGACGGTTTTCGAATAGCAAAGCAAGAAAGGACAAACACAAAAATTTATTTAATTTTATTGAAATTTGGCTGACCAAATATATTATATATTATATATATTAACAGATAATATAAAAGGAATTACGTATGCATCAGGTTAGGATCTGGTACATGATGGTAATGTGACCAGAGAGGAAATTGTTTGGGTGTAAGTTTAATGAAGTGAGAATGAGTGAAATTTAAATAAAAGTTAACCAGTGTCAAAATGGAGAAATCTAACCACTTCAATTGGCGGGTATCGAGTCTTAGTAGTTGTTGTTTAATGTTTATATTAAATAATATTTCATCTAGTCAAAATAAATTTATCTTAGTTAAAGCATTATGTTAAAATAATCTTGACAGATTAAGTGACGCTGATCAGATCACTGTAGGTCTGACCTGCCCACTGTTCCGATTCAAATACGACAGTATAGAAAAAGAATTTCAATCAGACACTAGATATGGTGAATAATATAGATAATAATATACCAAACTCTGCCAGATTATTAAACTATATAACTCTAAGCGATTTCATGAATTTTGTCTTGGAAATTTCCAGATACTAGCAATATATCGTTAGAATATTGTAGTTATTATATAGAGTATATATAATATAGAGTAGTGATATCGTTAATGATTTCGAATGTTAAGGACGAATAGTAACACCAAATGTTTGCGCTTAACTAAAGCTTTGAGCTTTAATATGGAAATGTGAATAGAGTGCTTACTAAAAGTAGGTTGGATCAAGTTTTGAGTTCTAATAGGGCGAAACTCATGTGCGTGTTTTGCGATATGGAAACATACTGCCCATGTCATGGGGAGCAGAACTGCAGTTAGGGCACAAATTGAGAATAGACGTGTTTATCATCATGAGTAACTGAACAACAACAATGTTTGTGGCGCGAGGAAATCGAATAAAGTTATTCGTAAAAACAAAGTTTACAGACCAGCATAAATACAACACGAATCAAAATTAAACAATCTTTAGAAGTATATCCGAATCTATATTCCTTCTCTGGTTAGTGAAAAGGCGTTAGTTGGTTTAAAACAAGATTTGTTTTATATGAAAATCTAATATAAAAATTTATAAAAGTAAGAAAAAGCAACCAGAAAGCCATTAGACGAGTTCTATATAGTAGTGCACTAAGTAACCTCTATTTTTTGTTTGTCAAATAATGATGTCATATTGTCTGGGGTTTGTTAAACTTCAAAATTAACTGATGCAAGACAGTCCTATAAGAAAATTGCCATTAAAAATATTTAAGAATAAAGTAAAAACTGGCAGAAAGTATATATATAAATATATATCGATATATCATCATAAATCATATTATTAATATCATGATATATAGTTAATCCCTATAAGAGGTGCAATGCCATTAAGGAAATCATACCAAAATATATCTTGTTAGCATCTAATACATAAGTTTCTAGCTTAGTTGATATTACTTTTAAAATACTTGTGATTTACTCGTACTCATTTTCAAGTAGTTAATATTTTTGATTCGTTTTCAACATGTTTTACCTTCTTGTACTGCGAGTATTGCGATTATATGGTGTTCTTGATCTCTTCACTGGATCAATATAATACTTTGACTGAATTTTGCTGGCTCTGGTTGGACGATTACTATTAGTTCTAAATAAAAATAGAGAGAATAATTAAAATGTTAACCTGCAATGTTAATAATACAAACAACATACTTGACATTTTCAGATATTGTAGCGCTGTACTCTTCCCCATCGGAATCAATCATTGATAGTTTAACTTCATTTTCGTCAGTTTCCATAGCTAAAGATTCTGCTGCTGCTTGAGCATTCTCTGCAGCTAATTTTTCTGCAGCAGCCTTTTCAAGTTTACTTTTTCTACCCCGTTTTCGTGGTATAGCTTGAATCTCAATCATTTCTTTAGCTTCATTAAGCTTTTCAGTTGAAACTGAATTGTCAACTTCCTGCAATAGTGTAACATGTTTGTTATCCTTTTCCATATTTATGCTGAAAAAAAATATTAATTGTTAAAACAAATATTTCTAATTTTTCAATTCTTAAGGGATCACATGTGCGAATGAATTTTGGTTCGACAGGTTTAAATCGTTTTTGATAGGTGGTACCGATCTGACCATTTGTCGAACCAAAATACTATAATCAAAAACCAGACTTACTTCATTTTCATTTCCTGCTTGGTTTCAACTTTACTTTCTGATGTATTTTGTTTGTCTTGCAATAGATTTCGTTCTCTTGGAATTGCTATACTTCTACGACGTGCTGTAATCGTTTTTGGTTCTACAGCATTATTATCGCTCTGCAATACTGAAGTAACTGAACCGATCGTTTCTTCGTTATTATTAACATTAGTTGTTGTGTTTTTAACATTCTTCTCTGCAGGCTTCACTTCCAAACCAACTTCATTATTTTTAGCACGTGACGGTGATTGTGCTTCTTTTAATGACTTTTTTAATGCAGTACGTAACTGTCTTATAGGATCAGCACCTATTCTACCATCAGGTCTAACAGCATCTTCATTCACAGTTCGTAAACCAATTGCTTGCATTAAATGTTGTCCTAGTAATGCTTTTCTAGTCAACTGACGATTTGCATCATTGACCGCATTTGCACCAAGTTCTGCAATTAAAACTTCACGGCTTGCAGTTTCGTTTGGAACATCAACAACCATTGGCTCAATATTCTGGGCGGCATTGGTGTTATTGTTTAGAGTCATAGTTGGAGTAGTAGTAGTTGCAGTTGTGGTTGTGGTTGTGGTTATTCCTGGAGAGGAAATAAGTGTTGAACCTCTATCAACTTCTATCACCGCAGCAGATGTTGAGGATGTCGCTTTGAGATCATTTAAATTTTTAGTTTCGTTTTCATTTGGAGAAGTTGTGAAAAACTTTGTAGTTATGGTTCCAGCAAAACTGACAGATCTAGTAGAGCTGCAGCTGGTTTTGGTTGATTTCGGTTTCTCATTACCAGCGTATTTAATGGTTGGTCGTCGTTTTACTATGGGAGCTGATAAGTTTAATGCTGGCATTTCTGTTACAATGCTATTTGTAGATGAGTTTGTTGTTTCGACTACAAACGGCTGCGGTTCAACTAAAACGACATCGTCAAATGGCAAATCACTGATAATTGGTGTTTCTATATACACCGATTTTGAACGATTACGTCGACTTGGTTTAATAGATACTAGTTCGTAATCCTTGAAATGAATAACATTCTTCATCAAAGGAGTTTGAGTTAGTTCTTCATCAGATATGACTATTGACGAATTTCGTCTTTTTGGGGTGGCACATTTGCGAAGTTTTTTTGGTGTGGTTGGTTTACGAGTGTGGGTAATTGGTACGTTTAAAATTTGCTTCTCTTCATCATCCGCCTCAGGACTGGCAGGTATAAGCTGTACCGAAGTTTCTGGTGGTAATTTGTATGGTAATGGATTAGTAACTTCTACTTTTGACCTAACATCTTTCATAGGTGTTAATATTTTCGGAGGAGTTACGATTAAATCGTGTGAATATAAATTAATAGCATTGGTGTTACTATTAAATGGTAATTGCTGACGCATTGAGCCTAATATTTTAGTGAGATCAGTGTCATTTAATAAATTTGGATCAGACATAATTGTCTGAAATGGACTTTGCTTAAGTCGTATCATTTGGTGTTCTATATACTTTTCACTGATTGGCCATTTAAGTGCGGTCAGTATTAACCTTAAAAGATCAGGATCTTTGATAACGTCACCAAGCAAAAGATCTTCTGAAATAGCAGTTTTTTCGGTATTCAAATTTGTTTGTTTGACAGCTTCATCATTGCGTACATTTTCTGTATTTTCGGGGATAATTGTCTTCTCTACAGGTTTGTATTGTTTCTGCGAGGATTTCAAAAGTGATATCTGACCAGTATTGGTATGCTTTATATTATTCGACATGATTTTCTTGCACTGTTGTTGCTGGTAAGCTAGCGTTGCTTCTATAGTGTTTTTAACATTTTTTCTTAGATCTGTAGGCATTGGAGTGGGTCTTGACTGTAGAACTGGCAATTTCTTTGGTTCTCCATTTAGAAATTGTAGAACACCCGGTGCTCTATTTTTAGTGGTACCATCTCCTTTAGCGGTTGCTTGAAATGCGCGCTGTGCTATGGACTTTGGTGCATACAATGTTTGTTTATTATTACTAGTTGTCGGCGCATTGGTGGGAGATATACTTAACACTTTTTGCGGTGAGACGTGTGCCGATAAATCAATTTCTGCACTTTCCTTGCTAACTACAGCAGCTAAAGGTGAAAATTCTGGAGTAGTGCTCACTTCATTGGCAATAGTAGTTTTTTCCTTCTGTAATATAAAAAAAAAAACAAATTAAAGTTTTGTGATGTTGAGTGAAAAAGTAATGAGTAATAAGTACTCACCAAAGTGTTATTCACATAGTCGAGAAAGACACCTTCCGTTTGGTTGGCAATTTTGGAAAGAGCTGCAGTAGACACCACCTGACGAAAGCACTTCTTGCATACATTTTTTGGTAATGGATCGTTTTCAGAAAGCTAAAATAAGAAGGGAGAAAATTTATAAAACGCTATTTATTATGGATGGGTACGATGTACCCAAAAACAAATATGTGCCATAAATAAACAAATATTTATTGTATGTATAAAAACTAAAGTTGTAAAATTTATGTTTAATATTATGTAAATGGTAATGGAAATTACCATTCCATATTAAATTACATTCACTCCAATAACATTCTTCGAGCGACCAGTCTACGTTCTGAAGTTTTTCGTCGCTCCCAGCACGGGTTATAATAACAATAACAAAGATTTTGTCTGACACCTACAAAATCGGTTAAAAAATACAAACACAAATGACTTAATAGTAAACTGTGATACTTTGTGGTTAATCATTTATTATAAATAAAATGAAAGCACATCGGTACTCTAAGTTATCGGGCTGTTATTGAAACAATGAACAAGTCACATCACGGACAAATTGTTTACTAAAGTAACCCAATATGATTTTACTACAAGTTGTATGATTTATAATTACCCAAACTATCTACTCCTTGAGTCGTAGAATTGATCATCAATGGATTTTTAATATGTATATGTACACATGTTTTGAAAGCAAATAAGCAAAACAAAGAAGTAATGAGTAGTGGCTTTTATTTTATTGTAGAAATTGGACACCTTTCCTGATATAAAATTTTTTTTATTGTTATTTTGTTATGTACAAAATGAAGAGGATCAAATATATCTTTTGTAAAAACCTATATATTATGATGACCAATTAATTATACATTTGAAATAAAAGAAGATTATAATCCTAGAGTTTTCATTTTTTAGCCGTAATATTAATTTATAGGATAAGTGTGAATCTCTTTGGCTCTTCTTTTAAAAGTATTTTGAAAGTTTTTATTTACTAAAAATACTATATTATAATATTGTATATGAATAGAAGAAATAAGCCAACTCCGAAAAGCATGTCTACGCACACGAAGACGCTACAAGAGAGCTAGACGAAATGGAACCAGTGAGGCAGAAGGTCGAGAATATACCCAAGCCGAAAAGAACTTAAAAAAGCGATTAACAAAAGTAAACGAAGAAAATGGGAGGAACTTAGAAATTATATAAATCATGATCCATGGGGCCTTGGATACAAAGTAGTCATGAAGAAACTAGGAGTAAAATCAGCAGTAAGTGATTTAGAAGAAAGGAAAATGACCGAAATTGTTAATACCCTGTTCCCAAACTATGATATCAGGAGTCACGAAAATGTCGCACAAGTTCACCCGGAAAATATTGAAAACTTCACGGAGACGATCGCCGCTAAAGAACTATAAAATAATAAAGCACCTGAACCGGATGGAGTGCCAAATGAAGTTTTAAAAATAATTGTGGAAAATAAACCTCAATTATTACTGACAATGTACAATACATGTCTTAGAGAGGGAATTTTCCCAGATATATGGAAAAGGCAGCGATAAGTGCTTATCGACAAAGGCAAGGGAAACAGAGATACTTCAGCGGCATTTAGACCATTAGATTTACTAAGCATCTTTTAAAAAGCATAAGAGAACAGTTCCTTTCCTCATTTTTAGTTCTTTTCCGATTAATTATTTGCATTTTGCCTAAATGATTATAATTGGATATATACGCAATGTCATTGGAACGCAATGCCAAGTCGCAAAGTTTCACATGAAAAATATCACCGACACTGTTGGTTAACTTAGGTTATAGCAGCGATCTTAAGGATCCACTAAGGCCCATTGGCCTATTGCGTTACCTACTAACACTCTAAGTCAATGCAAAAATTTAAATTTTAATTGCCACTAGGGAACGTGACTTGAAATTTACAACTATAAAGCTTAATATCTCAATGGTAAAATCTCTAGAATGGTGTTCAGAATGCCAATGTCTTCGAATTCCGTCGAATACTCGCAGCATCTAAGAAACTCTAATTGTGCCATACATAATTACAGTAACAGCTGTAGTTATTTATTTGTTCCCGATAAGCTTGACGTTTACTCTTAACTATGTTTATGCTCTGCACCAACAATGATTTATTTAACTTCTCAGTGAACTTGGAATTCATTTAAATTAATACATTAATACATTTGCGTACAAACACAACTATATATTACATGATAATAGCAGCAGCAGTGATTTCCCAGTAAAGTTATTAAATGTGCATCGCATGATACAGTAATGAAGTGCATCGCTCTCCAAGCTAAACTGCTATTTTGCAGCGCTTTTGTGCTCTAAAAATACAAACGACTCAATTCTTGATATGCGGGTAGCAATTTCGGCAAATATCCAACTTAATACGCACGATGATTTGAACCTCATTTAAAGCGGTCCGAACGAACAGAGAACGAAACGCTTACTTCCAATAACATGACAATATAAAAATGTGTGCATTTTGCAAAAAAGTGATGAACTGCACTGTAGCTTTGAAGTGTATTGATAGCGATACTAAAAAGCTCAACTGACTAATATATTTTAGTCTTGTATTCATATATACACACACTCTCTCATACTCTTCTTCATTTCAAAAGTAGAACATTAACAGGAACCGGCTATCAATTAACATTGAAATTAATCACATTTGGCAGGACCCTAGTCCGATCTATCCTCTAGTAAAGGTTTGGTTAGATTGACGTGGTGGATTTGTGCACCAAAGCCCACTTGAGCCCAAATAATAACCCGTTGTGACACCACAGATTAGCGTTGTTAACATATAGACTAGAAGGACCCCCAAAAGCATTGTAATGGTCAACGCACAGATAACCAAACGAGTTTATAAACTTGTATAAGTCTCCAAATGTGCAGTATGACTGTTACCGACTGTTAGGTCGGTAGGAAAACGTACCCCAAAAAATATTTAATTTTCTACTAGCCAGAGATGGGCTTTGACAAAAAAGGTGAAATACGAATTTCTCCGCCTCTTCAGAACTACAACCAACGTAAATGTTATAATAGTTTAAATTTAATCTCTTGTAAAACATTTTTACATTTAAGATACTCAACATCATTTAGAAAAATAAATTATCATTTCCTTAATTACTTTAATTATTTTCAAATGAATTATTATTAATTATAATAATTAATATTGATTATTAGCGTGATTCGGGCTGCTTTCTTGAATTTACTGGGACTTGAGGAGAAAACACGGGAGCATCTGTGGCTTAAGCTGTTAGGCGTCCCATTCTTTAACATCCTCGGTGATATTTTCAACATTAGTATTGGCAAGATATTTCTATTTATCGATGTGTCCGGCTAAAATGCCCATGACTTCATCTACAAATGTGAGGACTGTAGAATTAAAATATCTTTTTTTAGCTAATCGAGAAGAATCGGTCCTTCTTTCATTTAAACCACCTACCCATCTACATTCGTAATGCAAAAAATTAGTATTGATTCATATTAAAAAAAACAAACATTAAACAAGAACAATTCGATTTAAAAGGGAAATCATAATAACATAATAGGAAGAAACCAACAACAAAAGTAAGCTATTTAGGGTTCAGTTAGTCGGCACGTATCGTAAGAACTTAAGCGAACTTCTTTCGTTCCTATCAATTACATAGGTGTTGCTGGGTTGTGCATTTTGCTTTGGATTAAGTTCGCTTAAGTTTTTACGGTACGTACCGACTAACTGAGCTTTAACTCCACCACTTCACACAACATTGCTCAGTGAAAAAAGAGAATGACAACAAGAAAATAACAACAAAATTAGTACTTTTTGGCGATTAAATTTACTCTTATGACGCTTTAATATTTCAATGTTAATAAAGCCCTGTACGAGTAAAAGTAAATTAAGGTAAAGTAAATTAAAATTTCCTAGGAATTTTTTACGCTGCACTTATGTAAATAATTATTTTTTATTTATTCCACTTATTTTTTATTTATGGTTAAAAACTTTCAAATTTATTTATTTATTTTTTAAATATCTCACAAAAGTAATACCTAATTCATCTGATTTTTATCTGATTTACCCTATTCGAAATTCTGGTAAATACCAACATTCGCTGCCATACCGACATTATTTGCTATTTCCTTTAATTTACCATCAATTTACTCGTACTCGCACACGTCCTAAGATGGGAATTTTTCTTTCTACTCTCGTCCTGTAACAGTTGCACTACAGTCGGTAATGCCGCACTATACATTATGGCTATGATAAGAATGTAAACAGCTGTTGAGATTACTAATCTATAGTTAAACTGGTGATTAAAATGCCAATTTAAATTTAATTTGAAATCAAATATGACGAAAGAGACTTTTTTTTAGTAGAATAAATGCACGCATACGCACAGATAAGAGATTATCAAATTGTGCTTGATGACAAAGTAAATATACAAATGTATGTGTGTGTGTGTATGTGGTTGAGAAACATTTTACTTTGTTTATATAAATTTAAAAAAAAATACATAAATAAATTTGCGATTTTAAAATAAAATAAGTATGTCAATAATTAAGTATGTCTCTCTATCAAAGCAGTAAATCCCTTCAATGTTGAGCAAAACCATTACCGTTAATTTTTCAAGTCTTTGCCCCTGCATTCGCGCTCCGCAAAAACTTCAAAACAATACCAAAACAATATGTAAAAGTGCGCTAAAAGCATGCTGCGCTGAAAGAGACATAAAGCAATACAAATGCTTAAAGTTGATGTATAAGAATGAGAACTACACAAACGCAAGAAAACAAAAACAAAGAAAAAAAGAAAAAGAATACACAAAAAACAGTAAAAGCACATAGTAAAAAGCTCAGCACGAGAGCAGTAGTAGCACGCATTGATGAGTCAAAATTATCGTCATTCCAAGCGAGTAGCGCACCAACAGTAGCAGCGGCAGCGCAGCGCAGCGATCAGAACAGAAACAGCAACAGCAATTTGAAAAGTATTTTCATTGCAAATATAATTAATAAATAAATAAATTAAATACTATATTACTAAATAGTAAAAAAAATTGTAAATATTGCACTTTTTAATATTTTAAAAAAATATGGTTGGTTGGTTGGTACATTGTTTTTATTGATGAAAGATCAAAATCAGTTGGTGGAGGGCAAGCAGTGAAGAATCATTAAAAACATAAGCGAACTGCAGTCGAGAGCAGGTTGTATTGTGCATTAACACAAAATATAAAAAAAACATACATACATACATACACACATACACACACTCATTCACGCAAAACTTAAATAATATATTTTTGTTATTATTTTAAAGTTGTTTTTGCAATTTTGATTTTGTTTTTTTCTTTCTTTAAGTATACCAAGTGAGATTTTACACACACTATAAAAAAAAATAAAGCAACACAAACACAATCAAATCGTTTGATATGTTTTGTATAAAAATAATAACAAATGAAATTGCAAAAAAATGTACAAAAAGTGTAAAAAACAAAAACAGAAAAAGAAATAAAAGGAAATTTTGAAAGCAGTGCTGCAACAACACACAAAGTAAAAAAAAAATACTCGTCGTTAGTAGAAGTGCATTACGACACTAAACTACAGTGAAGTCTGCTTAAAGTCTGCCAAAGTGTGAATTTCCATTATTTAATTGTCAAATCTAGATTTGCTCCCGCTTTGTCATTTTTCGCTCGTAATTTTGTGGTCCAATCGAACATGTTTACGGTAATCCCAAGATTATTAGACAGCTACACCACATACATATGCTGACAAGTTTCATTCATTTTTAGCGTTTTTTATTATATTATTTTAATTAAATGTATTAAATTTTTGTAATTTATTAAATTAAATATTTCATATTTAGGCCGTGTGCGAGTTCGACTAAATTGAGGTAAGGTAAACTGAAATTTCCTAGGAATTTTTTGCACTGCACTTATGTAAATAATTATTTTTTATTTATTGCACTTATTTATTATTTTTGGTTAAAAGTTTTCAAATTTATTTATTTATTTATTAAACATCTTATAAAATTTTCACAATGGTAATAACTAATTTACCTAATTTTTATCTAATTCACCCTACTTGAAATTCTGGTAAATATCAACATTTGCTGCTGTGCCGACATAATTTACTATTTCTCTTAATTTGCTATCAATTTACTCGAACTCGCACACGGTCTTAATATTTAAAATGCCAAATACACTTTAATTGTCAAATAACATAAAACAATTGTTAATTTCCATGTCATTCTAGTAATCTGCAAAAAATATCTAATGTTATAAAATAATATGGAGTGTTATAAATATAGCCTGAGATTCACCAGTCTAAACTGAAAACTGGACTAAATGTAAATTTCGGTACAAAAAGTTACTTTACATTTGCCAATCGAAAACGACATAAGTATATTGATATTCTTTTAATCATTTTCAGATATTAATTGAAATTTTTTGGTTTTATAACTAGAATTTTAACTCGCTATAGTTCATACACTTGTCCAACGAGTAGTCACATTGTAACAACATTCGCTTCAAAAAATTTATAGTCACATTTATAAAACACTATCATTGAAATGGACTAATCTTAATATAACTCGTAATGTTATAAGGAATTATACAAAAATATCTAAAATTAATGGCTGTATTTATATAACTTTATTATTTGGAGAGCAGCAATTGGTCCAATACTGCATAAAATGGTACTAGCTTATGGAATATAATTTATATATTTTTTATCTTTTAACAACTAGTAACTAATGTAATAATTTACTATTCTTTGTAAAATAGTTAAAAAAATTGTTTCATAAACTCGACACAACAACTAGTCTAAAGAATCAAGACTATTTGATTGCAATTCTTTTTATATTAACATATCTTCTACGTAGATCTCCGCGGGCTTATATATAGTATACATTGACACGCTATTTTTATAGCTTTGTTTATTTGTGTGCAAAGTATTGTTTGTATTTTATCGGTGTATAAGTTAAGGGGTTCTTAACTAGTTCTCTTTTAATCTGTAGAGTACAGATGCGATCAGAGGTTAGGCACAGAACTCTATTAAAAGAACAGAATAACAACATCATATTTGAATATTGCTATTGTTGTTGCTGTAATTCGCAGGGATTAATAACGCAAAGAACATGAAAGGAATCACAAAGTCATATACATGGATTAGGGTGAGAATAGGTAATGGTAGTATAAAAGTAGAGCAAATTTAGAATTAAAGAATTAAAAATGAATCGGGGAATAAGTGGGGGTTTAATTGGAATCAATCAGGTTTGATGTGAAGAAATCGAGCTGGATCTACAGGTGCCGTTCAACACTCCCAAAACAGATTACACAAGCAGGCACGTGCTTTATTTGCATTTGTCGTTTATATGTATGTTGGTGAGTAGTGTTTGTCATTACTGGATTTTGCTGGGTATTACTGGATTTGAATTTTTGTTAGTGTTGAAATTTCGTCATTAAAACGTAACCAGCATTTAATTGTCGATATTTGTGGAGCATCCAAACGCCGATCATGAATTGGATTCAGATAATGGTATAATCAGATTATATATAATCGGATTAAGAGCTCTTGTTACACAAGGGTGGTTGAAATTTAAAGATATAAAAAAACTATAGATTACTAATCTAAATTAATAGATTATTGATTAATTATAAATTACTAGAGCGTTGTAAATAATTAACTGATCATTTATAAACTTTTTTAGGTAAACAATTAATTAATTAATGTAGTGCTTGTAAATCTTAAAAAAAACAATATGCAGTACATCGACTTACTTAGACAAACAAATGTTTGTAAGTCTCTATTATATTTATAACGTTTTGAAGTTGGTATTGGTCTGGTATATGAATTAGACATTAATTAATTAATCTTGTTTTTGTTTTAATAATTTGTTGTAGTTTTGAATATCGTTGCCCTTACGATAGTACTATCTCAATAAAATAAAATTGAAACTAACATATATTTACACTCTCTCGATGGTTGTATAGCAATTACCAATATATTCCACACCAAAATTGTTCGAGATAATTTCAACAAAACAGCATTATTTATGTACAATCTTGTCAAAACATGGATTATAACCCGCTGTCATTGCATGGTGCATTTAATCACCGGGCATAAGACCATGCAGAATGTAATCTGTTTCTTGTAAAACACTCTCCAATGGCATCACGTTTTCTATAGCCCTTCCAGAAAAATATATTTATCGAGATCTTTCTTCAAACTATCGATATATCGACACCTATTACAATAAAACCAACGTCAGTCTGGTCGAATATAAACGCGAACCTTCATAAACGAGGATGCAGTATACTTTTCAAGTCCACAATTGCAATGCCACAAAGTTATAAATCAGCATCAACTGTCTTAGATCAATTGAAATCAGTTATAAATGCAGCAATTTCCAATGTGTGCCCTAGTTGCAGTTCTACCTCCCTATATCATGATGTCGCCTATGTGTGGTGTTCATGTAACAATGCACTCACTCACTTAAGTCCAATCGATCTTTGAACCCGCTCCACTAAAATTGAAAGAATTCTTCACATTGATCCTGATTGAGTTCATCCCACCAATTCATTATAACTTCTAAACAATCTTCTACGGTCTAACACTACCCTCACCTATCTACATTCTAATACATATATACCTATTTGTAATATCTTTCGTGTTATCTGCTTAATAAATCTCTATGGGATTTAACTATATAAACTGCTTTAAGTAAGGAGTCTGCTTACTGAAAGTTCAATTTCAAAAAATATCAAATAAATAAAATATTTTGAAAGTGTAAAAATGAATAAATAAACACTTCCAATAGTAAGTTTCAATATTACATTATAGATTATTTAACTTTAATTATTTTTAATAAGTTAAACTTTTTTATTAGTTCGTAATATTCAGTACTTTTTTTCGTTTTGTGATTTGTTTAATTGTTCACCATAGTATAAACACTTCTGCAATTAGCGATTATTGAAAACTATTAATTGTGTAGAGTAAAAATAGTATAAATATGTTGTAATTAGTCGCCACCAAACTGTTAAAGTTGACTTAAGTACGAATCAAGTCAGCAAAGTTTAATTAAGGTCGTGTGCGAGTTAGGCTAAGTTGCGTTCTAAATGAGGGAAATACTAAGTTGTGCCGATAATGTAGTGATGTGTCGATACGTGTTGATAAATGGCTAAATGTGTGCAGTGCAAAAAATCCCAAAAAATCTCCCATTTGGTTTAGCATCAACTTAGCCTAACTCGCACACGCCCTAATTATAATAAATTAATTAATTATAATTAATTATTGCTTTGCTAAAAAAATATAATTTTAATAACATTCTGAAATATTCTATAGAGTAAGTAGAGTATAGTATAAGCATGACTTAAGTCAGTGTTGAGAATTAAGTTACGATTGTGAAGTCGTCCTTAAACATTGTATATTAATTATAGTAAATTATTGTTTTGTTGTAAAAATATAATTTTAATAACATTCTGAAGTATTCTATAGTATAAGTAAAACAAAATGAGATGTCGTGAATCTGTTCATTAAGTATTAACTTATATCTAAACTATAATATTTGAGCAACTTAATCCATCTTTGTTATGAAGCAGTCTTAAGTGTATAAAAGTCTTTAACTCTCCTTATGAAAGAGAACCAATGTACTTGACCCTAAGTTTATCTACATTTATTATTGATGGACTTGGCATGCTTTTTAATACATTAAAAATATGGTAAAAATATGGTAAAAATGTATAAAAATGTGCGTTTTTTAATTAATATTTAGATCATGACGCTTTTATAGAGTTTTTACTGTAGATACGATGAACAAGGAATTTCGCGACATGAGTAAAAATCGTGTAGTGCGTGTGTGTGTGTGTGTGTGTGAAAATTACAAAAGAAAAAACGAAAACATCTTGTCTTTGTGTGCACATATAAATTTGTTTTTTATGGCTTGTGTGAGAAATTGTATAAATTTAATTCCTATTTTAATACTTGAATATTCACACAGTTGTGTTGAACACTAATAAGGAAGACGCATGTGTGAGTGTGATTTTCAAACTTGTTCAGAAAAAAGTACTTGGGCAGCTTTTCGCACAAGTAAAGCATTTTACTATGAAGAGAAAAAATACGAGCCATATTGACAGCCAGTATAGCTAAAACACAAGCTGACATGCTTACTAAATATAAATACAAATGTATATGTACATACAATATATCTAAAAGTACTCGTAGAAGCGAACACACAAACAATACTCGTATGTGGTAGTAGTTGTTCATTGTAACGAGGTTACATTAACGTGTTTTTCCTCCCAAAATATTCTGGTTCTGACCACAAGCGTTTTTTCTTACATGTAAATCAAGTTATAAGCTGACCAGATGATCGTTTTTTAGTTTGATGGTGAAGGTGTAGTGTGATTTTAATATATTTTGGTATTTTATATGAACTACAATACACACATAAAATATATAAGTAAAATATTTCATATATGTATTAAAGGAAATACTTTAATTCGTGTGCGAGTTTGAGTAAATTGTTGGTAAATAGAAGGAAATAGTAAATTGTGTCGGTATGACAGCGAATTACTATTTGGCATTTATCGCAATTTCGAGTAGGGTAAATTAGTTCAAATTACCTATTACCATTGTGAAAATTTTATAAAATATTTAAAAAATAAATAAATAAATTTGAAAACATTTAACCAAAAATAATAAATAAGTGCATAAAATAAATAAATAAATATTTACATAATTGCAGTGCAAAAAATCCGTAGTAAATTTTACTTTACTTTACCTCAATTTACGCGAACTCGCACACGGCCTTAATAGTGTTTTTCAGTAATATAGTAAAAGACAAATGTTTTGATAAAATTATACTTAATATTATTACAATACATAATAATAAAATAATATTAATAATATTATTTACTTATAAAAAAATAAAATTCAGTAAATAAACTGTTCAATTTTTTTTATGTGTATTAAAGTATGATATGAACGGATATCATATAAGCCTAAACATTAGAAGTCAGAAGTTTCCATACAAATTCACATATATGAATTTGCTTTAATTTACATTTATTTATTTGTGTATTATATAAACTAAAACTAATTTAAACTAAAAAGCATTATAAACATTTATTAATTAAAAATCACTTAAAATCTGTCATAATAAAATTTTATGATTATAAACTATATACAAACATAACAGCAAAAAACTAAAATTTGTAATCTCATTTATTAATTTTTATACAGACAGCAGTGAAAAAAATTTTTTGATGTATAGAAATATATTCCATACTCACCGATATACAGACTGTTAACAAAAGTCTTAATAATTAAAATAGTAGTTTAGTGTTAGACATATGAACAACAAATTCAACCTGTTTCAGGTTTTTGAAAGTAATTAAAGTTTTATTTAAAAAATAATGTATTTTGAACTGTGGTAAAAGATCAACATCAAGTACAGCTAAAATTCACCACAGAAAATAGTATTGTACAAAGAACCACAAATATATAATTTTAATTTTTTTTTTAATATTCAAAATGTTTATACAAGATTTTTTCGCCAATGGTGACAAATGGTGACATTACCTTGAATTGTTTTATTTTCTTTGCATTCTTTTCAAAAATGTATTTCTCCCAAATTTGATGCTTTTAGCTAGCACTTTTGCTGATTTTTGCTAATGTTTTTGTGAAATTGTTCTATTGTTTCGTTTTGTTACTTGTCTAAGCCGTTTTTAATGCTGTTATTAGACTTTTGCTTTTTATAATATTACGAATTTATATATATTATCTAACTTGAGCACTCAATGCTTCTGCGATCGTAGTGGAGAATTTTACTTTATGAACTCAAAATACTGTTTTAGTATTACATTTTCAATAAATGATATAAACATTATAGTGAATGACTTTTAGGCATTTTTTTTTATTCACTTTACCAAAAATCGAAATTTAAATTTTTTTTAGTAATTGGAGACTCAGGAAAATTAACATATCTAATAATAAATAAATGAATTCTTTAGCCAATTAAATAATTACTTCCATTACTAAGTATTAATAGCATTTTTTATTTAACCTATAGTTTATTTTTTCTTACACTGTTCTTCCTATTTCTTCCTACTGGTGTTTTGCTGTTAGTTCTGCAGGTATTATTATTGGTGTATAGGTAAATACGCAAATATTAATGTAAGAGAGGTTACATTTTTTAATTTAAATCATTTTAATTTAATTATAATTTCTTTATTTTCAAGTATTTAAAATAATTCAAACAAAAGTAATTAGGGCACATTGTAATACATAATTTTACATATTTTTATTTTTAATGTAATTTAATTATTTTTTAACTTCATTTTTTGATTGACTGCACGATTAAGTAACTGTGGTTAACTATTTTAGCTAAGGGCTCTTTATGTAGCCCATTTACATTTAATACTATTAGTAATACTAGTTAGCTATCTTAACCGATGATTCCTTCTGTAATCTAATTATGAATACTATAGACAGCTGTTAAAGATTAATCAATTGCAGTAGTACTGAAATTCATTTGCTTAACTACATTTTTGTCATATTCAGCTGTAGTCAACAGTTGTTTCTTTATGGTGCGATAGACGTCAGAGTGACAGTAAACAATATTTAAATGTAAAATTAAAAATGTTTTTAAGTTTACAAATAGCACAGGTTCTTTGTGGCCCTTTGCTTCTCATGGGACCTATAGGAATTAATTCATAATTGCACAGAAACTTAAAAATATATCTTATTCTTTTTTTTTTTTTAATATAAACACAATTTCTGTTTCACCTATTTTCTTTTTAGAATTTATAGAATATATAACTGTCTATATATCATAATTAGTAAATGAGATTGAAGATTTTCTGTTACATTTAGATACAATTTTGCAAATAACATAGTTTTAAAACTTTTAAATATTTAAGAACGTAGATTCTGATAGATATATTTCCAGGGATTTGTTTTCATGAATTATTTGAATCATTAAATTATTAATAAAATTAAAATTCATAAACTACTGTAAAATTATAATTTTTATTGTTTAGAATTAAGCCTTTTCCGAGTTAGTGCAACTGGGCGCTTTTACTCTTTGATAGCTGGGGGGTGTCTGCAGAGCCCCACCCATCTCACTGGCTAATTTGTGTATTCCTCATATTTATTTTTGACACAGGCTAAATAAAATGTGTTCAAATTATACACAACTTTTAAATAACTTTAAATATTTTATTTCTAATTTTTGACAGTATTTCAACTTTAGTTTGTCGTCATCTTCAGGGTACTGATATACTATATATGATATTATAATAAAGAAATATTAAATATAACTTTTAAAAATAGTTAAATAAAATGTATGTATTATTTACACAATTATGGTTCACAATAAAAAAAGAAAAAATATGAATAAACAAAGAATACTCAACATATTTGTTATAAAATACGTTTCAGATATTAATTCATTGAATTAAAATATTATGTTATATATATACATTTTTTTCTATAAAATTTTATTTCATTAACGCCAATCGACGTGTATCTGGGCACCTTATTATATGCGCTCATAGATAAAATGCAAGTTTGCTCTTTGCAATATATATGAATATGTAAGTATATGGATACGCATACACAATTAGTTGTGCATGTGTCTGTTATTTTATTTTGATTTTATAACACAAACATATATATACATACATACATACATATATAAATACAAACATATATACGTATACCTCACTTTTGTTTTATTTTTTAAACGTTTTGGCAATAATCTTTACTGTGCGGTTTTTCCTTAAGTAAAAAAAAATAAATAAATAAACTTGAGAACATTTTATAGACAATTTCTTACGTTTCTTATTTCACCTTTGAATATACATACACACCAAAAAATAAATATTTATACGTACACATATATATATATATATATATACATATTCTTTTTGTTTTAATATTTGACGTGTTCCATTGTATTTTTCATGAACTCCTTTCCTGCAAGGAAAAAGTCAATTTTTTATTTTTTTTTAATTTTGTTGCATGCACAAGTGGGACGTCTCCATTTCCTTTTTGTTTCGTTTCGTAAGTATTTATTTGCTTAGTAATTGTGTTTACCCAAAGCTATTAAGTGGGATTTTGTGTGGCGTTATAAGGCTAGTGGATTCGCGAAATTTGCTTATTGCTGTGTGCTTCAAAACAGCACTTAATTTCTACTTACTTAAATGTCGTTTACTGAAGGGAGTCGTCCTTGACTACGTCCAGTGGCCTCCGTCAGGTAGGAGAATCAGTGACTTGCTATCACTAGTTGGTGGTATCGAGTGCCTTCATATTCTTAGGCACCTCACCTTCCCCCGAAAATGTGAATGCCCCCGATCACGTTTTGCACTAACGAGTACCGAATCAAATACTTTTCTAGCTGGAACACTTTCTTCCATTTACATGACATGACCAAACCAGCGAAACCCATTCATTTTTATTCATTTAACTATGTCAATGTAGCAATATAGCTTTTACAGCTTATCGTTCTATTTAATTCCACATCCGTTGCCAATGCTTGAGAGACTATAGAACTTCCGAATAGTTCCTTTCTCGAATGCCCTCCTAAGGCCTTCTCATCACTGTTGGCTGTTGTCTAAGTTCTTGCGCCATAAAGCAGGGCAGTTATGGTAAGAGACTTGTAGAGCATGATTTCTTGTTTGTCGAGAGAGGGTATAATTTATCAATTGCCTTATTACTCTAAAGTAATATCTTCGGGATAAGTATAGCAAGAGCGAGCCTTTGTTGAATCCCTAGACTGAGCTTATTTTTGCTGTTTACGGTGGTTCTAAAATAAATCAAATCTATCACAACTTCGAAATCATAGTTGTAAAGAGTGACGGGGTTCCCCAAAACGCTCAGTACTTGGTTTGCTGACATGAAGTAATTCAGATTTTCCTTATTTACCACAAGACCCATATTTGCTTCTAAATATCACCTTTGCATAACAATATTTAATTTGAGTTCAAAAAAAAAAATTAATGAAAACTCAAAAGGCAAATGTTGTTAGGTAATATTTAATTTAATTAATATAGTTATAATTAACTTGAATTATGTAATTATAATTAACTGAATAAATATTGTTATAATTAATTAAACAATATAATTAAAATCAACTTGGAGCTGAAAGCCAGTCTTGCACTTCATAAAAGTCAAAGTTCGAAACAATATAATTTTTAGTTGATAACAAACCTAATTAGGAAAGTCTTGAGATGTTGGTACCGCGAGAGCATTGATAGATATTTCTAGAAGTCCATTTAGCTATGAATTATATCAAATACTGACTGGTTTACGGATTAGTTAACACCAATGTCAGTTGACTTAAGTCACCTTCATAGCCTTGGTATTTTTGTTTAGATCTATTACCAGATGGTTCGTCATAGAAGGTTTATGTGTAAACTTACAATGATGGGTTACTTACTTACTATTTAAAAAAAGGTCTGTAAAGTGAATATAATTCTAATCTTGATGTCTTAATTTATTTTTCATCGGACAACTGAATATAATGAACTAATAAAAAACTATAATTCTTGGGCTTATTTAGAAATTTCGTTATAGCGATAAAAAAAATATTAAGACTATTACACACAGTCTACAATAAGGAAACAAATGAAAAATACTGGACTATATCTGAACTGAGTTAATGTGAAATGCTAGGGGCTTCTACTTTAACTCAGGCACCAGCTGATATTTTCAGACTTTAAATTATTTAGTTATCGAAGATAATATAGCGCTTCCATAGAGTTATATTAAAAACACTTCAACTTGGTTATATTAAAGGGATTTCTCCAGGTGTAGCAGATTAGTGTTTATAGATCATGTTTTTTTCATTCCCTACAATAAATAACTAAATACTAAGATTATTACAAAATTATTTAGACAATTTTTGTAGACAATGTTGTTGTCGAACATTTGTCTTAATTACTTAATGGTTCTGATTGTGGTACTGTTTTATTGAAACAAAAGATCTGCCAAACCGTGTTTACTGACTCATCCAAAAAAATCGTTACTTAATTAACAATGACCTTTCGATTTTCATAATTCTTGATAAAATACGATGCCATCAGTCTTTAAACAAAGGAGTTTTTGTGGTTTATCAGTAACTTATATATTATCTTCGGGAGTTTCTTACTCCAAATCTGGTAATTTGACTTATTAACAGTTATTATTAAATAACTAAAACCAAAGTGAAACTCATAGTCTCATGATGAAGTGCTCTGTAAACATATTTTGCTAAATACTGGATCGAATACTAAGTAATGGATATATATTTGAAAAATTTGTAAAATAATTTGTCATATAAAAGAGAATATCTTTTAAAATAGCACTCTATAAATGGTATAGAATCTTAATTTCAGCTAAATGCATCCATTAATACGTAAAATGTGTTGGTAGTGTGTAGAATTAAATTATTACAGGTAGTTGTGCATTTGTAGTAACGATGTTTCTCTACTTTGGATATCATTGAAACTCCTTTCGATATTACCTGACGTTAGTTTTGGTTATAAAATAGAAACATCAGGAAGGTGTAAGGGAGAACTGTTGAAAAATTCACAGGTACAATTTATCTGCAAACATGCTATCAAAGCCATAGCAACATGTATATCACAACATTAGATAAAATGTTTGATGTTTTGTTTTTTTAAATTAGAGATACATTTCTGAACTCAAAGCCTATTTGAATACTAAAATATATCTATTGAATTTTATTTAAATAATAATAATAGCATGAGAAGAATATGACAGTATAAAAAACTTTTAAAATCATATTGTAAAAGATAATAAAATTCAAGTCTTAGAAAAGGAAGTACGAGTATAATAATAAGGGAATTGAATGGTCTTAATTGAGTTTGTAAGTATGTAGAATGTAAGTTGTATGACATACATTATCATCTCATCAGTTTCATCTTTGACAAATTCTTCCAATTTCTAAAATACTACATTGTGTCAAAATATTTTAATCCTGGCCATAGTAATATGGGCCATACATATACTATATATTCTTAGGTTTTCTTTGTTATTTGCTCTGAACTTTTCAGAACAGATTCAATTGTACCACAAAAATTATCTCTATTTCTCTTGATAGACTTCTTATATGTGTTCGATTATTTCTTAATATTGAAATTAAATTTCTTCTACAAATTTGAAATTCAAATGAAAATGCATCCAATATTTACTGTTGGGATAAAAGTTTCTCCATATATATTTTTTATCTTTCTAAAGTGGTGTAGTTACCTAATAAACACTTGTTGAGTTTCTGCGCATGATTTCGACATATATACCTAACTATACTAATTACTCAAATACAATATATCGTTCATAAAATATATATACTAGTCTTAAATTATTTTTTTCGTGCATTTTTATTATTGATATAAATCTATAAAATTATATATATTTAATAAATTTTACAATATTTTTAAATAATATATATTGAATGCCTTAATTCCTAGGAGGAGCATAGGCCCACATTAAATAGTGCAGTAATAGAATTTATAATCAACTAACCTAGAGTCTCTAGGATATAACCAACCTTCAGTTCCTCTTATTGCCAATAACAGACATATGACAAAATGAAATTGCGATAGTAATTGTTAAAACCTTATCATGACAACTAACATCAATAATAACCTGGCCTACACACCTCAAATTTAAAACTTCAAAGTAAAACTACAGAAACAAAATATGTTTTTTAAAAAATAGTGGGAACATGAAGCTATAGGAAAATATAAGTTAGGTCCAAGGAGATCCACAGGAGGACTGTGGATCCTAATTTTTATTATTAAAAAAAAAACAATAACGGCTTTACGAAACATGAAGCTATAGTAAGATTACAACTAGATTAAGACCGTTCTGTATATCCTTATTGTTGTTTTTCAACAAAAAGACACAAAGGAAAAACTATAAGACATAAAGTTAGTTTGGTCCCGTCTCTCGTTTAGATCCTTTTTGTTGTTGTCTGCGAAAAAGTTACTTTTATTATTATGCCATTACTTAAATTTAAGTACTTGAAGTATGACTTTAGGCACTCATGTTGATGACATAAGTACAACTTAAGTCAGTATTGAGGCCTAAGTTAGTGCTATGAAAACCATCATAAGTGTAGTATATCTAGATCAGTGGTTCCCAACCTGTTTTCAATCAAGGATCAATATAATATTTTTGTTTTTAGTAGGGATCACAAAGTTTAAGAATAATACACTGTATGATAGTTTTAATATGATTTAAGCGGGTATTACACATCAGACTTGGTCATACAACTTCTGCAATGTTGCTTGCTATTACACATCCGACACAGTCGACATTATTTTGAACACACCTCAACAAAAAACAACAACAAATATACTAGAAAATAAAGTCATGCATGCACTTAAACGGTATTTTCGCTTCCATCCCTTAAAATAGAACGAAATCTGCTTATAAGTCGACTAAAATTAGATTGTATATGAAAAAACACGAGCAAGGGCTGGGCCATGCTATGTGGAGTATCTCGAGCACAACAAAATTGGCTGTTTCAGGCTATGACGGAAATACATGCTATGTAGACTCTCACATCAGTATTGCCAAATTCGGATTTTTACTACTTCTTGATAGTTTTTGGTTGTGTCTAAATTTAAAAGAAAGAACTCATAGAGGCTGTAATAATGTTAAAATCGGAAAGTGTGATAATTAGATTATTAACGGTTTATAAATTAGGCTATGTTGAAGTAATTTATTACTAAACAACACTGCTTTGCCTTAGTGCCGAGTCACAAATACACCGTTTGCCTCTCATCCCGGAATTTGAACCGACATATTGTTTTTTCTCTCAATCTCTTTTTTATACCATAATTGGTGTGGAGAACAACAACGATTTTACTCATGTCGGGCCCGAGACTCTCTACATAACATGGCTCCAAGTCGGACGAGAAATCAATATATTTTGATTTGCATTCGACTAGTCATCATGCGATTTGGCACAAATTTCGCTATCAAACACACAAGTTGTACGACCAAGTCTGATGTGTAATACCCGCTTTTTTTGCATCTCTGGTATAATGTATTGTATAAGTATATATGATATAAAGTTATATCATATAGGCTACAAAATAGGTATATAACTACTTGGACTTTTTTGTGTTTATTTTTAAATAACTGAGGTCTCAGTGGACAAACTGTTAAATAAGATTCGCGAACCACCGGCTGGGAAGCACTGATCTGGATAGATATATTGTTACAGTATAATGAATCGACATAGACAACTAACTATATATGTCTAGTAAAATGCAATATAGTTGTATAGTATATAAAGAAAACAGGACCCGATATTTGTTGCATAACTGTGTATGCATGAGAAGAGTATAGAGTACAGAAATTGATTTTAATCAGTAAATTTATATCAATTATAATTTTATAATAATTTATTTATTTATTTTATTCATTGATTTTATTAAGAAAACCATAAAAAAAAAATAAAGTATTTGCCTCCCACATAAGCACATACAATGAATGCACTTATCAGTCATAGGCATGTGCATTAACAGCAATAACAACAAGTGTGTCGAATATTCTGTATACTCACCGTGACGTAGAAGAACTTTTCTATCCTTTCCTTTAACAGTGGCGTTTTAAAGATGTTAACAGATTCATTTAGAGCAGTTATGTTAGTGTTAACAGCGCAAAGCCGGCATAAAAATTCAATGCTTTTTTCCATTGTTATGCTTTAATTTATTTGTGTATATAATGCACCCATTCACTTATTATGATTATTTTAAAATATTTTAAAAATGTACACTTTTAATGTTATTTATTAATTTCAACAAACTTTTTTAGATTTTATGGATTTTATTTATTCTCAATTTTAACACTCAATATGTGTTAAAGTTTTGCATGTAAATTTTTATCAAAACTCTTTTTGCTTTTTGGTTACACACACAGCTTTCTTTGCTATTCTTCTTCTGTCCCTCTTTTATGTAAAACTTATTTTTTGTTTTTAGTTATATTTGGAAAAATTCTTTGAATTTTTTTTGTTTTTTGGATTTTTTAATTTTGCTACTGTTTAGTAGCTGCTTTGTTGTTGTTCTAAATTTTATGTATATAAATGTTAGCAATTGTTATGTTGTTTGTGTCGCTCGCTTCTGCGTTTGCTGGCTTGCAGTGCCGCTTTGTTGTTGTGTTTATGTTCAGAGCACTTCGTTTTTTTTTGTTTTATTTGTTGTTGTGGCTGTTGTTATTTCTTTTTTTTTCGTTGCTAAACTCATGCGTTTGCTTAACTAAATTTTTGTAAAATCGTTTTTACTTGCAGTTGCTTTGAAGCAAAAATGCTTTGAGTGAAGCTGCACTGTACAACGACGATACGATAATATTTAAAATATTTGCTAAACACATTAAATTAATTCCGTGAGTAATATTTTCATATAAACTCGTATATATTTTTTAATAACATTTGTTTTCTATACATATGTGAGCATTGTTTTTATTTATGCCGACAATACTCACTCTGGCTAAATGATAAACAATGCCACCTAGTGATGCCAATGTAACTTGTTATACTTGCCCACTGACAGTGTGTTTAATGTTGTGCGCTCAACTTAATTTTTATTTTACTTTGCTTTGCATATGTTTATGTCTTTATGTTTAAATGAATTCAGTGTATTTGAGTGAAACTGGTAACTGGTTTCGATATGTAACACTTGTTGATTACAAATGCTGAATTAAACATTTTTATATTTGTTGCTCTTAATTTCCATATGCATTTCTAACAAAATTTCTTATTTGAATTTCACTACACAAAACTACACAATACAACAGCTCCTTTCGAACTGACATCTGAGAGAAAACTGAGCTAAACAAGTAACACACGTTCAGCCGTAGAAATTCTTCGCTGTGAAGTGTACACACACATAGCCATCACATCGACATAGTTGTGTGTGTGTTAGTTAGTAATTTTTGCTCCCTTCAGTTTTATGCACACACACACACATATTTCTTTTTCATTGAGCACGCATTTGGTAGCTCTCTCTGCTTGTATGCGAGAATGAGGTAAAATTTTGGTTTGGTTTCTTTTTTGTTTAGTTTTTAGATTCGTATGCAAAGGCGATGCGTTTTTCAACCAATACTTGTATAAAATTTGTGTGTGTGCATACTTTTGCACATTTCATTTTTATTTATGTGTGTTATTTATGTTTGTGTGTATTGAATTTCAATGCGTGTTTCATTCTTTTCGTTTTGTTGAAGTACGTTTGTAGTAGAGTTTTATTTTTTACTTTAGCGGCGAAAAAGTTTTGTTTTTGTTTAAGCCCATGGTCAAGGTAGTAGCTGATTCTGAAGTTAGAATTGCTTGCCATACGTGCTCTGTATTCAGTTTTATGCATTAGTGTTGTTGTTCACTCATATTTCTGCGTCATTATTAAGTTATATGCACAATGCTATGCTATTCCCCTAAATCTATTGCGAAAATTCACAGGAAGCCTTTCGATTTCGTGGAATTTTTCATGCTCTTGTTTTTGTTATTAATATTGTTGTTGTTTTTTGGATTTGATTTGTGCTCATAAAATGCGTTGTCTTTGGTAGCACTTCCTTGCAATACCAACCAAATATATATGTACATACAAACACAAATGCATATCATTTGCCTATGCATATGCATATATTCAGCAAAGTCGCAGCAAAATTTTTTTTTTCTTTCTATTTAGCTTTCTAGTGCAACTGGTAGGAGAAATTATAATTCCAGTTTTCTAGTTGGAGCAAAAAAAACAACAAAAGTCGTTTATGTGTATGTATTGTGTGTGATCTGGGCTTAATGTTAGAAATGCGCACCATATGGAATGACAATATAATAATATTTTTCAAAACAATTGCTCCCGAAGTTAGACTTTAATTTCAAGTATAAAAATTTATGCTTATATTATATTATACTTATACTTTTATATTTATGTTTTGCCGATGTAGTTTTAATCAACATTTAATTTAAAACAAAATTCTGCGCATCAAAACAATTGATGCTGGGATGCAACTGGTACTTACTTATTTTTTTTTATATAAATTTTCTCGGGCATGCAAAAGAGGCACTACATACATACACACAAAATAGTCTCACAAATAATATTTATTTAACATACATACATACATACACATGTACATAATTCTATTTTGCAAATAAATACAAATAAATTATTTTAACAAACAACGCAATTTGTTATGTATAGAATGTACAGCTTTTTCTTTAGCTTGAGCTGCTCAAGTTAATTCTTTACCTGAAAGGGATGAGCGTGGTCTGTTAAAAAATATTCATTTGTACTTAATGTATGTAGATATGTATATAAAAAATAAAATATTAAAATTATTTGTTATTGTTGATTTGTCCTATTTGTTCAAAAAGAGGAATTTCATTATGATTGAATGCTGCTTTTGAATGATTCCCACAATAATTTAACTATTTAACGTGAAAGTTTTAATAATTTTAATACGAAAAAATGCATTTTACGCACACACTCAAGCATTTACTTCGAATAAATGCTAATTGGATTTTTATTCCAAAAAAAATGGCTGCCATAATAAAAACGAAGCAGAATTGTTGCAAATCGTGTAGTTTTCCCCTCGCAAAGTGAAAACGTACCAAGGCAATATGCAATATGTCGCCAATGTCTTGTGCTGCAGTCAGCTATACGTAAAGAGTAGTAAGGGGTCAAAAATGGTCATCACAAAGAATAAGAATAAACAACAAGGCGGAAAAAAGGAAAACACAATTATTCTGCGCAACAATCCTTTGAATTATTACACATACACACGTACACGCAATGACTCAATTTAAAGTTTAATTAGTTTTTCCTTTAAGGAATTAGTTGATCACTTCTACCATAAGGAAAATGATGTATTCGATTATGAGTGCGGAATTGAATATAATATCATATTCACAGTGTCTCATTTAAGGCTCAGTTAGTCGGTAGGAACAGTAAGAACATAAATCAAAGTAAAATACACAGGTGTGGATGGTTGTGCATTTCGCTTTAGCTAAAGTTCGTTTAAGTCCTTACGCTACGTACTAACTAACTGAACCTTTGGACAGTTTTGCTCATTATAGCTAATGAGTAACTATACCTGTGTATTTGATTGTGCATTTGGCTTTGATTTAAGTACTTACGGCACATAAGAATTTTTGTTAAACTAATGAAACTTAAAAAATGATAATTTATTTTTAATTAATTAATGAATTTGTTATTTATTAATTTATTGTATAATACTATTAATTGGAGTATTTTTTTTTATATGCTGTGCGAAAACATTTATTATCTATATTATTAAGTTTAGAATTAAATGTTTTAATAATTTATTTTTTTATATATAATAAATAAAATAGATTGTAGAAATTATTTTATAAGTATATATTTAACTTTGAAAGTTTGTGAAGAGACTTTAGTTTTTTATTTAAGTTTAAATAATTCGAACTTATGGAAATGATTATTTTTAATTAATTTAAATTTTATAATATTAAAATTTATTTTTCTTTAGGCTTTTGGGATTCTTTTTGTATTTTTAATAATATATTTTGAATAGTTAAAAATATATTTATTTTATTTAGTTTTATTTTTTAATTTTATTTAATATTTATAGAAAATATTTTATATGGTATCCATTTCTAAGTTTTTAGAATGTTATATAATTTTTTTATAATTCTTTAAGCACTTATATTATTGGAAGAGAAAAAATTAACAAATTTCAAAATTATTATAATTTATTTATTATTAAAGTAATTTTTATATTAATTTTTTCGAATTTAACTTTTTCCAGAATGAATATTTTTGCTTCATATTTATTTTTTGAAGGTAAATTTATTCCAACTCTGACGTTAATCTTAGGATAAGGATTTTAGTAGGTATTATAAATTTAAGTGATTGAAGAGTTTGTGATGGTACATTTAATCTCTCTACTTCACGCTCATGCTTTCTGGCTTAGATGAACCTAACCTACTAGCTATTTACCCCATCTGCTCTCACCTCTCTGCCTTGATTACTGGAATGAAGTTTCCACAAAGCTGTGGAAATTTCTTCATTCAGTCCTAATAGGTGGTTTTAGTGGGTTCGAGTCTCACATTGGCTTTTGATGCTTTCCACCTACTGCACAAAAAAAGTAGTTTGCGACAGATATAGATTTATAATTGGACATGGATTATATTCTTCAGGTTTATTTTGTTTAGCTAATATTAGATATGAACAGTGGAAATGGAAATTTATTAATAGATAATCAAGGGAATATTTTATTTAGTTCTGGAAATGTGGTTTTTCCTCCTTCCTTAAATATCAGAAATTTGAATACTAAATAAAATTTATTATTTGTAGTTTTTTAACCGATTTATATTTAAAATAGGTGCAAATTAAAAATTTACAATATAATAAATGTCGCTATATTATTACTAATTGGACTTTTTATTAAAATATATGAAGTTTATTGAAGGTCATAGTTGAATCCTATTAGTTATTATACATGCACACATCCATTAACGACTCAATTAATACCTTAATTACTTATTTCTGTAAGAAATTAGTTGACCCCTTCTTCCATAAGAAAAATAATGAATTCGATTATGAGTACGGAAATGAATATAATAGCACATTTACACTGTCTCATTTAGGCGATTTTGTTCATAATAGCCACTAATGAGGATGATTTACCATACAAAGTGCTTTCATACAAATGAGCTCATTATTAATAAATCAGCTCATTTAAGGGAAAAAATGTCGAATGCAACACTTAAAAATAAAGTTCCCATCAGGGAAATTACGAACATTTAAAATATGTGTCATATGTTTTATATGTAAAATGTAAACAAATAACAGCTGAGCGGTAAACAACGGTACTGAAGAAGTGATAATTTAATAAAATCTTTGTTTTATTAGTTGAATAAGTAATTGATTTACAAAATGTATGTCAATGATGTAATATATCACTTATGTGTTTAATTTTTGTGTATGATGTATTATTAAGTAAAGCTTGTAAAACTTTATAAAAGTTCTATTAGCTGCATAAATGAGCTCATTATAATGTGAACATTCACTCATTAATATAAGTGAGCAAGTGTCTAAATAAGACAGTGTGAATGTACTATTAAGGAAAACGTAAAAACCTTTAACATTTATATGAAATATTTGGTGATCGCCTTGATCTAATGTTGTTGTGCGTTGTGTCTACTCTGTTAATCACTTTTTCTGTGTGAGCTATTTACCCGTTTTACGTTCTCTATGTTTGCTACGTCTACCTTCAGTATATTCAGTCCTCATTCAGAGGGCAGAGGAAGCCATTAGTTATGACAGAGTAGCTTTACACACGAAGAGCTAGGAAAAAGGTTTGATCACCAAATACTTCACACATAAAAAAATGCAATGCAATTCTTCAATGTTTGTACCTAACAGTACAACTGATTAGCAATTAAGTGTATATTCTCTTCAATATCATTACATGTTCAACATTCATAAGTGAGGTGCGATATTTCATTATGACTCCTGATTTAACCGGTAGTGATTTATGAGCGTTGCATTTCACATACTTTTCTTAGCCTGGTTGCATTTTCAATTGTACATATATTTAATTCTTAAAGACGCGATAAGTATCAGAAGCTTTATATAACTAACTGCATGTCATTCGAGTAAACATTATCCTCCATACCTCTTTTCAATTGCAAGTCATCCCACTGGCATCTAAACCAATCCAAACTAAAGTGCAGGATAACTATATTTAATATCTAGGATTGTTGTAATAGTGCTTTGATCAAGTCATGATATTTCTTATAGACTTAAAATAAATTTATATAGTGTTCAAAGTCAACTGATTTTAATACCATAAACACACAGAATCTGAGAATACTTATACCAGCATAGATTTGAACATACGACTATAGTGATAGGAGTACTCTAATTCTTACTTAGTCCTTTTTTAGAGCACTACCTATAGCCCGTGAAATAGCTAGACTAGTCAGTCTCTGTTTTTCTCCAATAAGAGTTTCGTTACTTTATTTACTGTCAAGAACCAAAGAAAGGTGTACATAATCCCTTTTTATAGGGTGCTCCTTCTAATATGTTTGCTTACAAAGCTGATAACCTTATTTCCTATGTATTTTACGAATTCATGCTACAACAAAGTCTTCGATCCCGTTATTTAAAAAAAACTCTGTATGTTGTTAAAGTATTTTTGTTTTTGTAGTATTACCAAATTATGTTTCATTTATTCAACCATTCCATAAAACACACTATCCATAAATCTATCTTTGTTGTGTGCATATCGTGTGATTGCCATAATTCAAATCATTTTCCTTTGATATACAAATCGGCAAGCCTTTCTAGTGTTTTAAGAAAAAATTATGAGAATGGCAATTAATTCCACGATCTGCAGTTTTCTACTCGTTAGTTCTTGAACTTTTAGCTGGTGCCCGAACTCTTTAAGAACCGAATCAGAATTTACCCTTTTTCCTGTTGCTTCTTATTCCAATTTAGCAAAGAGTCGCTGGTACTGTCTGTCAATCCATCGTGTTCAATAGCTGATTTACCGCTTGGCAAGATTAAATATTCAACGGCACCAAAAATGGAATCCATATAGAAATAATCTAAGTATTGAAAATTGAGAGCCAAGATTTATCCGTGGTTTTGGCCAGTTTCGTGATCAGATCTTAAAGATGATCACCGAGTATCATCACCAAGAACCACTAGCTATAAGCAAAACATCGAAAAACTCACAAAATCACCGGGATACATCGAAAGGCACAACTTGTCGAATATTAACCAAAGTTTTAGAAAAACATAACATACAGCCTGCATGTGTTTCGTGGCTCACACTCTGACGGGCAACTAAAAAGATCATAACGGTAAAAAATTCACCAGAAAAGCCAAAATGAGAAGAAGTACAGCTGAGAATTTACTTCGATTCAAAAGGAATTATTCGCTATGAATTCTTCCAGACAGTTTTTGGTACATGAAGAACTATCAAAAGATTTTTTTTACTTCAGTAGTGTCCAGAAAAGTCTTGATCTTTTCCAAGTCAACGATATGTTCAAGCTGACTTCGAAGAGCTTCACAATCGCCAAAAAAGTTTAATATCAAACTTTACTTCTGCAAAGATTTAACCAGTAATAAAATAACTAATCTCAATAAAATTGGATAACAAAAGATAATGCAGTACGCACTCTTGCTGATAAATATAAGCGAACCAGTCTCTTACCCAGCTAGTATACATGATCTCATGAACTCAAACACACTTTCAACAAACTAAAAAGTAACAAAGCTCCCAGGAAATACTGAGTACCAGTTCAAATTTTAAAACTATGTCTAGTATGTTAAGATAGATCAACTATTAAGATCAACTATTTCCACTTGATAAGATTTTGGATAAGTCTTATAAAATAACACAATAGCTTTTAATCTACTATTTAATTTCAGTTTTTACAGAGAAAAAAATATGAAGTCCTTACTTGCTTTGGAGTTTAAGATAGACTGATACGCCTTAATATAATGACAATGCGAAATGCAAAAATACCTTGACCTGTAAAAAGAATTGAGAGACATTGATTTACAATGATTTAACATTGAGTTTTGTGGCAGCACAAGAGATAAGAATAATTGAAGAGGAAATATTGCCACACTTTTACTAACAGGAGGCATTCAAGCTTTCACGTAAATAATAACCACACAAAGTGGAAAAGTGAAAATGACAGAATCAACCCTAAGTATAACAATTGCTCCGTGAAATGCCACTTCAATGATATATTATTATTAAAAGTATCAGATAACTTATTTTACTACTGCCCTACATTATATACATTTTTTCGAACGATACAAATTCAAATAAATAAGAATTATAAATACTAAGATTCAACTTAGCTCTAATATTGAATGTACGAAAATAACTGTACGTTTCATTATATATACATTATATAGTACATTATATATATAAATTACTCTTGCCGCTTATTGTACTGTTGCCGCAGTTCGCTCACTGACCTCACTGGCCTCACTGAAACTCGTGAAGGTCGTCCAAAATCATTTTCCAGTTGTTGTTCCAGAAAACATTCGAGTAATGCAAGATCGTCAGACATTAGTTTCACCAGCATATACGAGTATAAAATAATGCACGATCATTTAGCCATGAGAAAGGTTTGTTCTAATTGGATGCCGCCCTCCCCCATCATTTGACAAAATCTCAAAAAGATGCTCGTGTCGATTGAAATACACAATGGCAGTACATTGTGTATTTCAGTATAATGGCAGTACCTCAAAAGACTTATACGAGTATAAAATTGTAATAGGTGACGAATCATGTATATATTATCGTATGAGCTGTAACGTAAACAGCAGTCGACTGCATGGGTATAGATTGGTTCAAGATGAACTAAATCCAACAAAAGTTGTTCCCGCTCGAAGCATTTCGAAACAAATGGTCGCTTGTTTTTTCGGGAAAACTGGTGATGTGGCAACTTTACCAACTATACCATCACAAAATTTTCTTACCGGAAGTCTTCAGTGAAATACGGAAAACAAACAAGCGTCGTCAGATTATTCTCCTTTTCCATCAAGACAATGCGAGTGCTCACACATCTCGTCTAGCAACAGACTACGAATATTTGAACATTCAAAAAATCGAATTGATGGATCATCTGCCAGATTTAGTATAGTCCTGATTTGGCACCCAATGACTTCTTGTTGTTCCTGAACGTCAAGAATAAATTGCGTGAACAACCGTTGTTGTTGTTTAAAAACCATGTTTTGGAGGCATCTGAAAAATCTGAAACGATTGGAAAAAATTCTTTGATAAATGGTTCGAAGGCATTCAAAAGTGTGATTTATCCATATTTCCTATCCATATTTTGTGTCCTTTCGAGGGTACGAAATCTATCTGGGAATTTAAATTTATCTATTTATCTGCGATTTAAGTAAAGTCACATATTCTAAGTAACTTAGAATAGGTTGCTTAGATCTTTCCTAAGAACGATGTAGCTTAGTTCTTCGGATAAAAACTACTAATAATAAGTAGACTTATCCGATGGCGTTAACTGTACTGGACAGATGTCAATCGTACTGGGTTTTACTGGGTTGCAAATCTTAAACAATGCTGCGGGAAAAAAGTTTCGATTGTTATTCTATGATTCTATAGCTATATCTATCTATACCTATCTATAAGTGTGAAAGTATAGAGTCATTAGGAACGAGTAAAAGTGTATGTTATAAAGTTGAAGTATAATATATTACTAATGAATCTCTCAAAATAATATGGTTCGGTATGTAAGACCAAAAATTTTTTATCCTATCTGTAATGTGTTTTTATTCGGGTTTTTGAAGGTTTCGTCATTATCTATTCTTTCAGAATAGAAAGTTGTGCTTAGAAGCAGTTTCGGAGGATAGTGCTAGTCTTTACCTACTTTTGAACTGATTTATCTGTGATAGTGTAAGTATATTTCACATATTCTACGCGTCCACAAAGAATCTCTAAGTATGAGATAGATCGGTTTTGGGTTCAAATATCCTTATTGTTTATATAAGCTCTTATTTCACAAAATAACAGAATAAACAGGGTTCTGGAATTAAACCCAAGTGAACTGATTTGACAAGTTAATAATTCTTAAAATTTATATTTAAATTAATGAAAATTTATTAATTTTATTCTCCTTTCAGTACAAACGTTTTTTTCCAACATTTTTTGCAACACTCTTAGGCAGTCATTTATTTTCTTGCTACTTATGTCTCTGCCTGGGGTACCATCCCAACATTTTTAGTTCCGCTGCAGTTGTGTGTGTGGCACTTCATACAATTTACATATATTCACGTACAACACCTACACATACATGCACGTGAAATCTCTGAGTGAAGCTCGCACACAAAAGAGAGCTAAAAATGTGTCTTTATTTTTTGTTTTCTGAAAAGAAAATAAAAACCATAAAGTGAAACGCAAATAAGTTGAGCTTGTGTGCAGCAGGCAGTACTACAAACTCGTTTTGCTTTCGCATGTACATACATACATGCAAACATATTTTCAGAATACCAGAGTACATGCGTCACACGTCAATAAATTCTTTCTGGAAGCATAACCCAAAGAATGTTACATACATACATTCTTTCAGATATTGAAAACTTAGACGTCGCCTCGATCCAGATTACTGTAACAGATTTCATATTGGTTGTATTAGAGAACAATATACATAAGTGACTAGGCATATAACCAAAGGGGACTTGAGGGGCTAAAGCCTCTCTGAACTATACATATATTATATATATATCGTATGTTTATTCATAATTATTGTTTCATAAAATAAAATAAATTTCTTGATCGACGTAATATCGTGATTATCTGAAAATCCCCCGAATAATACATCTGGCTAAGGACCTGTAGGTGTCTATTATTATAAAGTAGATTAATTTTAGTGTATCGGAGTAGAGGATTTGTACACGTTGTTATATTTTCCATTTGGGAAATGAATTCTGCTATCCATAATGTAGATGTGATTCATTTTGTATCAAGTGAACAATGATTCAATTAACTTCATCAGCTTTTCTGTTGAACATTTTTGAAGTGCACTGTATACTAGATCGAACAGTT
The DNA here is from genome assembly GCF_002237135.1 of Teleopsis dalmanni. Classification (NCBI taxonomy): domain Eukaryota; kingdom Metazoa; phylum Arthropoda; class Insecta; order Diptera; family Diopsidae; genus Teleopsis; species Teleopsis dalmanni. The sequence continues at coordinate 6,957,137 of NC_051848.1, forward strand.
AATGTTTTTATTATTAAATTGTGAGAATTTGCATTGATGCCTTTAGTTGTATTGCACCTCCTTATGAGACTTCATAAAAATTTAGCGGCTTTGCTGGCTTAGTCAAGTCGTGAGAATGGAAGAAAGTGCTCCGGCTAGAAAGGTGTTTGATTCGGTACCCGCGGTAGAATTGTTCATGATAGAGGACGTCCGCTTCTTCGGTGGAAAGCTCAGGTGACCAACGATTTGAAGGCGTTGGGTACTACCAACTGGCGACAGCAAGTAACTGATCGAGCTGGCTGGCGTAGGGTACTCGACGAGGTCTAGGAAGACTCACGTTTGTAATGACCAACTGAGTAAGTAAGTAAATATTAGACTTTGAGAATTTCTTTAAGTCTAAGTTTTTTTTTAAATTTTAGTGTTGAAGTTACATAACAGAGCTTTCTTATGCCTTAGTGTCAAGCGCTCTTCTGGCACGTGTTTTGAGGTCTCATTCTTTTCCCTACAGAAACTATAGGTTTTTTTAGAATAAATTTTCAGTTTTGTAAGATAATAGTTTAACTTACGATGGTCTGTCAGAATTCTTGAAATGATTCTGAGATTGTCTTCACTTAACCTAAAAAACAAATTAAGTATGGGTTCTATATCTGATTATTATGGCCTAGAATATTCACATTTTCGAGACATTTATTCATCCGTCTTTATATCACCTGTGACGAAGTGAGTGGGTTTATTTTGTCTGGTTGTCGGTTGGGATGGCTAAACTGTGATTTTGATAGTAACGTTTAAGGTTTAAGTAAGCACACCTGTCTATCGCATATGGTGTTATCATCACTGAAAAAGAACACATTCTTCTGAAATGAGAAGGAGGTTGTTCGAACTAATACGAAAAATATTGGTGTTAAGTATTTAGTGTTAAGTATTGTTGGATTTTATATATGTTCGCGAATACAGAATGAGAAAGACGTCTGGTCGATATCAATGACGAAAAGTAGAAATATATATGAACCAATGTGTAATCCACTTATTTTTTCAACTACGATAGTGCAAGGAATAGCTATCACCAATATATATACTAGATCATATTATTTTGAAATAATTGTTTATTCGCCTGGTAAGCATGTCATACCACGAGTCCACTTTCCATAACTTTGTTTCAAAAAGATTTTCATTTTTTTTTTTAAATGTGAGACTTGGACCCACTAAAGCGACCACTTAAAAATGAGTGGAGCAGATTTCCACAGCAATGTGGAATCTTCATTCCAGTGATCAGGGAAGAGTGATGAGAGTAGATAGGCTTAATACCTAGCGGTCTAGGTTCATCTTACCCAGAAAGCGTGGGTATAATTAGGCAGATAAGGTGGTAGTGATGGGGGTGGGGTTATAGCGCAGGCACAGAGGTAAGACTAGCGGCAAACTCTGTGACTAGGATCACGAAAGCCGCAGTTATACAGGAGGATGACGTGGGGATTGCGATCCCACTCAACAAAGGAATGGGACAGATATTGGGAAGGGGGAGAAGTATTTTATTTATTATTTATAGATGCTGATTTAATATCTTTAATTAAAAACTGCAAAAATGTTTTTTCCGAATTGTAGTAAAATTCTCAGGTAACTTTAATTTCGACTCATCACGAAACGAAACAACAAACTATTAATTTCATTAATGACGATATATATATATATGTATAGATGGTCACAGTCGATACCTAGAATTTATGTAGCTTCGGAACTTATTAATATTACGTTTTATATCACTTTCCCAAATGAACTTTTTAGAACCCGAAATGTTATCTACGCATTAAGTACAGGACATTTGAAATTTTATGAGTCTGATTTAGAGAAATATTATTATTTTAACTGACTCATATTATCCTTTAGGTCCAATAGTTCCTTGTTGTCTTTTTTCGCGTATATGGAATAGAAAAATTTCAATTGCAAGCATAAATTGTCGATATCCATACAAGCACATAAGGCTAGAGTTACCATAATAGAGTAAAAATAGAAAAAGCTGTTAGCATTTCAATGGCAACGCATACTCACAAGCTCTACACAAACATACTTTATAGATTGTGTGTGTGTTTGAGTGTGCAAGAACGAGATCTTGAACTCCGCTGTAGGGAATTGACTCACACATACTTACAAACTTTTACTAACACATACTCAAAATACAGTTTACGGAAAACAATGCCATTTTATACTTAGCTTTAATGTGACTTGCTTTTCATCTTTATTGGCTTTTCTTCATCTTCAGCAATGACTCCGACAGCCTCGCTCAAGAATGTGGACAAAGACTAAGGCAAATTAGATTTTTATTTGTAGTTAGCAACAACGAAACACTGACTACCACTTCCAGCTAGAAGAGGTTATGTTCAAAAAGCCCAGCAGTAAATTAAGAAGCCGGAAAAGCTAAAGCCAAAGCGCATAATATAAAATTGTACACACTTTTTTATTTCAACTTTTTGACTCGTACATTTATACCCTACATACAAATAGTACAAAAAAGTTGTGCAAAAACGATCAAGATGTTTGTAATATAGTGAGGAAGGCATCAGATAGCACAAAATATGACATCAACCTGACGAGATTAATAGACGTCCTGTACTTCTATCTCTTTACCTGTCTATTAATATATAAATTAGTATTTCAGTTTTAGAGCTAATCGTATAAACCTTAACATACTGTATTTTAGTGAATTAAAATAGTTCTAGATCAATAGTGCTTAAAAGTAATTACAAGTAATTTTTTTATAAAAATATAATAAAAAATAAATAAATTTTATTACAAACTGAAGCTGACAGAACCATAGATTTGTGAGTCAATTTTGAAGTTTGGTATTTATATGTTACAGCATAAAAACAATTAATAACAGTCTTATCTGTATAGATCTTCGATGTTTTCTTTATCAAATTACTAGATACTTTTGTGGAGTAATAAATTTAAAGATAAATGGAGCTAATGTCAAATTTTAATACTAAGTTTTAAATTTCAGAATATATTTTCTTTGAGCTCAGAATCGCTATAATTAGAATAGTTAAGAGTAGAAATAACTTATTAAATCCATTCAAAGTGAGGAAACTTAGTTCAACCATTTTTTAAAAATAATTTTAATTTGTTTTAATCTAACGGAAAGTAGCAGGTAAATATACTATATATTACAATAAATTCCCATAAAAATTCTGGTCTAAATCTAGTATAATGCACTTAATACATATCTTTTTGTCGAAACCCATTTGTAATGCACTTAATTACTTAGCAAATGCCTTCAAGCCCTGCTTGTAAGCAAACAAAAAAAATATTGGTTTTAGTGAAGTTTTACGTCTTAAGTTAAAAATTCTTTTTTATTTATTACTATATATTACCTTAGTGAATCATGCGTTAGATCCAATATCAGCAAAAAACTGTATGACTCAAGAATTGTTATTTACTCTAACAGTCAGGTGCGCTTAAAGCTCTGTTTTTTTAGACTTTCAAGTTAAAACAGGTTCTTGAGTGTCACGAGCCTCTACAGTTACTTGCAACTCGGAATAAGGCAAGTCTTTATTAGATTCCGGACCACAGAGGAGTTGTGCGAAATGAACAAGCTGATGAGCTAGCCAGAACTGCATCAAAAACTGCTTTTACAAGCGCTCAACCATTTTGTGGGTTAAACTGGATCAGTACAAAACAAATAATCAAGGACAGGGAGAATCATATGCAGTTGGTATATTGGGAAGAATTCCCAGAACTTGAACAAAGCTAAGCACTGATCAAATCGTAATTCTACAAAAACATTCTTAAATTCACAAAACTTAATTTAAGGTTGATAACAAGTTTCATTATAGGACATTATAGTCTACAATATCATCTTCATAAACAATGATTATCTGCTAATTCGGAATGCAGATTATACCACGAAGATGAGGGAACTACTATGCGCATAACATACTTTGTGACTGTTTAGCTTTAACAACGTACAGAAGAAATTTATTTAATATGGAGTTTCTGTCACCAGAACAGATTAAGAATACTTCTCTAATTTGGTTTTGGACTTTGCTCACAAAGGTTTAAAGGGTTTGTGTAACCAATAGTGAAATTGGTACAATAGGATTCTTCTAGCCGCAGTACCGGCTTTGGTGTGATTTTCCTTCAATTATTTTAATTATAATAAATAAAATATCTTACTGAATAAATAGCAATATATATATTAAGCTTCTAAATGACCTTTAGAAATAACTTATACATACAATTTCTGGTAAAACTTATAGAACATATATATAGTTTCTGGAAAAACTTATACATATATTGAGAAATATTCATGCTTTATTCATGTTTATTTTATTCATATAATATTTAAATACCTTAATTGATCATTGATTTGTATCAACAATAACAATAATAATAAATTTATTACGTTTCCTTCGAATATTCCATGTATAAAACAATATAAAGCTAAAAGCACACATATAACCCGTTAAGCACACACCGCACTGAGCAAGTAAGCTCAGCAGTGCTGCGCACTTCACTGCTGGGTGTTCAAATATAGTTTTGTTGTACGTATGTCAGTTGCTTTGCTCTCAAAACTCATGTATTTCACGCTGGTATGCGTACGCATTTTCATACTACACAAGCAGTTAGGCAAATGTGTGGGTTAGCAATGCACAAATACTAACAAATATTTTACGGATTTGAATTTCTGGTGTGTGGGAAATTCTTTTGCGCATTTAAAATTAAAATTTCTAAAGGCAAAGGCAGCATTTGCTGTGCAAAGTGCGTGTCTGCATATGAAAATATTTTAAAGTCAAAATGCTTCAAATTCGCTAAAGTCTTTGCTAAGTCTTGGCAATTGTTTAAGCATTTATAAACAAAAATTAATGAATTTAAATAGATGAATATTACATAAATAATAGCAATAAAAAAAATTTACATATATATAAATATGTATGTGTTTTACTAGAGCAGGCTAGAAGGGCATTGTTAGGAAATATTTTTTTTAGTATTTATTGCTTTTGTATTTTTTTCTTGTTTTTTTTATTGTTTAATTTTTAAAAAAAAAACTCTTATTATTTATTTATAAATTTATTATAATAAAATATTTTATTTTCTTACATACATACATGCATACATGAATATGTATTGCATAATTTCCTACCTCGATTTCGCCTTTGTTGAGTTCTTACTTTTCGTTATGTTTTTGTGTTTTTGTGTTTTTGTATTTTCTTGTTTATTCTTTATTTTCTTAATTTTTTGTTTGTGTGTTTTAAATGCAAAACAAAAAATTATACATTTTTCTCGCTACTATGCTGCTGCCCATCACGTGAGTATACTGTGCTTATTTGCATGTATTTGATTTGGGCCTGCATGTGTTGGGTATTGCGTTCTTATGTCAGTATTTGTTGCTATTTTTACAAATACTAAATTTCTCACAACTACCAACGTAAACCGCACAACATGAATGCATGCAAATGCCCTCGCAAACAGCGCACTACTTAATTTCACAAATAAACACAACACAGCACAGCACAGCTCAGCACAACACACCACAACACAACACAGCAGTGAGCGCGCAACACGCATGCACACACACACACACACACACACACACAAACACACATACATAACTTACACTACGCAGTAGAGCTGGTTTTTTGTGGTGCGCTGCAAACTGGCAAACTGGCAAAGTGTGTAGTCAGTGCAGACTGTGTGGACTGTGTGGGAGTGTATGTGCGTCAATAACAACATCATAATTACTACCGAACAAAATAATGAAGACTTATATATGCATGCATGTATGTATGTATGTATGTATGTATGTATGTACATTGCCTCCGTTCAGTAGCATAGCCGAACGCTGCTAAAAATGACATGCATGCATGCATGTGGGTTTTTGCTTCATTTTTGTATGGGCTTATGTCGATATGTATGCTATGTATGCGCTGTGGCACTTGCACACACACCACACAATTTTCTACATACATACATATCTAGTTGTACATACATTCATGAGCATATGTAGGTGGAAAAAAATTCAAAATTTCACATAGAGATAAATATACATAATTGCATATGGTTGTGTGTCGCTACAGCTTATATGCTCTTCCTTAGGTGGGTATGTGTCAATTAGTACGTAAATAACTTGGCCATAAATATTTTGTATTGTCTTGTTAAAGCGCGCATATCTCCACACACAAAGATCTACACACAAAAAGTGCAAACATACACACGTACACACGCAAAACACGCAAATACATTTTAAAATACATGATTTCGCCTTAACTCTCTCACACTCATGCCAATACACACAAACTTACGTACTGATTTAGCCACGTTTGTGCATGCCATAATTTTTTTTGTTTCTTTACATTGTCTTTTTGTTTTTTATTTTTTGTTTTTATTTATTTAATTTTTTGTTTTTCGCTGGCATTTTTTCTTACTCGTTTCTTGTTTTGTTGTTGCTTGCTTATTTTCGTTTTTTTTTTTTTTTTACTTTTTGATGTGTACTTTTTCTTATTGCCGTCGATAGACCTGTATTTCACTTTTGCTTATGCTTTTGTTTGCGAGGGTCTGCATGGCAAAGCATATTTAAAGTGACCATATGTCGCTTAAGTTCATGTGCTTATGACTAATTAATTTCGAAATGTGTATTAAAAGTAAATTCGTATAAGTTCGCATAAAATAAGTAAACACTAATTATTTCACTGTATGTGGTATGCTACATAGCTTGTAAAATATGTTTTAATTTAACTTATTATATATATACTATATATATTCACTTTAACTGCAACTTGGCATTTATATTTTTTCCATTGTTGCATGGCAACCTTAAGCAGACTTTAATAATATTTATGTCTGAAAGTATGCAAGCATTTTTTTCCATTGAATCATGTTAAATTCCAAGAAAATGCAATTGAATTTGTTTTGCGTGGGTCCCATATTTGCAATGAGTTTTGTAAAATATTCATAATATCATGTAAAATAAAATATATATTGTACATAAGCTGCTTTATACTCTTTATCTTCTCATTAATGCACAATAAGTTATTGATGAAAATAAAATTACATTTTCCGCTGTATTGTTGCACTAAGTTCACGTTGCACACACAGTCCTACATACACACACACTGACGTTATTGTTTTCTTATTCAAATACCTTGCGTCTGTATTCGTTAATAGCATTCATACATTAGCAGTGTTGCCTGATTAACGCATTAAATATTAAATCGAAAATGCTTTCATAAACAATGAGTTAAAATTCAATAAAAATTCTTTGCATACACTAATTAGTACATAACTAAATAAATGTGCGAAAATAAATCATTACGTATACACTATATATGCAGCTCTGCTATTTATTTTATATACCCACGTTATATTATTGCTCATTAGTAGCCACAAACAGTTGGTAACACGGAAAAGAACGCCACAAAGTATGCAATTTTGAATTCATCAAACTAATTAGTTTCTGTTTGCGGTATGCTTTTTTACAACCCTTAACGGCTTATGATAATTACCCAATTAAATGCATTTTCATTAAAATTAATTTAAAATTATTTGTGCAAGTATTTTAAATCTATAATAAAGCAGTTGATGAGTGATTTGAAACCCTTGACAGGTATAAATTTTTAATTGGTTAAAAGAAACACGGAACCAAAACCACAACAGATCCTAGTGTGTCCCTACGAGATCAGTAAAAATATCAATAAATCTAAAGCCATAATATTTGAATTGCTTAATTGCTATTAAAATACAAAAAAAAAATAACAACAAGCAATTTCCGTTAGAAAATTATAGATGATCAAAACTGTAACGATTAATATTCAGATCGATAATTGATTACAACTATAGAGATAATTATTAAAAAAAAAAATTAAGTGTGATCAAAATCACAACGATAGTGGGTAACTGATATTTTGACAATCGATAAAAAATTCAAACTCAAAATCAGTTGTATGTCAAACAAAAGTGTAATTGAAACAAAAACGATTACGATTCAAACGGCAATGCTGGTATTAATCGATAACTGATCACTGATTTGTCGATAATTGATAAAAAAAGAAAAGCAAAACTTTAATTTACATACACTAACGAGAAATGCGATCGATAATTGAGCAATGATATATTGATAATTAGTATTAATCGATAATTGATCACAGATTTGTCGATAATTGATAAAAAGAAAAGCAAAACTATAATTTACATACACAAAAAATAAATGTAATCGATAATTGACTTGTATTAGAAACTTTATCGATAATTATATATTGACACTGTCCATTCTCGTGATAAAAAATAAGGCAAAAAGTGTAATCAAAATAGAAACGATTAAGACTCAGATAACAATGATAGTTTATAATTTGATAAATTATAATTGATATGTACATAATAAAGTAAGAATATACCATACCAGTATAACCAAATATCCACTTAGATCTATTGGACCATTGTTTACCTTTCAGAGATTTAACGATCACCTTGAATTTCTGGTAGACTGGTAATGCTCTTTAGATTGAGATTCTGAATTTTTTTTAAAAGAACATACTGTTGAGTCTTCCCATCTTTTATTGAAAAGTTTAGCACAGAAAGAGTTCAACAAATGATTACATGATGTCAATAATATGCTCAGGTTTTTTAGCTGTTCTGAGTGATAGTCCGAAGCACTCCTTCTGACTAGTTTGGTCTTGCAATTACCGTAAACACCCCCAATACCAGAAATACAGAATAGAAAAAAGTTAAACTACATCAATATCTCATTTAGAGGTATGTAGGAGTCTATAACAATGGAAATTTATTTATTTACGCAAAGACAATGTAGAGTTAATTTACGAAACCCTGACGCTAATTATTTACTAGAATATAGACAATTGATAACAGAAACAAAGCTATGCCAAGAAAAAAGTGTTATCGAAACTACAACCATTAAGACTCAAATGGCTACAAGACAGCACTAAATATCGATAATTAATAAAAAGAACCGAGTTTAATTAGAATACACAAAAAAATGGAATGTAATAGAAACCTTAACGATTAAGATATTTACTTACTTATTTGGCAATTACAGAAGTATATTATTAATATTATTAGCCGTATTCCATCAGGAGAATAGACTTGTTATATAAAATATCTAAATATATCTATCTCTAGCAATATAAAGTAATTTATTCAAAGATTTGTTATCGTTCGTTTCCAGGTGTTACATAGTCTTCCTCTGTGTCTGTAGCCTTGGAGGTACCATTAAAGTGTTGCGTGGCATATTTCAACATACAGCTTTCCAAGACTATCGTCAAACCGATTATATTATATTTATATTATATTAATTGTTTCTTGATATCTTTTGGATTTGCTCGTTGAAGTAATTCCATAATTGAAATTCTATTGGTAAAGCCTTTTAATTTTCTTTGTATTTCACTGTTGACCAACCAAGTTTTGTGATCTATAAAATTGGATGGATTTTACATAGGCAGATTTTTTTTTGAGGAGATATTTCATTTGAATTCCATAAGCTACGAATATTATCGCACACTATTCTGGCTTTTGATATTCTGCTATTCACATCTCTTGATGCACCTCCATCTGTATTAACGTAGCTACATAAATAGCAGAACTCATCGACATAGTCGATGGATCTAACATACTAAAAATTGTGAAAGAAGTTGTTGATGAACTCTAGACATCGTCTTTGGTTTTAGCAACCAAAGTTTTAGATAATCTATTTTCGCGGAGAAGGGAACTCCATCGTCAGCATAGTCTAGATGTTCAAGGTGTTGGTTAAGTTTCCAAACTATACTACACTTTTCATACGCTACTTTTTTGAGAAAAGTATAAGGAATAATTGCAAATATCAACGGCGAAAGGTGTCTACACCAGTGAGCGTGAAGAAACTGTCACATATGTTGCCGTTGTGTAGAATCCTAGCACTGGCTTCTTGGTATTGAGCGCAAATTAGATTTATGTACTAATTTTTTATTGCTGTGCTTAGCGCTACCCATAAAGATTTCCTGTCGAGAGAGTCGAAGGCTTTTCCGAAATCTATGTATGCAAGATAGAGCGAGCTATTTAATTCGTTGCATTGTTCTATTATTAATCTTAAGCGGTTGATGCGATTAAGGTAGAAGCAATTAGTGCGAAACCCAGCTTGTTCTTTCCGCAATTTTTAATCTAGTGGCAGGAGGATACGATTTAACTGTATTTGTTTAAAGATTTTGCACGCTACAGGCATCAGAGATATTGCTTTCCAATTGTTGCAGTCTTTCTTGTCAGCCTTTTTTGAATTCTTGATTTTAAGGTTTAGTTTCCATTCTTGAGGTACTTTTCAGTGCGACAGATGTCAGCCATAACGTACACACCTGCTTTAAAGAACTCCACTGGGATATTATCAGTTTCTGCAGGTTCCACATTTTTTGGTTGCGTTATAGCTTGTATAATTTCTTCTATGCTGGGGTGATTTCTAGATAAATCGACAGCTTTTTTTCCGACTAGCTCATGTAGTTACTAACTTGAACTTAGCATTAGCATTATAATCAAGAATTATGCTACATATTATGGATTTGTGATATCTTCTGTCGGCTTACGTTAGTCCATTAAGGAAAACTAGTCATTGATTGATGAATCATAGTAAAATGAATAGGTAAATTTATTTAATTATTTATGAAAATTTACATAAAGTTATTTATTTACATTAATTAAAATATAATTTCAAATCAAATATCGTAATTGATGACAAATCAAAAAATTACTTCAGACTCATGCATTGAATTGTTAGTACATAGTGAACTCACGTATCAAATCATGCACTTAAGTTGGCATTTGTAGTCATTTGCAGTCAACCAATTTCGGCAAGGATAAATCTTTAGTCATGCAGCATTAAAATTCATCCAAAACTGACATACAATTAAGCAGCTAAAAGCACATAGAACGGAAAAAAGTGGTCTGTACTCCCAAATGAATTAAGTTCGTTCGAGTGCTTAGTCAGAGCAGTAGAATGCGAGCATGGAATAGAATCATAAGACGCTTACAAGATTTTTGGGCGTATTTGCACAAACAATTGTAGAATTCCAAAAAAAAAAAACAAAAAAAAAAGTGGGACAACCTGTGTGGAAATCACGTACTCCATATGCCATACATAAAGTCCAATTACAATGGCAATAACACGAATCATAACTGCACTAAAGCCTTGCGTTCAAACTTCCAACTGCGACTTGAGCGCAACAAAAGCTGCTAGCCGTGCCCGCTGCGGTGACATATTGTACTGCACAGCGCAGTACAATCGCTGCATATTGTACTGCGCTGTGCAGTACAATATGCAGCGATTCTAACTATTCTTGCATTTTCCTATGAACTTGAGCTCTACTAAGTCAAAGCGAACGCAGATATCAGCGTCAGACAGATAACTCTACAAGCACTCGTACACAGTGAAATAAGCCAATATTTAGGAAATTTCCTGCATTACGGTTACAACAACAATAACAACAAAAACAGCAAATCAAAATAAAAAAAAACAATCCATGAGTTTCACAACAAGAGCAGGAGTTACACAGTTCGTGTGTGCTTGCATCTATGGAGCAAAAGTATCTTGTATCTTCAGTGCTGTTGTGTAGTTGTGTAGTTGTGAACTACTGAAATGACAAACAACGTCGTCATCTTTTGTGTTAGTTCTTTTTTTTTTTGCCTATCTCTTGCCTATGCTCATTTGTATTTTATAGTTTTTATTTGCATTTAATCTTGAACGTTCCGTTGTGTAGTCTTTTTTTTGTATTTCAGATACTTAGATACTTGCATACCCAGTTCGTTTGGCATTCTATAAAATTCAGTTGAAAAAGTCTACAATGAAATAAAAAAGCTTTGGCGTCAGTCGCCCATGTTGCATGGGGTCACATGCATTTCTGAATTTTGCATTCTGCATTCTGCATTCTGCATTTCAAATGCAATTCAATTTTTGCCTTTCATTCATGGTGAGACTTGCAACTGTTGGCCCACAGTATCTTAGTTTGACATTTGTCATTTTTAAGGGCGTGTTGACTTCGCTTTATGCATCTTGTGTTCGTATCTGTTAGCTCGTATCTAACTGCAACTCCAAACATTGTTTTTTAGAATCAAAAAAAGAAGAAATTATATTTAATCTGCATGATTGTTATGCATTTAATTGCCAAATAATCTAACTAACTTTTGTGAAAATTTCTTAAACTCCTTCGTATTCGCTATTTCAACTAACGACCTTTGATTTTTCATGAGATTACAAGCTCAATTGAGTTGTGTGTATATCATCGGAAATAACGTTGTACTTTTACAGTAATAAATATTTTTTTCGTTGACGTTAAGAATAAAAGTATCTTAAATGATATAGTTATGATATTATTAAACGCAATAACATAAATACGGTATAGAAGATCTTATTCGTGAAATATCTAGACTATGTGTCGTACATAGTTGTAGAGGCATCCTATTTCTAATCTGAAATATAAATTTCACCTTTGGATCCACGGTAAACGAGGCAATTCAAGGGCTAAATTTGGTATAAGATTGTTGTCAGAATTCTAGATTAACCTGGTCTAAACTAGAAAGTATGTAGCAGTCAGTAATTTCAACTAAGGCGTAACCTGCTTAGCAGTACGGTAACTGTGCAAACGAGTCACTGCATAATAGGAAGACATGCTATGAAACTGAGTCTGCCCTATAATGACTTTTATCATGTTTGTGGTTTAGCGGTTGAAAAGAAAACTCTGCTCCACCTTATGTATAAGCGCCCATCTTTAGCGAGGAGAAAGTTTTAATATCCGTGGGGCCCCTTTTTTTACCGATTTGCAGCTGTCATCCTGCAAAATTTGGCAATTACCCTAGTTTATAGTATACTTAATGGAATACTTAATGGATCCAGTGAAGCGTTAAGAACACGGTGCTCTTAAAACACACGTATCAAGATAAGGTACCGATAAAGGCTCCATTGGAAATTCCAGGGAACAACCACTGGCATCGATTGATGTTATGTCTTTAGCATAGATTAGGTTACATTAAGGTCGGAAGGCGCGTCATATATTCATATATTGCCCATTGTGATGCCTTCAAAAAATTATGCCGGTAAAGGCAAGTTGCTAACCTTTGTAATCTTTGTTAAACCATTTGGTTTTCCAGATGAAGTTGGGAAGATCCGATAAGTTTGCTTTCGTTATCTGTTCCAAGAGAGTGAAAAAGCAATTCCCTAGATATTGAACCTGTCTTTAGCATATGTTTCTGCTTTGTGAGTAGCGAGACCCATCCTACTTCTGCTAAACTTTAAGTCACAGCACACGATGTGAATACGTGACTCTATGCCACAATGAAAATAAAATACAATCGTTCTTTCTACGTTAGTTAGGGTATTAACCACAGTTACCAAGACACTGCTAACGTCAGTTGTTCAGGACAGCCAAAGCTGCGGGTACCTGATCCTCGTGGTACCAGATCTACACCTCCAGGAAGACTAACTTTGTTTACAAAGCTGTAAAGGGCTTTGTGTAGTCAATAGTGAAATTGTTACAATAGGACTCTTCTGACCGCAGTACCAGAAGAAGAATCGGCCGAAGAGTCGAATATCACGTCAATAATTTTTATAATAATAATAATACTAGGATATCATTAGAAAGGGTATGTTGTATGATGTCTCTAATGACAGTTTTGTCATTCAAATCGTGGCCAAATCAGGTCCACGAAATGGATGACAATTTATTATAATACAAATATTATGCTTGTATTACAGTTTAAATTGCGATTGCTTGGAATTAGTGATTACAAGCATTGCTGAATCAGGTTCAGTTATTGAAAGAGGCAGCTTGTCACTGTGACGGCTCTACTTCCTCACCATCGACGATGACTTAATATCGGACATGCATAACAATTTGCAAGGCATTTGAAACATTTGATAGAAACAAAGAGAAATCAAAATCATAACCACTTACCATATTGCGAGTAGAAAAAATTCGGTTTTGGGTTTGAGGCAAGTGAAGTTCATTAAGCCAAAAATATCTACTCGAGTTTTACAAGTTCATAAAATGTCATTTGCGCTCGCTTAGACAATTGACAATGCCATTTAAGCGTCACTTAAGCATTGTTCACAAGTTGGTGGTCACTTGTTATGAATCGAAAGTAAAAGTATTATTTTTTCATGACAAATACCCATACGTTTTGTCAGAGTTGCTGCACGAATACTTTTCTTGCGGCTGCTACTTTTGACCCACTTTTGCGAAACACAACGAAATGTCGAACGCGAATTTTGGGTTTCGAGTGTGACCGCCCTTAACTGGAGAATATACGTACCTATATAACATATACGAGTATACGGCTATACGATGAAAAAAATTTGTGCAAATTTATATAATAGTAAAATAATAAAAATATATGCGAAATATATTGACAAAAAAATGTCACTTGTAGCTGTCAAATGCTGTTAGTACACACGTCAATAAATGATTTAAGACCTTTGCAGACAAAGCATTTCACGCGCCGTAAGTGTTGTGGCAATTAATCTATTGAAATCAAAATAAATTTTATAAAAATATTTGGAGTAAAGATATAAAAAAAACTTCAACTATACTTTTTTTAATAGTATAAGTCATAAAGAAATGACAAATTACCACTTTAACTTTATAGTCGTAATAAAAAGTTACTTACATTTAATTAGCTGCATTGTGGAAAAACTTGAACCATTAAAAAAGACCACAGCAGTGCACAACTCTAGAGTGTATTCGACATTCATGCATATTTTGCTCCATTCCATATTAATGTGTTACCATAACTCCGATGTTGACACTTTATTGTCGAGTATTCTGCTAACACGCCCTGCCGTTGAATCACCAGAAACTAGTCATTTTGATGCCTTACTATGAATTGCCAAACGATAGTTTAATAGTTTAGGTGTCTTGTATGAATTTGAGAAGGTCCACAAAAGATAGTTGAATGATATTGTAGAATGAAATACGCCGATTTCGTGTTAGAATAAAAATATCTCTAATTTACTTGTCGATTATAAGTGAGGCAAAAAGAAACAACTGAACAGTTTCTCTAAAAATACACAGTCCTTGTGAAACTAAGACTTTCTGGTAAGGGAGTCTACAAACAAATGAGCCTTGAGCGCATACTAATATATATAACATATATGCCAATGTCCACCACTGGCAAGCAGGAGGATGATTGTCTTGAGATATCATTGGTTAGGTGAAGACTTGGCAACCAACCTCAAGCTATTTGAGCTGCTTGCATTAACAGGGGATATAGTTATGCGTATGGTAGCCATTTAGGTTTTAATTCAATAATAGTATCCGAGAACGAACGAGAAACATCGACCCAACGTTTCGTGCTCCACTTCGGCTAATCATTCACTTCAATGGGGTCACTTGATAGATGATGCGCTATATATTGTATTCTACACTGGAAGCTCTGCCTTCACTAAAAGAGATTTTAAGAATAAAGCCTTTAAATCAATGTTACACTAAACCAATGCGGAAAACAAGGAGAGTGCTGTCAGAATAAAACATGTTAGATCGAAATAATATGTCTTTCTGGGATTTTATATAAGAATACCCTTAAATTGTTAAAATCCTATAATCCATTACGAAGTGATCTTAATGAACTGCAACCAACTTCCAATTAAAATCTACTGAACACTGTGTAGAGAATATCATGCTTGGATATTGCAGCAATTATGAAAACGCTCTTAATCTGTATGGATGGATAGTAGAACAAACAGATTTTATGGGAACATCGTTTTTATTTGGGATTTCGGTTATGGACATATTAAAAGGAAGGAAAAGGTAGGCAGTTTAATCAATCACGCTATGAATGTTTCACTAAGGGTCCAAGTACATGTTGTTCTGGAGACAGTTAAGAGTGAATTTATTCCATTTTCTTCAGATGGAAGTTACTTACGATATTCATATCGTAGCCGCCTTAACCTTTGTATAATGAGATTAAGTTTCCAGATATAAGAAATTGAAATAGTATAGAATAAAATAGAACTTATTGTGTAGATAACTTAAATGTATAATAAATGGTAATTATACTCGTGTCTGTGTTTCTATCAGGAGATGTTGAATTAGACACAATAATATTGTGAAGATACATTCTTCTACACTTCATTTAAAGTACTGGTATATTCAATTCCTCACAAATATTTTGTAATTTTTTGTTATTTTTGTGAAATTACAAGCAATCCACACTGTTGGATAAAAGCATTTAGGTACTTGTAAGTGTACTTGTTAATTTTATGTAATATTCTGCATCCAAAATAAATTTTATTTGCTGATTGACTCGTGCCAGCATTTGGCCTTACACCTCAATTCACAATTTTGTTATTTGTCGAACCATTCATGTCTGATTTTATCAACTGAAACTAATATTTCAATTGTTCGCCTGCGCTATTTTGCAGATTCACTTCGAATCGATTAAAGTTCGTAGATGAAATCTATCTATCGATTTGAGGAGTGGCATTTGTCAAAAATGTTGGAGTCATTTCAGTATTGATGTTTATATAAGTACCAAATTTTAATCACAAGTAGTTAGGCAAAATGAAAAATTCAACTCAGAGATAGATAAATAAAAAAGTAATATATTTAAAGGCAATTTACTTTCATTGGTTAAAAGTTACAAATGACACAATGAACAAAACCCAAAGGTAAAGTCAAGTATCTTGAATGTATTATTATTTTAGATATGAGCACACATAAATGCAATATTAGTACAATAAAATATATTTAACATAACTAGCACAAGCCCAACTAGCCCGAGACCCTCAATGCCTGCGGGGTCCCAACTTTGTTATTGTCTCATATTGGCACAAATCGTTTTCATGCAAGTGTTTTGCGATACGATGTCCTACACGATGTCTTAACTTTTTTGCCTGCTCCAATCAAAAACAGTCGACCTGTAATTGACCATCTGATCTTTGTTAAATTATGATTTTGCACCCAATTTGGTTTTATACACACTACATATAATGTACTTAACTTCGTCATATTGTCTAGAGTTTAATCGGAAATATAAAAACTGGAACATTATATACATATACATATGTATATGTATAGGTACATATAATGTACCTAACTTATTCATATTGTCTAGAGTTTAATTGGAAATATAAAAACTGGAACATTACATACATATACATATGTATATGTATAGGTACATATAATGAACCTAACTTATTCATATTGTCTATAGTTTGACCGGAAATATAAAAACTGGAACATTCTGAAGTTGCCATTACAAGTTGAAAGGTAGATACAGATGTCTTCGTATCTTCATTTATGGTGTTTTTCCTGCAAAAATTTCTCACAGTTAAAAATTGCGCATTGGATATGTACTTTTCTGATCAGACTAATTTTTTTTATAAGTGCTTGGCTTTACGATAAACAAATTCGTAACACATACTTAGACAAAGTACAGGGTCTCACTGCTGTTCTTGTAATGGGAGTCATAAGAAATACATCGGGTAAGGCCCTTTTCAAAACTCTAATTTTGCTTTCGGTAAAATTCTTTGCCTTTCGAAAAGCCGCTATATCTGTGGTTGGACTTAACCCCAATAAAGTTAAAGAATATGCTAATTAGGGTTGCTCAGTAATCACAAAGCAGTAATTACATTCTTTTATGTTCGGAGACATACTTTATTAGATATGAATCTGAACTAGTTGTTAATTTATTACTATTGCTGAATTGTACTTTATAGATATTAAGTAATACGTGTGCGGGTTCTCTGAACCAGTGTTCAGCTCTCATAATATTCGATTATGAGAGCGATTAGTCATACGGATGACTAACAGATATTTTTACTATAAACTATTCAATTATTGTAAAGTTTTTTAAAGGTAAGATGCTATAAAGGTAAAGATGCTATATTATATGAAACCTATTGTTGTATAGTTTCTTACAAATACGACTTAAGTCATTCTATTAGTCCTACATTCTCAAAAAAAATAGTTCAATATTTGTAAGGGTTAAAGGAGAGAATCTCTTTAAATTCAAAAAAACAACACTATGAGCACGTAAGGCGGCTTTACTATATCTCCATACAATAATACTAAATCAGAACTAGTTCGTCCTATGCTCCACTAGGAGAGATGGACAAATATATATATAGATGATGTTAAAAAAATATTTATACCATTTTAATATATTTCTGAAAAGATTTTAACAAGTTAAGAGTGCAATTTAATGTTTTCTCATAATTTTGAAAATAATTTTTTAAAATCAGAGGAAATACTGCTTGCTTTACTTTAGCATTTGGCAATAATTGAACCGAGTTCACTAAGGTAGCTACTATATTTATGGGGCATCTGAGATTGTGAACGCATCGCTTCAGTTGTTTTTGTTAAGCGTTTATTTGCCAAAAGAAAAATTGATTTGTTTATTGTCTTGTAGCCATAATTTATGGGTAAATAATATTTAACGTTACACTTAAATATTTGAAGCAATTGTAGTCGAGCCACAACTCCTCCGACATCGACACCAACACCGACACCAACACCGACTCGGACATCGTCAGCGATACGGACACAAACGGACAATCGATGCCACCAGATTTTTGCAGTTTCAGTTGGTGGCAAGAAATTATATGGAACATTCGGTACTCCCACAATTCTGGATAAGCAAATAATTTCATTTACCGAAAATACAATGGCTATAGAAATCGTGACAATTGAGAATAGTGAACTAAATGATTAATTTATGTTTGAAACCATTTCGGTTGAAAATTGCATAATAATTTAACACTTAAAATCTTGGTCAAAAAACTAGAAGAATTCATTACCCGTACATTCAAAAGGGCAAAAAGCATTGAAGGTACCAAAATAAATTATTTGTGGCTTGGAAGGCCATTTGATGGTCGCCAATGGATTTGCATGTACCGCTGACGGAGTCGGCTGTGCTGAGGCAGCAGCAAATATGTGCATTTCGTGGGCGAGAGTGCATTTTTGGTGTCAGTGTTCCATGTGGTAACACTTTAAGCTAATATTTATTACCGCTTCGCTATGCATATTAAGGCTTTAAGGCGCTCCGAAGTGTGGCAGTTAAGTATGCATAAAGTGCAGTAAATGAACTATGCACGTCACACCATTAAATCGAAAATCGTCATGCGCCTTTTGCAACGCAGACGTGCCACACTTTTGTGACTTCGACATTTTTTTTCTTCTAAACTTCAAAGATATTTTACTTTGCCCTGGTATTAGATTTGCCCCACTATACTTTTTGCATGTAATTTAGCACAATTGGTTTCGAATGAAAAAAGGTTTTTTATTCATTTCATAAACGCATAAATTTTATTCAAATATTAAATTAGTTGAGTTTTCGTAACTGAACTAAGTGAACCTTTTCAGTTTCTCAATTTATATAAAGTATATATATGTATATATATATATATAATATTTCGATTAAGACGAAGGCTGCTTAATAAGTTTTTACTTAGTTTACTTTAACTACTGAGATTGCTATGATGAACAGAAGTTAGTATTCACTTTCTATGACGACCTTGCGCACGACTATTACATATCAAATATATATATTGAGGACATATGATACATGATATTTCCTCAATATTAGAACATCATTTATTTACTGAAAGAGATAACAAAAGTAGACCTATCGAATCTCTTCAACTGTATCTGGAAGACGAACTCATTTGGCAAGAATAATATACGAATTAAGAATTTAAACAACGATTAGTATGTCTCGTCTTCTTATATCACCTCTCAACTCTACCTGACTTATAACTGTATTTTCTGATATATGTAATCCCGTTTGAGTTCTAGAAATAAGCAGCAATGATATTTATATTTTTTTATACCATCTGAAAACAGAATTGTTAAAGATATCCACAAAATAATTTAAAATAATTTCAAATTAAAGCTGAAAGAGATATTTGTCATTAATAAGATGTCATAAGTTACGATCCATTCATTGGCCATAAGCACCGGAAATGAGACAATACGAAAGATTCCCTCAGCGCTTCAACTTTCGTCTTGGCTTCTAACTTATCACATAAGTTGTTAGGGGCATAAATTTCGCTTTAACATATTTTTAGTATTTCTTTATATTCTGTCCATCACTATTAGCTGCATCTGCATCTTTTTCAAGGCACTTTTTGTCGTTTTTCCACCAGATTGGCATATCCAAGCGTACGAGCCCCGTAATTGAATAGCTTGTATCATTCTCATGTATTTCGTAATGTGTGAAAACCTGTAATATTTTTTTTATTCTTGTCACCTAGTCTATATACACCGAATATCTCTTTTAAAGACAGGAATCGGAATAGTCGCCTGTCGTAATAAGAGACTGAAATCCATTATAAACCATCCTGCTATTTACAAAGCATATTTTTAGTTAACTATATCGAAGACTTCTATTAAAGCAGATACATTTGGGGTTGCAAAAAGATGGTTTATTTACCATCTAAGTACATCTTCGAGATGTACAAATCATCTACGAATATAAAATTTATATCTACAATGTTTCTTGGGTTGGGTCTTACATATGTTGGTTTTACAATCCTAATTGCTGTATATTAGTAATTTTATATTATGAAAGTGTCATAATAATGATACATCTCTTTTATTTATGTCCATAATGGTATACTTATGCATCTGATCCGATAATTAAGTATAATATTAGGGACATCTCTAGTGAGATGATATAGAAGTATATGTCGCCCTTTAACACTACGGTTAATATAATTTGCATAATGTTGTTAGATTAATTATATGTGCAGACGTTTCTTGTAATCAGAATAATTGTCCTTCGTGAATAAAAGAAACTCGGTTGTGCCCAATGCAACCATAACTTTTCCAAGGTAATCTACTTTTACACGATATTTTAGTCATTATTCTCCATTCTACACAGCATTTGAATAGTTTAATGAAATCTAAAACATTTTTATGAATATATAGCAAGAAAAAATTATTATGCGCTAAATCAGGTCATACAGCAGAGACCCATTAATTCGATATTTTGAGTATTTCAGAACACCACTTTTATGAACCGATATGTGAAACTTTCAGTTTGTCGTAGTGGAGACTATAAGTCCTTATTGGCAGATGGTTGAGGACACAGTGGATCTTTTCCAGCGTTAACAACTTTTCTTGGATTCAATTGATCATCGAAGACCTGTATTAAAGTGGTTTCCAGCAAAGTTTCAGAATTTTATGCATACATCTATGATATGTCGTCAAGCACCCATAATGAGGGTGCCTACTGACCAATGTCCTATACTAGCCTTATCCAGTTGAATGCCATACTTTTGAAAACTTTTTGTAAGTGTTAAGATTTTTATTTTTTTAGCAATTGTTTTTTTTCATTTACTGTGTTAATGAAGACTAATTGCGAAGCTGAATCTTCGAAATCTTATTTAATATATGGTAGGTATATTATATGTATTTCATATATCTGTTTCCTTATTGTCGTTAGGGTGTCATTGTCATTTTTCGAAATGGCTCTCTCTTTCTACATGAATAGTGGCAATATTCTTTTATGTATTATATTATCCAGATTATGAAATATTAAACTAAATGCTAAATATCATTTGTTATATAAATGAACCTTACATTTGAAATAGATTTTATTGCTCAAAATCTGTTATTCATTAACTTTTCCAATTACTAGATTTCATTTTGAATTTACTGGTTCACCACGCCCACTGCTTGTTTATTCATCGTTTCGGTCTCCTTTACAACGTATCTTTTATCTTATATTTGGTAATAAACCCAAGATAAATGTTTATTTAAGTTATGCCAAAAATTAATATCGTACGGCAAAAAAAGGAAAGGCGCCGACATAGTTTCAGCACGACTCGCTCTAAATTTTTTTCCGACCCAAAAGTTTGTTAAAACTACAAATTTTATTTATTACATTATGCAAATAAAACTATTTTCTTACTTATTAGGAGATCAATTTTGAAGTGACAAACAAAAGATCTGCAAATTTTTTCAAAACATGAAATTAAATAAAGGTTGTTATACACTTCCTTGGACATAGCATAAAGTATTATTATTTATTCACAATAAATTTTATTTATTGTTTAAAAATAACTCATTGAATGAGGTTGCAAAATAAAACTTTTGAATATCAGATTAGTCAATAATTAATTAATCATTTGATAAGATATACCTTAAAAAATTCTTTAAGAAATTGAATATAACAATGGATATAGACTCAACTGAATATTTTTATAAAATAATAAAATATTTTATTTCAGTATAG
The DNA here is from genome assembly GCF_002237135.1 of Teleopsis dalmanni. Classification (NCBI taxonomy): domain Eukaryota; kingdom Metazoa; phylum Arthropoda; class Insecta; order Diptera; family Diopsidae; genus Teleopsis; species Teleopsis dalmanni. The sequence continues at coordinate 6,979,304 of NC_051848.1, forward strand.
AAGTCCATTAACTTGGCGAGACTTAGGGACATTCCAAATATAGATCGTCTAAAAATAAATTTAAACTCGCATAACTTGTTGTGTGAGGTCGGCACCTATTTGCTACTTGGATAGATGAGGAAGCTCTAACCAACTTGACCAAACAATCTACAAAATCATCAATTTACTGAATAAATTATTGGAGCGCCATCTATTTGTTAATTGTAGAAGTAAAACTTCAAATTCATTTTAATATTTAGGTCACATTTCATGAAAACATAGCTTAAATTGTGAGATGAGACCTCACTCGAGGTTATATCCTTATGATGATATGTGATGATGGAATACTTAGTACACAAACGGTTATAGTCAATAAAAATTCATATCGTAATGATAAATGTATGAGATTAATTTGGTTCTTTAAAAAACAATTCCTTGTAAATGAACTGATTTGTTTAAAAGTGATCTTAGAAGATTAAAAGAAGATCAACATGAAGGGCGTCATTTTTCCGGACTGGAGCACATACCTAAGGTTTCTGTTGAAATCCTAATAAAATTTGCTAATAAAACGCGCATACTAAGTGATGCTCGCAATCGCTAAAATAAGACTCTGATCTGGTATCGCAATGGACCTTAATGGTCTACGCGTGGTCTTTTTGATCTGCCAGCATAATTTAATCTAATCTAACAATTTAAGAATTTATTATTAACAAAATGTTTTTAATTTTAAAAGTTCCACAAAAGGTAGTTAGATTATCTTTATTATGTTAATGTAATGGAATTTGAAAACTTTTTGGATTATTGTTTTTTTGATGTACTCATATCCACTATAATATTGTAGGTGATTCTTCTAATTATTGTTGATTTTTCCACCATAAGAGTAAAGAGTAAAGAAACTTCCTATATTATTTATATTTATTGTGACAGTTGCTATGGTCAGGTTTTAGGTTTGAGGTATGTTTAGTAATTAGTATAACCATAGTGAGACTTAAATTGTATTGCAGACTTAATGACAAAATGTTCAATGGAATGCTAAGTATTTTTCTTTTAGTTGCAGTCTTTAGGTCAAATTTAGAATGTATCAGTGTCAGAAAGGTCGATTTTTTTCCAGCATTTTTTTCCAGTTAAAATGAAATAATTGAAATGAGCGGTCATAAAATTAAAACAAAAGAAATTAACGTTAACTGGGCGGACGTTCAACAAATGCACTTATTGACATGCCCATAAAATGTTTTTTTTTGATCTCGCATCCATCCGCGTTACCTTAAAGTAGATATCCGTAAAGTTCAGCTGTTGTTGGTTCAACCAAGAGATAAGAGAAGAAAAGGCGAGAAGAAAAGGAACAACCATTCAAGTGCTTTTACGTAAACATCAAAAAACATGGGCATTCAGATGCCCATGCGCCCGGCTTGTGCTTAATGGCTTACCAATTTCTGAATTTATGGCATTCAACGTCTGACCGTTTGTCTGTCCGCGAGCCATTATTCGTGCTTATGTTGTGTTTGTTATCTTACAGATCGCGTGCATAGTTGGGTAAATCTTAAAATTTTGCTCCAGAAAATATTTAAATTATAAGCTCAATGCGTAACAATGAAAGTAAAAGTGATTATTTTTAAATTTGTTCAGTTTTAGATAGTTTTTGATGTTGTTGTTGTTTAGTTGTTTAGTTGTTTTTCTGTTCAATTTGTAATTATTGTTGGAACAATATTTATGCAGAGGCTATGATATTTAGTTATTTTATTATTGTTGTTTAACATATTTATTTATTTTTTATTTATAATATTTGTTGGGCAAAAAATGTGGGCAGGGCCTTATCTTGCACAAGTCAAGATTTTATGCAATTCGCTTCATGAGTACCTTTCGCGATGGATAGTTTCTCAAATATTTACCCATATGCTTATTAATGTTTAGCCATTTATATTAAACCCAGAAAAAAAACACAAAAAATTGAATATATATATTATAGTGATTTTAAGATATTATAAAATGTATTATACACTTAGCAGAAAAACTCTGCGTACAGAAAGTAAATTTTGTTTCAACATATAAAAAGTTACTAAATAAATAGATTTTTTAAATTAATTTTATTTTTTATTTGTACTTTAATTCGTTATCTTCATTTTAAGCTAAAACTTATTTCTAACAGATTAGTAGAAAAATTATAATAATTAAAAATGTAAAAAATCAGCGCTATCGGTGGCAGAAAAAGTCTGCGTACAAAACATATAAAGGGGAATTCCCCAAGTTTTAACAGTAGAACTTTGGCGAGCTTTATGTTTTATTGAACCAGTATATCATTATACACAATCCCACGCACTTATTTTATAATTTAATGATTAAAAAGTAATTAAATTTTTAATGACAAATAAAGGAAAAGAAATTATTATCTGTGAGAGCAGTATTATTATTGATCTATGGACAAAAATGAAAATGTATCGCGAAATTGGTCAAATCGTTAAACGGTCACATTCTTCTATCCAAAGAGTAGTAAACAACAACAGCTAAACAGGATTATTGACCTCGAAGCTGCGATTTGGGCGTCCATCCAAGCTGTCAACAAGAGAAACTCGCAGCATTATTAATTCTGTGAAAGATAATCCTCGACTAACTGGACTTCTGTTATATAAATATATTGACCAGACATTCCAGAAGCAAATTCATGTGGACACTGTACACAAAATATTAAAAACATACCACTACTATGGCCGGTTTGCACGAAGCAAGCCGCTTATCTCCAAAGCTATTAGAATGAAGCGTTTAGCATTCGCAAGGGAGTATTTAAATAAGTCTCCAGAATATTGGAAACGCATAATTTTTTCAGATGAAAGCAAATTTTGTCTCTTTAGCGTTAAAAGTCGAACGATTATATGGCGAAACCTGGGTACAGCCTTTAATAATGAAGATTTGTATCCAACAATTAAACATGGTAGTGGAGGAGTAATAGTGCGGGGGTGTATGGCGAGTAATGGAGTGGGAAAAATGAAATTTATTGAGTCTATAATGAATAAAGTTGATTATTTAAATGTTTTAAAATGCAATTTAAAGAGCAGTGCCGAGAAGTTGGGGTTACAGAATAATTATTTATTTCAACAAGATAGCGACCCAAAGCACACGGCCGAAGTTGTGAAGCTTTGGTTGCTTTAAAATGTGCCAAGCAAATCAAAACGTCATCATAATCGCCATATTTGCATCGTATAGAACATTTGTAGGATTTACTCGAGCGTCGGATACATGAATACAATGTAACCTCCAAAGAAATGCTGAAGAACGTAAGCGACGCGGAATGGGGTAAAATAAGCAGCGATGAGACTGCGAAGCTGGTCAATTTGATACCAAAACGACTTATGGAGGTCATAAAAAGGAAAGGTTATCCAACAAGTTACTGAAAATATAAAATCTTTTAAAAAATAATATATTTCGATGCTTTTTAAACTCTTGTACGCAGACTTTTTCTGCCACCGATAGCGCTGATTTTTCACATTTTTAATTATTATAATTTTTCTACTAATCTATTAGAAATAAGTTTTAGCTTAAAAGGAAGATAACAAATAAAAGTACTAATAAAAAATAAAATTGATTTAAAAAATTTATTTATTTAGTAATTTTTTATATGTTAAAACAAAATTTACTTTCTGTACGCAGAGTTTTTCTGCTAAGTGTATATCTATTAGCTTAACAGATTATTACCTTTCATATAATTTTCTTATTACAGTACTATTGAAAGCTATGTAAATTTTGGTTCTGCATATATCATATTAGTTAATATAAAAAGTATTCGCCGATTTTTGGTATACAATTTTGAATATAACTTTTTTATTGAAAATTAATTTTAATGAAGTTACATTGGCTATTATTACATATAATCTTTAGCCATTTTTTTAGCTAGCTTCATAAATTCATCGATATAGAACTTATCTGATTTATTGGCGAAAAACTAGATCAAGTGATTATCAGCATGTTTTCGGTTGATCAATTCTTTACCATTGATATAGTTATTTCAAAAGAAATGGTAATAAGATGAAGGGAATCCAATAAACACCTCCCGGTCCAGTGTTCACTCTCAGCATACGTATCGTAAATCGCACAGATTTTTCAGTGTATTTTTTTTAGTATAGTACTTTAACCTATTTAATATTATTAATTGTATTGCATACCATATTTCTTCAGTTATTTTATGCTTATTACAATCAAAATAACTTTTTACAGGAGCAATAAATCGCACAACAGCATTCACAAAAAATGCAGCTTGCCTTCATTATATTGTGTTCCCAGATATATAGGTACCAACACCATATAATGACAAGAAAGGGCGGATACTTTTATATTACCTAATAGATGGCAAGTCTAGAGATTACCGTTAAATATGCCAAATTACAAATATTAAGTGTACATAATAGGTGTGTACATAATAGATAATAGATTAGCACCAAAAATTAGTATTTACAACTCCAATGTAAAGTCTGTGCTATTCCATGCCTGTGGCACCTGGATGAGAACAAGAGAGATTGATTCAAAAATACAAACTTTCGTGAACAAATGTTTACGACAAATATTAAAAATATGGTGGCTTAACCGCATCACAAACACCAACCTATGGGCCGTTACAAATCAATCATCTGCTACTATGGAGATAAGAAGACGTAAATGGCCACAATCTACGCAGACCCAATGGAACATTGCACGTCAAGCTTTGAGATGGAATCCTCAAGGAAGACGTCGACCTGGAGCGCCGGCTCTAACTTGGAGAAGAGCAATTAAAGAAAAACTAAGAGAAGCGGCATTTGGAATGACATATGCCGTGAATCAAATAACTAAATACGATATAAAAAGATGGTTGAGGCCCTATGCTCCACTGGGAGATAAGGATAAGAGAGAGAGTGATAGCACCAAAACCTATTAGAGAAGTGAAAAGTGCGATTGGCTTTATTAGTTGATCATGTGTAAAGATCAAACAATTATTTGGGATTAAATATTGTTGCAACATCTACAAAAGATTTATACTCAAAAGTGATCTGACAATTAACAATTGATTAATTGTGATTATAAAATTATTCTAAATTTTTTTTCTTATTAATACTTCAACCTCGACTTGATTATTTTTTTTATAAAGGCTCTTTTAAAGGAGTCTAAGTGACTGAACTGAACACAACTGTTTGTATTGACGATATGTTTTTAAACAAAAAGTGGAGTTCAAGAACACGAAACAAAATTTAATTACGACATTGTCATTTAATAAGAAAAACTACTTGATTTTTTTGGGCTTCGATTTTTATAATTGATGAATAAAGTGCATAATCTTGCAAAACCGTACAGTGATGTGCTGCAGTAAGCAAGTTGAGCCTTCGAGTCATTATCAGATGCACCGTTTTGAAAGTATTTCAGTTACTGAACATACTGGTGACTTCTTAAACGAGTCATACTCTTGTAGGCGGCAAGACATGCCTTCACTATGTTGAGTTTTATTTCCGTATAATTCGACAGTTGCAGTTGTGAGACTATTAAGCCGATCCTGTAAAGACACCGTAAGAGAAGGGAATTATGGTATATAAAACACAAAATAAAAAAAATGTTTGTACAAAATTCAGATTATGTTAAATTCTTTAAAAGAATTAATCACAAATACCGACTTAACTATTGTCATACTTAATTAAAGCACGGATCTTGAAAAATGGTTGTGATAAAATGACCTCCAGAAGAATTGAATTCAGAGGTGAATGCGATCATGAACGAGGTTTGTTATTTAGGTGTTGATTAATTTTTTTTGCACTTTTATTTTGGAATTATCAGAAATGGTGTGCAGACGACAAATAACAATAAATCCCTATTTAGTGATATTCCTTAACATTATAGTACAAAGTCTTACAGAATAACAATTTTTTTTATTATTTTGGTATGTATGTAAATATGTATGTAATATGTAAGTATGTAACATAATATGTTAGTAGTTTTAAAGCATTTATCATATAATACAGTGTTTTGAATTTTCTTGAAGAAAATCGTTGGAAGATAGGTCAAGATGGATCATTCCACATAATAATTGTACATAATAATTGTATTTAATATTGTATTAAAGCTTCATTTATAAAAATGAATATCTCAAAAGCATATAATTGTAGAAAATTCTTGATTTGGCAGCACTGTTTTAGTTGCATATATCAAACAGAAATGTTCATTTTATGATACAATAGACTAGATAGATACAAAGATCAGCCAGACTAAAAGGTCTGTTGCACTAAATAAACTCAATTGAGTACATCTATTTTATTGAAAGATGTTTTTGGGCAAGAAATGTGATATAAGAATGGAAAGTAGTTGTTAATAAGGTCACAAAAAGGGTCTTTATCAATTAGCCACTGTAAGCAAACAACCAGTAAAATATATACGTCTCGTATCGAGATTTCTTCAGTGATGAGGCTCTTTGTTCGTTCAGATGATATGTCAATAAATAAAATTGTTACATCTGAGCCGCAGTGAAAATCGACAAGTAACTGTTGAAAGTCACTGTGCTGTTATATACAATGTTTATGCTACATTTGGGCATTTCTTTTTTTATTTATTTTACACAGTTGATGAAAATAATTAAATTCAAATTTAAACATTTAGTTAATTAAAACTGATAATCTATAATTTTACAGAATAGCTTATAAAACAGAGTTGGGCAAAGAAATCAATTAGGAAATTCTTGTCTATATTTTTAAATTCTGAATCATTGAAACAAAATTTATATTTGCTATTGATGCTCCTATTATTTTTATTTTTGGGCTTAAATTTGAATAAAATATATCTCTGTAATTTTTTAGTGCTTGCGGATGAGCATTGCTTCAAGCGTTGCAAGTCTTATAGTGACTTTGACTGGTGAAGGACAATAAGCAAAAAACAAAATACATAATAATACTGGTTTTACATACTTTTTTTACTATGTAAAATGTTCTAACGCTTATTGATCCTTATCCCACATTTTATGGTAACACATAATATCCCTGACATTTTCTAAATTATTATTTAATATTTAAAATTCAAAAAAACACTTAAAGTACAACGTTGTTCTATAATAGATCTGGCGAAGGCAAAATCTCAATGTGAGGATTAGACCATACTTAAAAAGTGTGTCTACTGGCTTTTTCAAATCGAAAACTTTGTTGGTATAAATGCAAAATATCATAGAACGTCTACTTTAGAGTAAATAAAATCAATATTAAAGATTAAATAAATACTTTCTGGAACTATTAAAAATTTTTGCCACTTTCTGATTTTTCATTCCATAATTTTATTCCAGCAATGAAAGAAGTACTCAGACTATCTGAAATAAACACATAAACTTCTGAATGAGCACATGACAAGAAGAGCAAAGGAAAGGTGAAGAAACTTAAACACCTGTAGAATAGCTAGAATCATGTGTAGCCACATATACGAGGAAAAATACACCGAATATGTTATTTCATCTAGCCGAAGGAACTGTGGAACATTAATTGGTGTATTTAAAGGTCATTGTCTGGTCACATCACATGCGCACAAACTGAACTTAATTCGCAGGGATGCTTGTAGGAAATGCAATGAGTCAGTCGAGAACTCGATAAAAATACTTGGGGGCTGTCAGTTTTATCGGACTGGAGCACATACCTGAGGTTTTTGTTGAAATCCTAATAAAATGCGCTAATAATATGAGCGTCCTAAGCGCTGCACACTACCGCTAAAAAATTAAGACTGTGATCTGGTGTCGCAATGGATCTTAATGGTCTACGTGTGACCTTTTTGGTCTGTCATCTTAACCTAACCTAACCTTATTCCAGCAATGGGTACTCAAAGATGCAATTTGCGCATTTGATGTGTTCTGTTGATGGATCTATTTGAAAGTCGCCAGTAAAATCGAATCAACAATAGTAGATAAAAACCCTATAAACTTTTGTTTTTGTGATGCCATTTACTGTTTGACTGCACAATTCTCTGTTCTAAGCTGTTAAATATAATATGAGTAGGCATATAAAAATTTATTATCAATACGCGTAGGCAAGCAGAGCTATGATATGCAGTGGTCGAATCAATGTTCATCGACAAGCACTACAAAAGTACAGAATTATTATTTTTTTTTTCAATTTCGTGATAAAAATAAAAATAATAGTTTTAAATATCAGTTTTGTTTTGATGATGCAGATATATCGTTAATGGTGTCGTTTTGCACTTTTTATAGTTTTCCTTTTTAATAGCTTTACTTTAATAGGTTTTATAGATAGGTTATAGTGTGACTTAGCGCAACCAAGATGTACCTTTAATGTTTATGCTTTGTGTTTGGTGCAATAAAATATTGTATAAATATTGCTCACACATATAAATCTTTCAGATAAATATAAACATGTGTCAGAATTCAATTTATAAAATTTTTGGGTGCTCAAATAATAAACATGTAATTATTTATCGGATTGCCTACGTGGGACTTCCTTTTTATGAATTTTGCATTAACTTTTATCATGAAATTAGGTATCATAAAAATTAATAAAACTGTCAAAATTGTGCATATAAAATTACTGCGAGTAATTTATTAAATTTTTGCGACTGAGTTCTGATATAGTTGCCAATAATTGCGCTGCCTTGCACAGGATGCAGTTCCGTGCGCACGACAACCCCTCATTAAATGTACTGCACTTTTATTATTTTTGATTTTGTTAATGCACAAAACTCCAAAAAGAGACCTTTTTCACTTATTTTAGGCATAAATTATTATTTTACAAAAATCGCACGATTTAATTTACTGTTTCTTATAAGCACAAAAAGTTCATTTCTTAAGTTGAAGGACAATTAAAGCAATTGCTGCATTATTGCATTATTGCAGTGTTGCAGTGTTGCTGCGCTGCAGTGTTGCTATAAATGTTGCTAACGCGATTGGTGTTTGCTGTTGAATTGTTGGCGATTGTGGATTTATTACTGTCATGAGGTCAAGTGATTGTTTGCATGCTTAACACTTATTTTCTTGTATCTTTTTGTAGTATTTTTTTTTTTTTTATTTTTTTGTATAATAAGTGGATTTTTATTAATAGTGCAAATGGTTTTAAATTAAATTAAAAAGCCCCAAAAAATTACACTTCGATTTGGCTAAGTTTTATCTGATCCAGCAGCTAACTTCTCTATTCGTTTTTGTTTTTGTGGATGGAGTAAGATTTCGCCGCTATATGTGTCTGTACTGAAGAATGGTTTCTTAATTAATATCTTACGCATTTTGCGTGCTGGCAATGCAGTAAGACCCAACTTTTAGATCAAGTTTAAAGCGTTTTGCATGCAGTCCAACAAATCAAACGAGATAAGTTAGTTTCGAAATAAAGTTAAAATTGTAACAAGTTTAATGTGCCTTTGCCTTCTCATTGCAGAAGTAGATTTTTATGAAATAAGCAGACACAAATTGCTTAATTCGCAGGCATTCGCATGCGTAGTTGTCGCGGTAAAAGTGTCTAAGGAGTGTTTCAGATACTCTACGTGTATTGCTTAAGTCCCAAAAGAAGGTGTTTAATTTACAACTTTTTGCATTTTGAATTCATATTATGACTTAGTCACTTCTATTAGTGACTATTACTTGGTAGTTTCTATAATGCTAATTTTAGTGCTTAAAGAAATGTCAATCGTAGGCGGAAAATAATTGCTATGGATTTTTATTAAAGCTTTGCAAAAACCAGATAAAACTTTTTCACCAGACCGATGAAAAGAAAAGTTTTATAAATTTATTACGGACTTATGGTACATACATGTGTTTATAAAATCATTACTTTTAAATCGTGGTTATATTATTTTGTAACTTTTACTCTAAGAAGAGAAATATGCCCTTAATCACATTCTGTGAAATATCTGGGAACTCATCAAGATAGAAGGCTCACGTGAACAAGTTATATTGAAGCCAAAAGAATCCAGTTTAATCTTAAATATAAGAAATTGTACTGACTCACATAATGTGAAATATCTGGGAATTTATCAAGATAGAAGGCTCACGTGAACAAGTTATATTGAAGCCAAAAGAATCCAGTTTAATCTTAAATATAAGAAATTGTACTGACTCACATAATGTGAAATATCTGGGAATTTATCAAGATAGAAGGCTCACGTGAACAAGTTATATTGAAGCCAAAAGAATCCAGTTTAATCTTAAATATAAGAAATTGTACTGACTCACATAATGTGAAATATCTGGGAATTTATCAAGATAGAAGGCTCACGTGAACAAGTTATATTGAAGCCAAAAGAATCCAGTTTAATCTTAAATATAAGAAATTGTACTGGCTCACATACTGTGAAATATCTGGGAACTCATCAAGATAGAAGGCTCACGTGGACAAGTTATATTGAAGCCAAAAGAATCCAGTTTAATCTTATATATAAGAAATTGTACTGACTCACATAATGTGAAATATCTGGGAATTTATCAAGATAGAAGGCTCACGTGGACAAGTTATATTGAAGCCAAAAGAAGTCAGTTTTATCTTAAATATAAGGAATTGTACTGGCTCACATACTGTGAAATATCTGGGAATTCATCAAGATAGAAGGCTCACGTGGACAAGTTATATTAAAGCCAAGCCAGTTTTATCTTAAATATAAGGAATTGTACTGGCTCACATACTGTGAAATATCTGGGAACTCATCATGATAGAAGGCTCACGTGAACAAGTTATATTGAAGCCAAAAGAAGCCAGTTTTATCTTAAATATAAGGAATTGTACTGGCTCACATACTGTGAAATATCTGGGAACTCATCAAGATAGAAGGCTCACGTGAACAAGTTATATTGAAGCCAAAAGAAGCCAATTTTTCTTAAATATAAAGAATTGTACTGCCTTCTAAATCGCAACTCTAAACTCAGTCTCGTTAACAAATTGTTAATTTAGAAATCAATATTAAAGCCTATGGTATAGATATTGGACCTATGGTATAGATATGTGGTGTTCAGCGCGTAAAACAAATATAGAAAAAACCCAGAGAGTAGAAAATAAAATTCTCTGACAAGCTACGTGCGCTCCGTGGTATCTCAAAAACAAAAACCTACACAAAGAGCTTAATTTATCAACTGTTGAAGAAGTTATTCGCCAATATACACATAAATTCCGAGAGAGACTCAAGTCGCATCCAAATCCTCATGTTCGACACTTATCTTTTGCATTTACACTCGATCGCCATAAAAGAAAATCATTGACAAATATGAATATCCTACCTCAATTGCATTGTCAATTTCTAATTGGAAAGATTAAATAAATAAATAAATTCAATAAAATTTAGAAAATCAAAACAGTTCAAATAATAGAAAACTTATTAAAAAAAATTAAATGTAGGTCAGCAGAGTTATCGTTTTCCTAAATTGGTAATTAATACACACAGGCTAAATGAGCTGATTCTGATAAGACATGATCACAGTAAGACCTCCAAGATATTATCTTCCATTATATATGTAGGTGTATTAATATAACAAAGACGAAAGTTAAAAACATGGACATATTTACTCTAAAATTTTACTGCTTCAAATTCCTTTGTTCCGTTGATGTATCTATGAAGATCGAATATAAAGAAAGCGATTTTGCTGACACTTGCTAAAATCAACCGAATCTATTAATCTCATTTCAGTTCCCATTTTAAGCACAGTGTAGTTAACAGAGAAAGTGCTCTGTGTGGTTTAACTACAACTTCAAGATATAAGATCGTGTCAGATCTGTGTGGACAGTAACAATGATGGCTTTTTAGTGTGCTTTGTACTATGATCGGATTTGATCGGAATTATCAGTGACATAGCACAAGTGCACAACAAATAGCTACTGTAGATGACCTCACAGATCTTATTTGACAAACTTATCATAGGCTTTTAAGTTTTTGTTTTTACTTGCAAACAAACAGCTTTTTGTATCTGTTTTGGATCAATTTGTTTTTGTTAACCCAATGAAAGATTTCTGGAGAGCCGTGTCTAAAATTTGGTTTTGAATATATGTGGATATCTTAGCAAAACTTTTTTTGTTTATATGATGCTCTGATTTATTGCTTACGATACCACAATGAGCTGTAGATCACATAAGTTATAGTCATTAATTTTGAATACTTTAAGATTCACTGATCATCGTCGGTAAAGTTAATAAGAGCTTTGAATGCAGCCTATCTCTCAAATGTCAATGTAGATCTTTTCTTTTGGATATTCACTAAACCATTTCATCAAAATTATAATTTGCAATAGCCTTTGTAGAGAAATGCTGGTAATATATGAGATATCTTCCAACTGATAAAAGTCTTACGTTGTGATTATTTTTCTTTTTGTTATGAAGTTTAAAGAGGAAGAGCGGGTAATTGGGAGTTTTCGTTCTTTCTTTTCAGTAGCCCATAGGTCAGTTTTTAATTATGTCGTTGTAGTTGTACGCTTCATGTTTCAGAGTCTTGGAGGACCTTGAGATAACAAATTTGTACTATGTATATATATATGAATAACACACATTTGAAGAAAATCGAAAATTAAATTAATAATTATATTATCTAAAAAAATAAGTGAATAAATTTAACAAAATAATTTAATAAAATTATATTAATTGAAATAAACTTAAATTATTTAAAATGAAATTAAATGAAATGAAATTGAATTAAATTAAATTAAATTAAATTAAATTAAATTAAATTAAATTAAATTAAATTAAATTAAATTAAATTAAATTAAATTAAATTAAATTAAATAAATTAAATTAAATTAAATTAAATTAAATTAAATTAAATTAAATTAAATTAAATTAAATTAAATTAAATTAAATTAAATTAAATTAAATTAAATTAAATTAAATTAAATTAAATTTAATAAATTAAATTTAAATTAAATTAAATTAAATTAAATTAATAAATTAAATTAAATTAAATAAATTAAATTAAATTAAATTAAATTAAATTAAATTAAAATTAAATTAAATTAAATTAAATTAAATTAATAATTAAATTAAATTAAATTAAATTAAATTAAATTAAATTTAAATTAAATTAAATTAAATTAAATTAAATTAAATTAAATAAATTAAATTAAATTAAATTAAATTAAATTAAATTAAATTAAATTAAATTAAATTAAATTAAATTAAATTCAAATAAATTAAATTAAATTAAATTAAATTAAACTATATTAAATTCAAATAAATTCAAATAAATTCAAATAAATTCAAATAAATTCAATTAAATTAAATTGTAGTAGATTAAATTGAATTAAATTAAGAATTGTAAACTAAACTTAAATTAAATTAAACAAAATAATTAGGTTTAATTAAGGAAAATAATTAAATTAAAAATCTTATTCTTGGCTGCTTATTAGTCAAGATCTTCACTTCGAAGAAAAAAAATTCAATGATTAGTCAAGTTCAAATATATGGTATATTGGCTTTAGTTGTTAAATTTTAATTAAAATTTCTTGAGTAATTCAATTCATAAAATAAAATTAAATTGATTGAATTGATTTCAAATTTTACGTGTAAAAGAAAACCAACTGAACAAAATAAACTGGTTGACAAACAACTGAGTGACACTGAATTGATATATATATATACATTAAACCTTTCCCATATACACATTTACATATTTATACGTATTTATTTTGAAGCCATTAAAAGTGGTAATTGTAACAAAATTAATTTATTGGCAATCGTTAATAACATTAAAGCCACAATATTCTTGTATCACGAAATAAATTGTATCTGCAGTAGTCAGTGACTAGCAGTCACTGAAGTTGTTATTGCTGTTGTCGATGCTGACGTGTATTGTAATTAATAATTAATATCAATGATAAGAAACTTATTAAAAAAATTAATACAAATCGAAAAATCTCAGCTACCAACAGCCATCAGAGATACACTTCCTACATTGAAAAAATATGCGAGTATACACATACAAGCAGAAAACTGCAGTAATGGAAATGAGAAATAATTTGTAATTAGACTAAATTAAGCGAATTGCACAATCTTATAAAAAAAAATTAAAATAGTGACTTCAACTATTTTCTTTACACTCAATTGAAAATGTTTGTATTTATAAAAAAATATTATCAACGAAAAAAGTTAGTTCTAGTCTTCCAGAGATCTGCTTATTTTTTTTACCCACTTTTATTGGTGACTGATTTGCAAAAGATATTCGTTCAAATATAGTGGTGCCAAGCTGCATGGAAAACTAGAGTAGACTTTACAAGATCACTGGAATACTGTTATTTATGAATACGGTCAGAATACGATATAAAGGAAGCCATGGTATATAGTACAAGTATTACTCCAAATAATACGATAAGAGTGAACAAAGAGAAGGTTATTTTACTGAAGTCTGAAATAATATGAAAAAATCAAAAGAAATGATAATATCTCCATTAAACTAAGCAAAAGTTCGAAACAGAAAAGGAACTTGTCTTATTGAAATAATTAGTAAAGTAACCTGAATAACATGGATCACTATTTATATTTTGAGTCTTGAAAACACTGATTGTTGTCAGGTGTCATCTGACCTTTCCACACGAAAGTTTGACATTATTAAACACAACCTACCTTAAACTTTTTGTTAAAATAGAGTTATTTGTGTTATTTACAGTGATTTGTAAATGGAGTGCTCACAAAAAAATGGAATTTAGAAAGATAATGCACTCTCTTGCCTGAAACAACAACAGTGGGTATGTTGCTTGGGTATGTAATCTGCTTCGTGCGAACTGTGATGTCCAAATCAGTATTCTAATAGTTTTTTTTTTTGTAACGCTAGTTTTTTTATCAAGATTTTTTTCTTCACTTTGCAAGGTTTGTTTTGAGTTGGCTTTTTTGTCGATAAAGCCCAGAAAGTAACAGCTCAATGAAAAAATCTCTCACAGGTGCCTCTGAAAATTAATTTATAGTCTATGATATTCTATTCAAACTGATATAATCAATCACCCACATCGAAAAATTGTCTATCTGTTACAACCAGAAATGCAGAATCTGCAAGAAGAAAGATAAAAAAACCGCAAAGAAAGTTGGCAAAGTTGAAATATTCCATTACATATCTCAATTTTGGAAGTCTACGAACTAAGGAGCCTGGACATCCCAAAGATAAAACTTCAAAAAATAATTTATTTCATTAACCGTGCAGGTTGGTTTTAAAACTAAAATATTTTAATTGGTCAAAATAAAACGGTGACAATGCGGTAATTGGACAGGTAAGGAAGCTCTGCCGTTACTAAAAACATACTTTGACAATACGATCAGTCAAATCATTGTCTACAAAACTTTAGCTACCTGTAATCCATATAAGTAATATTATTTCGTAGTATAATGTTCATTGTCTACTACCCACTATTACGAGGTTTTTGTGGATTCAAAACGGCTTTCATCCTTAGCTATTTGAGGAGGATTCGTTCTCCCTCCACCACAACTAACTAACTATAATGTTCATGCTACAATCACTAATCATCCTTAAAGCAGTGTCGGAGTCAGCAAAAGCTTCGATTGCAGTCTGCATGTCACATACTTTCCGTGCCATTTTTTCTCAGTAAATCACTTGTGATATAGTATTGACTTCTGCTAAGATGACTAGAACCAAATTTCCGGTAAGGAAAGAATACAGCGTTCATATCTTATAAACCAGTTTTTTTAGCATACCAGTTTGTGTAAAATATATAAGTTCAACTCTTGAGCAAGAGCTTTGTATTCAGCAAATTATCGGGTTTGGGAGATATGATACCAAACCTACGTCCGAAGCGTGTACAAGGTATACGATTATCAGCTGTTCTCAGAGTGGGGCCAGCGTTATAAAGGTTACCTGATCGGCTTTTTAAAGAATTTTTATTTGATTTTTTTATCTAACATCGAGAGGAATTAATTTGTCAATATTTTCTTAGAACTTGTTATTATTTAATATAATAATATAATATAACCTTCTTTAAATAAACACAGTATGCAATCATTTTTCCCTTTTACCTCGGGCGTCTTCGTTGTTTCACGTTAATAAGAAACATTGTTTTGTCAATTTTTATTAGGTTTTGTTTACAAAATTTATTTTGCTAAGAGACCCTCAATGGAGGTAAATTAATTAATTTTTTTAATATTTTTTTTTTGATTTGATTTAATTGACCAACTTTGCTGTCACTGCTCCCATTTGGCGTAAGTTGATTGCACTCTGCATTCCGGCTGGGTTGGTTACTGTCTTGGCTAATTCTCCGGGCTGTGAGCACGGCTGGCTCATGCTGGTGGCAATTAGTTAAGGTAACCTTTTGACTCGTTTCGAACAATGAAACTAAAAATTGTATTAATTTTTAAATTAACTGCATCCGATTTTTTTCCCGAACAAACGTTTTTTTCTGCTTTCAGTAAAAATTTAGGTATGAAATTAAGAGTGTACAGCTTTTTGTACCAGTTTTAGTTGGGATGATTAACAAAAAATTCGTTGCTTTTTTGTTTCATTGCAATTTTGGGTCTGTAATTGAAAATAAGCACTGCAATGACAATTAAAAGTTGATTGAAGAGATTACAAAATTTTATTAATTAATTGATTATTGTTCGAAATTGTTTTGTAGGAGCGTGAAGGTTTGAGTTTTTACATTCATGCTCCATGCATTGTGAAAAATGTAATTAAATATATCAGATCGTTTATTGAAAATTTATAGTTCCGCTAATAGACATTTATGATTTTGGCGGGTTTTATAGTTCGATAAAATCATCTCGACTGTTTATACACACTTAACTGAAAATATTAAAAAGATTTATTTAGTTAATAAAAATTTTGTAATTTTTAAATAAATAATAAATAATAATATGAAAGTCAACATATACTTTGGCTGGGAATGACTATCAAGATTAGGATTTCACATCAATAGCTTTTCCTTGTCTGCAATTAATAGCTGTTTTTTTATAGTAGGTCTAACACTCAAAATCAGAGTTAAAAGTTTTAAGAATGGAACACGCTTTGTCCGTAATTAGTTCATTATTCAGCGAGTGATATATTATTAACTAAAAATATCACGTAGACACTAAGCGTTAAACTTTGTTGGAGTAACACGAGGATCACATTATTCATTCATTAAATTAAATTCATTTAGTTACATTGTTCTTAATATTTAGTTTCGAAGCAAACATCTCTCAATCTTTCCATGGTGCACAATTGGTTACTGTGGACTATACATTTGAATACCTCAAGAAATTGAGATATTTTAAAAACAACAACAATGTTGTTAGTTTGGAGAAGGCGATACTTAATTGAACTTGATACGAGACTGGAATGCAGAGTTCTCATTAGATTTGAAAAAATTGCACACTATGCATGACTTATCATATTGCAGAATAGTGAAGAACTACTGGAACAGCTAAGCTCTTAGCAAGACCTTCATTGTGGCACCCGTTGATGATAATAAATCATGAGAAAACTAAGTTGCAGTTGCTTTACTGTTGATCGTCTTATATGGGAATGTAAAAAGATAGTAGAGTAATTAAGGTGAGGTTGCATTTGCGGCACTTGAGGCTAAAGGAAGATCCAATGAATCAAAAGCATGCACGGTAATAGTTTTATCATGTCGTAAGCATGGAAGACGATATAAAGAAAAATACTGCAATCTGAGAAAGAGAACGTAAAGGAAGGTCACGTCTTAGATGGAGTCACAAAGTTGGGACTGTACTTAACTTACTTAAGATTTGAAAAGAGCGCACGAAACTAAAGTACGTGGAGAAAAGAGTCTCTCAGCAACGAATTTTTTAAACCCAACAGTGAATTTTAAGTTAGATATATAAATAAATATATATGTGTATATACATATGTAAATATAACTGCCCCATTTAAGTAAACGTGAAACAACTTGAAAAGTCGATATTGTTAAAGAAAGATAGCGGTGTGAGGTCGGTGAGAAAAGATAAGCCAGTCTTAAAAAAAGCCATTATGGGGACAAAGTTTCATTGGATATCTTTCTAATGATCAATGACCTGTGAGCACCAATCCAGTAGTGCTGAGAGGATTCTGCTTTAGATAACGCAGCTGACTGGTATTATTATAACACTACATAATTGGTATCAAATTGAAGGACATAGAAAAACTAAGTGGTAGTGTGATAAAGTGCTGTATATAATACACCAGTTTAGTTTGGGTACATTTTACATTGGCACTGTGTACCTCGAATAATATTCGAATTAGAACCTCTATCCATTCGTTGTTTTTGTGTATTGTATCAAAAACCAACTGCTAATATTAAAATACTTTAAAACGAAACACCAAGTATATAGATTGTATATTGTAAAAGCAACATCTCAGTGAGGTAGAAATTTTCTTGCTTCAGGAAACAAGCGAAATTGATCATCATATCAGATTTCAAAGAAAAGTCTATTTGAACATAAAATTGATTATTTATAGATTCAGGAAATTCACCACATTTCAAAAAAAATAAAGTTATAGTCTGTTCCATTCATAATCCTTATGTGCTTGATATTTTTTTTATTTTGATTCCTAATATATTTCTGTATTTCTATAGGTTTTGCAAGAAATGTAATGTAATGTTGAGCCTTTTCCGAGTTAGTGTATCTGGGCACTTTTACACTTTGAATGCTGGGGAATTTCTGCAGAGTCCCATCCATCTCACTGATTGATGTAAGATCTGCGGTTAGTTAGATTACTCTGAGATTAGATAGTGCTAAGTAGGACAGCCTGTCGGTTTTCGTATATAGCTTTAAAGCTCTGTCCCTTATGTATATTTTGATCGTATCTATTTTAAGGTCTCTTAGCATGTCATTCGTGCGGATGTACCGTGGCACTTTGAAGAGACTTCGGAGAGCTTGACTTTGAGCAACTTGTAACTTCTGGATAGTATGAAGGTTAATAATTAAGGCTGTTAACATTATAAATGATACGCAATTTTTTCAGCGAACCTTCAGAATATCAAAAAAACATCAGAAACTTATGAATGTGCATATTCTCAATGGATTTTAACATTGACTAACTAAATTTATTTGATACTAATTACAATATGTACAATAGTTGCACAGTTTAGTATCTATTTAAAAGTACTTTCAAGAATAATTTTACTAGATCAGCTACCATGACCATCAGTTCGAACTTACCAAAGACGGAAGTAATTCCAAGACCATTTTCGAATAATTAAAAAAATTTATGCTAAATTCTACAACGCCTTCATGCCCACAAATTCGCAGTTCCGTTTTAGTACAACAACAACAAAGACATGTTACCTTTATTTTAAATTTGTTGTAGTTAAAAAATACAATTATATCTATAGTTGAAAAAATATTTTATTGCAAATGTTTAAAAAGCAGTTTCAAATAGGAATATAACAATTGCAAATTATCATAAATTGAACCAACTTTAGTTCCTGCTGTAAATTAGACGCGCCTTAATTGAACGGCAAAAATATCGAAATACAAAAGTTGCCAGCAAAAATATTAAATAACAAAAAGTGGATAGATATATTTACTTAATAAGTTATACGAAAATAAAACTAAAATATTATGTATTCGTATTTTATTTAAAAAAACCTAGCAAACAATTTCTTAGTTGACTTTAAAAGCTCATTGCAAATCAAATTGCAATTGGAGCAGATTGGACAGCGCCGGAGTAGAATGCATAATGCGGACCAGTTGACCTTCCCGTAATGTTGAATTGATGTACAGTACAGCAAAAATTATTATAATAAAAAATATTAAAATAAAATGTTAATGTAGAAAAATATTGAACACAACAATAATAAAAAGTTAAAGAATGAATTATCAGTGCAATTTTACAACATCGTAACTTGGCCACAATCTGCACGTTCCTTAGCACATCGACACGCGGCCACCTCGACGTCACCGACATCACCGCAGAAGTTTTTCGTAGTTGCGCTACTTTTAATAGCCAATCAAGCACAACGGGCTTCAGCTTCAGCTACAGCTACAGTTTATGGAACCCCACCACCACACCTCAAATAAAATCCCAACAAAAAATATGCTTAGGCTATATAAGAGCAACGCCAACGAATTCAACACCTTTCAATTGTAGCAACTTTTACTTTATTTTGCGCAATTAAACACGCTCATAAACAAAGAACTTTTCAAATGTGGCAAAATATTGAAATTATATACTTCAGCCACGCGCAACTAACTTTAGCCGCCGCTGCCGCCGCCGCCGCCGCCTCTTGTTTCCAACGCTTTTCATCGCTTTCCATCTCTAACAGTATAACTTCTGAGCTACAAGATATATAAATCGCCTAAATATCGTACTAATCTCTCTCCCTCTCGCTTTAATCTCTCTCCCTTGATTACTGGAATGAGGTTGTGCCCGCTCTACGCAGCTGCAATCTTCCATGCTTATACCTAAGAGATAGTTTTAGTGGGTTCAAGTCTCATACTGTTGCTTTCGATGCTTTCCACCCACTGCAAAATGTGTATATATGTATATATCAAAGGGTAAGACGAATTTGATAGATGTATCTGCTCGAAAACCAAAGTAAGTTATTTTCACTAATATATAAGAGTCCTTAAGAAGAGTTTTATTTTTTGGAGTACAATATATATACATCTCCTGAAAAAAGATAACTATATGAAATAATTGAACTTGATATGACTAGAAAAAAATCTTTTCATTATTGTTTGTCGCATTATTGACAGCAGATATATGAACTCAGTGGTTGACACAATAATACTGCCACGAATAATGTCTTTATACTATGGTCAGTTTCTTTTCTATTCAAAGAGATAATAGGTACGGCTTTGTACCCACAAACCAGATTATAATAAACAAGGTAATTTTTTTTGAGATCTGTTATTAGAATATCTGCCTGTTTTAATAGTTCATAGACTTTAATAGTACTAGGTATTAGCCTCACCGTTCAGTCAGTGCTTTTTTCTTCTCTTTTCTTTTTCGTTATATGCTTTTTACTTCTTCCTAAACGTTGATCTATAGCTCATCAGTATTGTCACTGTGATGAATTTAGTTGTCTCTCTAGCTCTTTCTCTGCCCAATAGGTATTTTAGGCACTAAAAATTATAGCGGCCATCTTAGTTTGTATTTCTTACAGCCTGATAGAGTTTTCCGTTTTTGTTTTGCTGCCTTTAGAAAACTATAATAGATATATTTTTGAACACCTCTTAATGAGATTCCTCTACTAATAGAAATACTAGTAGAGGTCTAATTCATACCTAAGTAGTTTTTTTGAAATTTCAGTTTCTTATATGAATCGGTGACTAGAAAGTCAAATTAGTGGTATTGTGTAGTGGTTGCTTACTAACCTCAGTTGAACTTAGCGCTGCTTCACTAGATTTGCTTTAGTACTGTGATTATGCAACTCGAGACCTCTACTAGTACTTCTATTAGTAGAGGAACCTCATTAAGAAGTGTTCAAAAATATATTTATTATAATTTTCTCGAGGATTGCTGATGTATTGTTGGAATAAAGTAAAATCTGCTGGTGTTTTAGATGTGTTTTCTCAAATTGGTCGACCTGCCTTTTTGATTACAAAGATTTCAAATTGAGTTTCATTGGAATATCGTAAAAACTTCGAATATCGTTAGAACTCCATTAAGAAATAAATTATATTTGATGTTCGAAAAATTCGAACAACTCGAACAACTCGAACAACTTTGAGTTTGCGTTTGATTGTACAAAATGCTCAAACCAATTTGAATTTGAATAAACTAGATCTGTTTGAATATCGGAATGCTTAATTACTTTGAACCACTAATATAATAATATATATTTCCAATCCTTTTTTAGTATACACTTCAATGGTGACCTTATGGGATTTGTATAGAGAATAACATGTTAGAAGTATCATCTCTATTTTTAATCAGTACCTTCTCTACAGTAATTTTCAACCTATAATAGAACGCTTAACTGTAGTTGATATATTATATTTAGTTTATTTCAACTAATCACTCTAATGTGGATGTAAATTTTGCTACATTCTCATGTTGACTCTACACCAAATACACAAAATACACAAACTAACAGACATCGCAACTGACAAGCATTTAAGCAAAAACCCATTACATGAACTAAAGTATCTCTGCAGTGCGGTATCAGTGATTGCTTGTATATTAATTTATTATTTTAATATTATTTATAATCTTATTTTGCAAGAACGTATTTGTATCTTTATTATTTTTAATGTATCTGTGAATTGGTTAACTGGTCTGAGGCTGTTGGGTGCTCCACCTTTAAATAATTTTCATAATTTTTTTCTACTTTTGCATTTGAAAGCGCTCTATTCATAGCAACAAAATACCAAACTTGGTCTAGTTTAGGCTAGTTCAATAATGTTTAAATTAATATGTACAATTTCTTGTTAGTTAGATTTTAATTAGTTGAACTATTGCTTTATTTTCAAAACAGCTTTAGTTTCTTGTCTTAAGTTTTTTTTATGATTTGGGAATTTATGTTTCCACTCATGCAATTCCGTCGTATGAGCAAAATTGCGAATGGATTATGTGTATCTTTGGCTTTTTCTGTGAATTGAAATGAGTTTCTGCAGACGTATTATATGCAAATAGATCACATTTCCCATTACAAATTCAGCAAAATTAATTATTGTGTGTAATTAAAAATTGTATAAAAATATGAAAAAAAAAAAGGAAAAGTTCATTGTTATATTTTATAAATTCAGTTCAGTTGTTCAATTGAAAACGCCTCTTTACCTGAGAAGATGTAAATGATTAAAAAATTGTTTTAATTTTAAATTAAATTTTTAAATATTATTTATTTACGTTTTGAATAGGTAATCCTCTTAATCTTTTTGAATATTAATTAATGCGCTTAAGGGCCTTAACTTAAATGCTCCAACCATTTTTTTTCCCTTTTTAACAGTGAATTGGCAAGCGTAAACTACTTAAGGTATTTGACAAAACGAATTCAAAGCGATTACTTCATGACTTGTCATATTCGCAAATAAAGAGATAAATAATTAAAATTGAAATGAAAAAATTGAATTTATCACGCACAAACATTTCATACAATAACAATTAAAAGGCCTGGTCTTCTTGTACGTATTGCCGAAAATCACAAAGCCTAAAATATCATCACCAAGGTTGAGCCATTTAACGCATTTCAAGTCTTGCGGCATTTGTTTGTTATCTCAATTTTGACCAACTTCTATTGACAATGACCTTAGAGGAACGCTGTACTCTCGAACTGTTTCCGAGGAACAATATTTAATTTACATTACAAAAAGCATATGTCAACCGTTCCATTGTTGTCAGTATATAGCAGGCAGACAACTTCCTGTTCTGATTGAATTGGTGGCTAATATCCCCGAATGATTTATTGTAACAATTTGTCTATTTGACGTAATTACTAACTGTAGATCGCGTTGTACGCTGCATATTAATAACAAAAATTCAAAAAATTTGTTAATAATAACACTTGTGGGTGTATATCTTTCTTCACAGCTCTTCACAGACCAAGTGTTTACCTCGTAAATGGATTATGTGCTTTTGTTTTTTTTTCTTTTTGATATTTTGTTCTTTGTATATAATTTCAGAGGTTTGTTTGTATTTTAAAGGTACACCCGCGCGATTCAAACTTTTTTGATAATCATTAATTTTTTTATCTAATAATTTTTATATTCACTAAATCGTTCATTCATTTGTTAATTTGTTCAATCGTTAATTTATTTTTATTTAATTTATTTTGGTTGAATTTGTTTTACGCCTTCATAATGCAAAATCCGTTTATATATGCCACACACAGTCACCCATACATCCCAGTACATACCACCAAAATAAATGTACCCATCAAGAGAAAATAAAATCTACATACTCGTATATATATTGTACATGTAATAAAGGAGATTTCAAAGAAAATGCTTAATTTACTTATCGTAAAACATGTAACTAACTATAGTCTACCTTTAATACCCTACATTAAATATGCATTTACCTAATTCACTAAATTAAAAATAGTAGGCTTCAGAACATCGAGTAATAAGCTCGGTAATCGAGTAATATAGTAACAGTGCAGTGGCAACAACACAATACACGGACTTTATTGCTAACCCTTTGCACTGTTACTAAGTTCCCCAGTTACCAGACTTATAATTTTAGATATATCACTAATATAATTATAATTTATAATGATATTTATATAGTCAGTGTATTTAAGAATAAAAAATTTTTGTGAAAAAGTTATTTTTAAATAAAAACCTCAACTGACTTATTTAATTGATAGATTTTTAATTTCAAAGTTAACTCAGACTTTGAAATAGGTTAAAGCCCTATATATTTATTAAAAAAAACATCACATAGCAAGATTAAGAACTGATTTAAAAAATTTTTTGACTATACCAAAGCTTGGTATTTCCAGATGCCTATTTACTTAAGACATATATTTAACTTAATAGTAATTATTATTTTCAATTTTAAAGGTAACTCAGATAAGGCATGGATCTTGTAAAAAAAAACAATATGGCAGGATTAGGATTTGATTTATAAAAATTGTTGGAGTATATCAAATTTTTATAGTCCTCATACATTAAAGGTTATATATTCTGTTTTATATTAATTTATATTATAATAATAAATGTTATTATTATCACTATTTGGCTCTAGTTATTAAAGTAACGTTCATAACAAGTTAGATTTAGATTATTAAACATTGAAGTCTACAAAAATATTCTTTTGAACATTATTTTAGACTTACCCTTTTTGAATTACAATTACAGACTATTCTTAATTTAGTTATTTAGAGCAGTGCTGTCCAGACTAAAGAAAATCGCGGGCTAATATAAACCGCTGAATAGGTTGGAGTGCCGCAGAAATAAATACATACGTTCATTAATTGTCATATGAAAAATATTTTACTTTTAATATATCTACTTACGGCTGGATACGTTTTTTTTACCAACTATACAAGGATATATATATTAAAGTTTTTCCAATTAAGTAAATTAACGTGAAGTGTAATAATTTATTTGAAACATCTTTTTTCATTTATTTGGGGTATAATAAAAATTAAATAATGTGATGTTACCAAAATAAAACAAAAAAATATTGGCCAAATGTTGTAGATTAGAAACATGACGCGGGCCGCACATATATTAGCCGCGGGCCGAATGATGCCCACGAGCCTTGCTTTAGATAGCCCTGATTTAGACTATTTTTATAAAATAATAAAATTATATTCAAATTTGATGCCATTTTTGATAAAAAATTATTTCAAGCATTCCTTCTGCTCTCTATAGGAGCGTCTGAGGCATTACAACTAAGTGGTTCATTTTCGTTATAGTTTTTAAACATTTAATCTATATCTCACGAAAACTGTGAGCGTTGTTTGTTTGCAATACTGGAATTAATACTGGCTTGTCTGCATAGATCAATAATTTTAAATCTTTCATCTTTGAGATTCTATTACCATCAAATTATTCCTTTAATAAGTTCATGTTTGCCGAAAAAAAATGTATGCGTTACCAAACTGTTAGAACCAGTGCCCTTCTGGATCACATTCATGCACTTTTGGAAATAAAAATTTATTTAATATGACTCAATGACGGGTGGTCTTACGTTTTTGTGAAAGATGATGCCATTAGCTCTTAAACCTCACCTAGTACCACATTTTCTGAATTGTGTTGATAGCAGATGCATCACCAGTAAACGTTTCTCACATGAGGTGCAACAATTTCCGCAATATCCTCAAAAGTGTTATGATAACTCTGATATGTTGAAATCAAAGCATTTGCTAACTATAAATATGAACGGGTAAGCACCGATAATGTTACGATGGCTGCTCTAGAAAACCAGGAAAATGCACAAAGTTATTGTGATTCCTATTACTAACATATAATGGAACTTTGAAAAGACACCTTAAACCTAAAATATATCAGCATAAGGTATGAACAATAGTTTGTATGAAAAGTCATAGTTCATTCAACGAAATCCAATAATGATGGTGAGGATGAGCGCTGCTTGAAGCTGTTTCAATACAATAGAAAGAATTTTTTTATGCGGTATATAACAATTGAGAAAACGTGGATTGGGTACTGTACTCAAGTGCTTAATCGACAGTTAGCTGAAGGAACAATAATCGGTGAAAGTCAAACAAAGCGAATGCTGATGTTGTTTGGTAAGATTTTGGTCTCCGTATTTTATTCTTCCACTATTTTAAGAAACAGATAATTATCAATAGTGAATAAGTATGACAACTCTAATAATATTCATTTACAAATATAATATGTCATGTTATAACTTTAAAAGACCAAACAACTTTTTCTCTCAAAGAGTCCGGAATTTGGAGCAATTCTTAATATACCATAAGACC
The DNA here is from genome assembly GCF_002237135.1 of Teleopsis dalmanni. Lineage (NCBI taxonomy): Eukaryota > Metazoa > Arthropoda > Insecta > Diptera > Diopsidae > Teleopsis > Teleopsis dalmanni. The sequence continues at coordinate 7,005,492 of NC_051848.1, forward strand.
CATAGCAAAAGGTGTCGTTACAGATTCTTTAGGTTCAGTAAAAAAATTTTGATTTATATTTGAATTTAATTTATTTAACACGTATAAGACTATATTAGGAATTTATGTTTTAAGATATTGTTAAAAATTTTAATAGTTTTGACAAAATAAAGCATTAATCGTAAAAATATCTTAATATCCGAAAAAAGTAAATGCTTGGTTTTCTATGTAAGTAGCTAGGCACTCCTATCAGTCTATAATGCATAGACTTTTAAGTGTAGTACATTAAAATTAACAACTTCCAAAATTCATAATGAAATAATGAAACTCAGTGTCTTCGAGTATCTTTTATTACTTATTAAAATCGTAATGTCACCGTTGAAATTGATTTCAGTTTGATTTTATTGAAAACCTAACAACAAAAATACAGGCGGGCATTTTTTTTTAATTTTTTATGTCAAAAGTGTGCTGAAGAGCATAAATGAACTATAAATCTTTTAATTATATTTGTGGACTTTATTTGTGCCATTCATGACCAAAAAACGAAATAAAAATATCACAAGCAGCACAAAGTACATTATGTACATTATATACATTATTTTCATTTCATTAATGGTTTTCTGTCGAGCACGCCTTTTGCTTAAGATTTAATTGAAGGACGTCACAGTAATTATTTTGACAAAATTTGTTACAGATTAAAGTGAGAATAACTGAGATATGAACAATCACAATCGCAATCGCAATAATACTCACAGTAAATATTAATATTATGTTTCCTGTCATTTATTTTACAAGCTTGAACATTCAGTGTATAGAACAAATGTAAGTCCAAAGCTGAACTACGCTAACAGTTAGTGATGCTATTAAGTGAGTTCCTTTGTAATTAAAATTTAATTTTAAGGTATTTGTATTTCAAACTTAGATTTAATGATAAAAATTTCAAATCTATTTAATAGGCGCAATTTTACTGTAACCTAAGTTCAAGTAAAATGACAGTTTATAGTTGAAAAGATATTTCTTGCTTCTTGTGACATATCACAAATATTCCATGGAACGATAAAATAATATAAAAAATCTCACAATAAATAATTCACTTCTATTTATTACAGTTTATTTATTTTAGAGTTGTTCATATACTCTATTAATATAGTGCTCTGTTTACCCATTAGCTAATTTTTGTATAGATTTTATATAAAAAATGACTTTTACTCTCAAAGACCCGTGCTGACATTTAGATCAGTGCTTTCCAACCGGTGGTACGGGGTTTAGAACTCACTTATTAGAAAATAAGCACAAAAAATTTCGAAGTAATTATATACATATTTTATAGTCCATAAAGCTTATTAAAATAATCACACAGTTCATTATTTTTAAAGTGGTGCCTGATCAAAAAAAGGTTGGGAACCATTGATTTACATTAAGACTGAAAAGTTTTCGGAAATTCTCATTTAAAATTCGCGCGCTGTATATTTTTCGATATTTTAAGTTTATGTAGTTTGGCAGCACTGTCCTTAATTACTATGCCAAAAATGAGCTCGATCTGTCAGACAGTTCGTTTACGGCAGCTGTTGAAACCAGTTCACCTCAGTAGTGCGTTGCGAAATGTCTTCGACGGTCGTACGACCGTCCTGGAAGGCTTTGTACCACTCATAAACTTGAGTTTTCGATAAAACTGATTCCCCATAAGCCTTTTGTAGCATTCGCAACGATTCTGCACACGAAATTTCGTTCGAAACACAAAATTTGATGCAAACTCTTTGTTCAATATTTTTTTCCATTGTTTTTTTCGCAACGCCCTACTGAGGTGAACTGGTTTCAACAGCTGCCGTAAACGAACTGTCTGACAGATCGCGCTCATTTTTGGCATAGTAATTAAGGACAGTGCTGCCAAACTACATAAACTTAAAATATCGGAAAATATACAGCGCGCGAATTTTAAATGAGAATTTCCGAAAGCTTTTCGGTCTTAATGTAGAACAGAACTGTCCATAGCAAATGCGCTCCCCTGCCGGTACAAATCACTATATACTCGTAGATTGGGGGACTGCAGAAACAAATAAACACGTTCATAGTTGTTGTTATAAATACATTATAACATTATACATACGGTTATAATGTTAAATTTGGTTGCATTAATTTATCAATTTAAATTCATTTATTTGGTATACCATAGAAATAAAATGTGGTTTTACCTCTCCATATTCCATAAATCTAACAAAATCCATACAAATGTTTACTAATGCGGTTCAATAATTGTTATTGAAAATATGTTATAGGTGTCGCCTGAAGTTTCTTACAAGATGAAAAAACATGGAATCGAATTTTTTTAGTTATTTATATTTTATAATTTTATAATTTGGTAAAGAGGTTTTCGAACAGAAGTGAAACAACAACAAAAATTTATTTTTTAAATTATTTTAATTAATTGAATTTTTGGCTGACCATACA